>NC_073692.1:365548533-365866220 GCF_029784155.1 Uranotaenia lowii | reverse complement strand
CTCGGATCGATTGGAATCGATTTTGACAGTTCTTTTGTATCGATTGGAATTTTGTGTTTGAGACGTCGCTTCTCTTATATGTAGGTTCACTATTCAAACCTAGTTAAAGTGTTGTTGAAGTTAATTTCAAGTCAAAACCAAAGGTTTTCCGGTATCAGCCCCAAAAGATGGATAAATTTTCAAGACATGTCAAACACTCATTTCCAAAGTTTATTTGTCCTGTCTTCCTGGAATGCTGTCGGCCACTCATACTTATCGGGGATGAAACCATCGAAGTCATGTATTGATGTTTGGTATCCGGAAAACGTTAAAGCTAAGTATTCTCATATTCTATTTATATTAAGTTGATCAAAACTTGTAAGTTTGATTTAAATACTAAAATGTTGTCAATGTTAAGAATATTCACAAATATTCGTGCCACATTAATAATGCCGCAAAAAAACATTTCGTAATTTTGATAAAATGATTTTCAATGTTTTTAACTAATCGTTATTTCACCAATTCAAAATTAAAATTTAATCAGTTCTTCTATTACTAAATTGGTCCTTTTTGGTTTAAATTAACAAGGATTAACTCATTCAATAACTTGTTTAGAATTTCAGAATTTCTCATAAATTTTTCGTCATTCAAATGTTCGAAACTTTAAAGCGATCGTTATTCATTTATATCATGATTAAATCATAAATAGGGCTTAAGTTAAAATCTTTATGTTTCTGATCAGTTGCGGGAAGTCGCTGGATTAATAATTTAATCAAAATTACTGAAAAAATTGACAAAGTTTTTATTTTCTTTATTTCTCTTTAAGAAAAAGGGTAAAACGTTTTATTTGGCCTTTTGATTTCGCCAATAATAAAATTAACTTTTTTTTTATTTCAATCTACTTCTCAATTTTTCTTCAAAATATTTGAACTTTTACACTTTTCAAACGTTTATATGATTCCTACATAAATATGATTATCCTTTCGAATTTTGAGTTATGTGCTGCTCACATAACAAATACAGATGAAGATGGAAATCAAGTTTATGCGATTGACTTCGAATGTGTTTAGTCATAATCACCTTTCAAAATTGTTGTTTCTTATTTCGCTAAAATGTTTGAACAAATTAAAAATATATTTCAGGAGAAAAGGCTATCAGCATAACACTAGTCAAAAGTGTTTCCCAATTATTTCCTTTCCCCCACATTCCCAACCAAATTTTATTGCAAGGATGTAGAGGTGACCTCGGTTCTTAGGCATAAAGTTGTTCTTTTATCCCTTTCTCATTTTTCCTAACCTATCTATTGACTACTAGGACGTGGCAGGCGCCGTTATTGATGTTTAAAGAGAGAGCATCATGTGGAACTTGTTCTACTGAGCCACTCCTGCGATTTTGGAATGTATTAAAATTTTGGAAATTTTGGAATGTATTGAATGTATTTAAACCAAGTTTAGAAATCAATCACAGAGTATACTAAAATACTTTTACATTAAAAGACTCTTTAAGGTGCATTTCGGATTCAATGATTCAAAGTGGATGTGAGTAGTCAATCAAGCTAAGCTAAATATCTAAAGTTCAATTTCGTTTAAAATTTCTTTAAAATTTCGTCAATATTCCCGTTTTTTTTTTTGTGGTTTAGAAAAAAATAACGAAATGAAAACTTCCATTACTTTTTTTCTTAGAAATCAAAATTACTCGTAGTCTTCGAGAATGTTGATTATTGTGTGATATTTTCAAAATATTTGGAATGTTTCAAAGCTTTGCCAAAATGCGCACAAATTTTTTAAAGAATTTTTTCCAGCAAAAGTTATCACAAAAACATAGAATTTTTTTATTTTATTTTGTTGACTTGTGCTATTTATCAAGAGCGTGCACTTATCTTGGTTCGTGAATTTTAAACCCACAATTTAAAGATATGATTTGCTTATATCTTAAACTGCTATAATCTCTAATCTACCAAGTTATTTGATAATCAAAATTCGATATCAAGAGAGTTGACATAGGAGACAAAGATGCTATCGAATAATCTGAGACTTGCTGGCTTAATAGGCACTAGAGTTATATTGGTTCATAATTTAAATAAGGAAAAATAGTTACAAGGAGTTAGGAAAAGTTAGGAACAAAAGTTACAGTTATATTTTGAAAAAAGAAATCCGTCAGAACGAATTTTTCAAAAATCGGTAGGTTTTGCCATCGGTCTGTGAATACCGATTCTTGGTCAAAATTTTCGTCAAAAATTGGTATGAATACCGAAAAATCGGTAGGTGTGGCATCTATGGTCACCGACAACCAACTAGTTGAGCAGGTTGGAGCATCAGCAGAGGCGACAGAGAAGAGAAGCGTCGGAGGCGCCCATTGAAAGCTGACAACTGAACATTATGTAGCGGTCCGTTTCGGAGGGCTGATCAACTGACCAAGCCAGGGGACTGAGATAAACGGAGAATCCTCATCAATAATCATACAAATTTTGCTGCCAATGATTGAATTTGTGGTAATTTGTTGCGATTTGTTAGAGAGAATTAGAAGGTTTAAGTTAAAATGAGAGAAACCGGTGCTGAGAGAGAGTGAAAATGTGCTAATTGTTGCAAATTGTTGCGATTTGTTAAGCAGTTGTTGAATTTTGATCATTACCATTCCAAATGCAAAGAATTCTCTCTACACTGCAATCCCTTGGACCAAACAGTCTGGGTGCATTCTTGTGTGGACTGGATGTGTTGTGTGGTCTTGATCTGTGTGAACTGCGAATGTTTTGTATGATCATTTTGCTGCGTCGTGATAAAACTTCTCACCTCATCCTTTCTCTATCCCACCATCCTTTAACTGTTATATGTCGAGAATTTTCTGAATCAACGCGGACTTTAAATTTAACACACGCAACAACTTGTCACGCATTCAACACATCTCATTCACTCAGATCAAGAACATTCAGCTCCCATAAGCACATATAGCTAACAAAGTTTAACTCTCTTGTGGAGAGTTTTGGAAACTTCGTTACACGCACACGCTATTTAATTAACACATTTCAAACTTTACTCACGTCCTGCACACACACACACATACATCTCATGCCTTGCACATACATGTCCACCGCTTTTTCCCAACCCATTATACAAAAATAGAAAGTCAGACGTTACTCTTTCTGTATTCTTGGCCCTGAAAAGGGCATTTAAATATATTAAACATGCTAGACTAATCTAAAATGCCGTGTCAGTTAACCTTTCTACGCTAGCGATTGCTATGCGAGAATGGGAGAAAGCAACTCGATACTGAGAGAAACGCATGAGGCAGAGTTTACAAAAATCGTGTTTCTCTTTCGCCCTGAGTCAAGCGTATGGATGAAAGACAGCGTCAAGTTTCAGATGTCAATCTTGAAAAATGAGTACAATTTTTTTTTCATTTATAGTACACGTGTAATGATCCCACCTGTAATTATTTGCAGCAATTTTCTTTTCGAATAGTTATTGCAAATAAATTAAAAGCATTTGCAAAATCATGGACGAATGAACCGTTTTTAAACTTTGCATAGGTATTCAAAATTAAAAACACTTTCGAAACCTTCTGTTTACATGCACGCATGGAATATGTACAATTAATGTGCATCTTTTTATGAACTAAGCAAATAATATGATTGAAAGCTATCCTATACCGTATTTGTTTATGCCGAGTGTTGCACTAGTGTTGCACTGGTGCTGTCAAACTATTTGTTTATTCGGACGGTGTTGCACTGGTTTTGACCTGTCGGAGTTCTGCTTACGGACGGTGGCCCACCGATAATTTTGCCAGTGTTGCGAGAGAGCGTGTGAGTGAGCGAGGTAGCAATACACTGGCGAGGATTTGTGTTTGTTTTTATCGGGTACGGTGGAACACTCTACGAGTGGAGAAAACAAATACAGTACTAGAAGCTGTTTCAGGTGTTGATTTATCAGAATATTGATTGGATTTTGGGGTAAAAGAACTGATTTATCAAATAAATGATTATTTAAATTTTTGTATTTCTTCAGCTTAGTTTTTCAAATCAATGAAAAAGATAAATTGGCTAAAATAAATTATGCGAATATTAAAAAATCATTACTTAAAAAACAGGCCAACTTCTTTTATCTGAGCTTTTATCTCAAGCGTTTGATACAAAGCTCGCATGTTCCTCGCATTGGTTGCATAAGTACCGGGCGCAATGCATCTTAGCGACACAATATAAAGTTTTGATTGAAAACGCTTACCCGTAGTTTTATTTCGCCTTTGGGTACGCAACAGTTAAGTTTTACAAATTGTTCTGTTGACCGTTATAGAAAATTCATATTAAACCGACCAGCTTTATTTGAGCTGCAAATTCAAAACGAAAACTCCAGACATTGACATTGAACACACAGTACCTATATGAATATTTTCGTCTTCATTCACGGATTTGTTATGAGCTTTATGCCTACAAATTTATCAATAAATTATATTGACACAAAACCGGCTTTCGTAATTCTACGTTGACTTTGCGGTCGTGTCTCAAATACAACCTCTTTAACTTTTTTTGCCTGTACCAATACTTGTGTTGTAGAAACGTTGATAAAAACGAACACTAAATGAAAATTAATTCTTCGACACCAGAAATAGTTTGTCTGATGATAGCACAAAATTACTCAAACAAGAAAATGGATGTATATGCTACGGCTTTACCACACCATTCAGTTAAAAAGTATGTTCAAACTTATTGAAC
The DNA here is from genome assembly GCF_029784155.1 of Uranotaenia lowii. Classification (NCBI taxonomy): domain Eukaryota; kingdom Metazoa; phylum Arthropoda; class Insecta; order Diptera; family Culicidae; genus Uranotaenia; species Uranotaenia lowii. Next base: position 365,861,536 of record NC_073692.1, on the reverse strand, counting down.
ACCCTGTACATAAAATCTGAATCTTGATAACAAGAATGATACCTAATAGATTCCGAATCAGTTTATGTTTTTCATGTAGGTATGTGAATTCATCAGTTATCAATGCCTGTTTTTTTTACCAAAACTGAGGAATTGCAAAACTTCTAAATGCCATTTCACCAAATCTTGAAACAAAGATTCGAATTGAGGACGTCAAAAACTATTATAAACAGATATTGAAACATTGGCACTTAAAATGCAGTTTTTTTGTGCTACTAATGATTTTTTCTATTTCATAGTTCAAACATCAATCCAATACACTGCCGGATCGGAACAAGCAGATTTTCCAGTGAGTAATTGCGATTGTTGTAGAACACTCACCCATTTGCCAAACGTCGTCAGGCATTTATTCGTCTCACACCTTCCAGACGAAGCAGCTCGTGTAGGGTGTTGTTCCGAGGTTGTTCACGGTAGCCAAATGGAAGTACATGGCCGGGTCGCGATCTTCAAATAGTGCAACGTGTAGGTACCAATATGAAGTTTAAAAGCCACCGCCAGCCATCTTGCCAACTTCATCTTGGGTTCCTCCATGAGCTACAAGACCTGCCATGTCGTTTTGGGGCGCGCGCCCAGTTTCGTAGCTAGATTTGCGATCCCGTAGCTGATGCTGTAAATCTCTAGCAAAAGGGTCCCCGGCCTGAGCATGACCGGGCGATATAGTTCTTCTGCTGGGATAAGGGTCGGCAACTTTTCGAGTCGCAACCAAACTTAATAGTAAATATGTTTAAAATTTCTTAGTCAGTATGAAATTCTTAAAATATTTTAATATAAATTAATAAATTTCTTGCGAATATTATTCATTGAATTCAGAAAAAAAAAATTTTATAAGGGTCAATTTTTTTTTCAAATTTGTTGAAACATAAAATATTATCTTCTACTATGTGCTTCTTAGAAACCATTTTAATATGTTCAAGCCAATTATCATAAGCTTGAAGAATTCAAAGACTCTAGAATATTCTAGAAGTTTTCTTTGATTTTTTAACCACGCGTATGGAATGCTCTGGAGTTTCCACACGTTTCCAGTTGTTTGCACGCTCAGAAAGTTCCAGAATCATCTTCATTTGTCAGAAGCTTGCGTGCTCGGAACATTCCAGAACGTTCGGTGCGCCTGTAAAAAGCGTCTCGCGCAGACTTAGAGTTCAGTTATGATTCAAAATTCGTGGTTGTTAGTTTTGCCATAAAGTTAACCTTCCAAGTTTAGTGAATTGTTAGAAATATGTGATTTGAAGAGTAGAAAATAAAAGAAGCTAAGTTGAAGTGATTTCTGCACCTTCTTTTAAGACCAAACCCAAATTACAGTCCACATTGCTCAAACATAATATTTGCATTTAATGTTTAATTTTTGGCTATTTTTTCGGTCTTGGATTTCAAGCAAACAACTTTCTTTGTGAAATGCCCGACGTTTCGACCATTTTTGGTGGTCTTCCTCAATATTTGCAATAAATGTGTATAAGGCTGGTAATGAATGTAGGGGAAAGACGGGTAAGACGGACACGGAGTTAAGGTTGTTTGTTATTGCTTTAATCATTGAAATTAGTCAAGATTGATTTTATAGCAATCAATATCATACTTGCAAATTACAATTTTCAAAAATGGTCGGCTAAAACGAGCACTTTGTAGAAAAGGTACATTTTCCGAAAATATTGCTGCACAAGTTTTTGTAGAGTAAAGTATTTGAGAACGTCTTTAAACTAAAATGGAACCAACGGGTCCGAATCTGCTAACAAAACAGTGTGGTTTCGGAATTCCGTATATTATAGGCGATTCTTTCGCCGGGGATCCTGTTTTACAGCTTTTAAGGCCTGTTTGAGATGGTTGCCAAGGTCTTCTGAAGGCATATGGAGGATCAAACCGATGAAAAATTTGAAATACCTGAAGAAACTTATGTGTCCCCGTTTTTCCCGCCTTAGCAACTTTAAGTTCAAAACGTTTGTTGCTCAAGCCCTTTTACCGAAGCTCGCTGATTTTCCTCTAGATGGTTAAAGAGAAGCTTGTGGTTTCAAGATAATTTTAGCATCATTAATTTTTTTTTATATTTTTCATCAGTTTCCTCTCTCTAAATCGAGCACGACATAAAAAAGAATCCACATCATTCTGTAGTAAAATAATGTATAACCGTAATCCGGGGTATTATTGTTCACTTTTTTTCAATATTTTTCGATTATTTTTCTGTAAAAGGTAAAGGGGAATGTGGCATACTTCATATTTTAAAAACCAGTACTGGACTCCTATGCACGTAAAACATGGTTGCAGAAGTTTATTAGGCTACTTTAATTTTGATTTTAAAATTGATTTCGTCTGTGTTTTGAGCTTGATGCTTTGGGGCAATATCGATCAGTCTCCATTTTGACGGTTTCAACGAGTTTACTGATCTCAAACGATACAAAACACCTTCATAATATTTTTCAAGTGCTAGTTTTTCAATTTTACCTTGCTTTTTAACGTTTACTTTAAAAACATTTCATATCGAAAAAAGATCACTCGTAGGAGATGGAAAGAATTAGAGAAACATGAGGTATCAAAGAACGAAAGAACATATGCCGTAAATATCATGAATTTTTCGAAAAAGATACAACGGCTCACTGGCAGGATTTGAACCTACTATCTCCGCTTCAGTACAACGGCGCGTTAGCCAATTTCACCACGGTGAACGTGATGATGATCAAATACAACACAAATGTTATTTGTTCAAACAAATTAAAAAAAAAACAAACGAATTTTGATTCCACGAGATTAAACATTGCATTGAAAAAATCTCTTTCTTTCGAAACGGATTGAGAACTGTCAATAAGGAAAACCCAAATAACTGAAACAAAATTTTGTTTTAAAAATTTGTTAATCCTTAAAAGTTTTTAAATTTTGTAATTTTTTTTTAAATACCAAATTTTGATGTGTTCAAATTTTTCCAACGATGCATAACTCCAATAGAAAATACGAATAGTTTAGTAATTGACAGCGTGTTCTATATTTGTGTTTATCAATAATGAAAACCTGCTAAGAATTGATTGACCTATCTAGATTTCAACTAGAACCGATTTGATATTGGCAAAACCCAGAAAATGATAACTTTTTTCAATTATTGAATATTTTTTCAAGGTATACAGTCCCCCCACAATCATGGGTCACACACAATTATTAGTCACCGATCATTAGAACTGCTGATATCTACTAAACCAAAAGAAATTATATCATATTATTATTTTTAGTTAATCGACAATATCATCAAAATGCATTAAAAATATTATTTGTGCTTTTGATAACAGTAAAATTGCTGTTTGAATACTTTTTATCAAAGGTGAACTTTAAGCTGTGGAACTATTGCATAAAATTCCAATGTTATAAGGTTGACATCTTAAACCGTTAAGCCCCTTATGCGGGTATTTCAAAGATTCCAACCAAATGAATTGGTCCCATATAAGCACAAAAGAAGAGTTTACATTTTCCAAATAAAACTGAGCGAATGATATGCGAAAATTCAATAATATTTAGCTAAATAAAAGTGACCCATAATTGTTACAGAATCCACCAAGTTCCACACAATCATGGGTCACTTTTTCGCAAGCAAAACAAAACATTTCTTGGTTGCTAGCTCAACCCAATTGCCCCTTGAACGTATACTAGCAAAGAATACCCCTGAATGTTTGCCAGAAACTTGTTGATTTTCATGTTGATATTCGGGTGTTGCCATGGACTTCTATGTGACTAATAATTGTGGGCAATATGACTAATAATTGTTACAAGCTTCAATTTTGACCCATAATTGTGGTTTTGAAAAACGTTGATTGTTTCGGTAAATTATTTTATTTTTCCACAAAATTGGAAACAAAATCATGTTTGAAATCAAAGAGGGAGTATTTAATGACTGAAATTCATGCAAAGCTTGATGTTTGGTCCACTAACACCCAAATGAACGAACATTTTGTGGTGAAATGATACGTTAAGTGACTAATGATTGTGGGGGGACTGTACACATATTTTTTCAACCAATTTATTATATGTCAAGACAATAGATGTCCTATCCTGTTTAGTGAAGATTTTCCAGACACATTTATCAAGTCAAAATGTGATTTTATCCAAATTTTCAACTGAAATTTTGACCGTTTTGGTAACGTGCGAATTAAAAAGGTTTGAATATTGTGATGAGGAGATCCTTACTTCTGAAAAAAATTCAATATGACTTTTTTTAAGCAAGTTCAGAAAAAAAACGATTTAAATGCCAAATTCTCATGAACGGTACAAGTTTTCTAACCATTTTTTTCTTCGGATGTTTTATTTTAAATTTGAAATAAAATATTATAGTTGTCAAAGTTTACTTCGATTTGTTTTCTGTGAGCTCGCCATCAATATTCCAAAGAATTTTTAAATTATTATAAAATGACGAAGAGTCAGATTTTTTAGATAAAGCTCAAATTTTTACTTTATTTCAAAAATCTGGCTGTCTTATAGAATCTGAATGCAAAACAAGTAATGAAAACTACTTATTAAGATGAATTTTTACTTGAGTTAACCCAGCAATAAGTAGAAATGCAAGGAATATTGAAATAAGGTAGTGTCGAGAGTCATATTGGATTTTTTTTGACGTCTCAAAAACGAATGTCTCAAAAATTTATATACGAATGGCAGAAAATTCTAAGATAAACACGTTTTAGAACGAAAATTAATTCCAATTTCATTCTAATTGTGTTGTAAGGCCTCTATTAAACTATGTCATGAAATTTTTAGGCCCATTGAAGATTGCATCATGTTTTTTTTTCTTTTCTTTTTTATTGATGAATGCAATAATGTCATCTTGAAGGCAAATCGTGCAAAAATATAGAAAAAATCAGCTTCAAAAAGGTCGAGCTAGATGTTATTGAATGTTCAACTGATTGTCACGATTTATATCCAACTGGTTTACCATATTCAACGATTATGTAGAACAATTAATGATTGTTAACTCGATTTACTAAAATGTCTATAAATGATTGTGGTTTTGTATAAAAATTTATGTTTGATCTATTGTAATAAGGATCTTAAACTGCACTAACTTGAATATTTTCATGGAAAACTTTAAACTAATTTTAAAGTATTGCAAATTTGAGTAGGGCTAACCCACCATTTTTTCGAACTTCGATGGTCTATTTTATATAAAAACTACTCGAAAATCCAACTTTTCTGTACCTTTCTTGTAGAGCAAGAATCCTTCTAGAATAACAAGTTTTAAAAGTGAAAAATATCCAGCAAATTCTTCGAATGATCAACGAAAAAGGCATATTTCCTAGTAAATTAACAGATTTTTCGTGATTGTGACATCGCAGTCTGTACCAATACTTGAGCAGGGTTGTCTTGGCACTACCTTCTTTAAATATTCCTTGATTGTAATGTTTTTTTTTTTCGATAGAATCTTCTCAAAATTTTTATCTTTCGTTTCTTTGAATATGAAAGAAAAATTTGTTGTTTGTTCAGCAAAAAAATTTCATTTCTCAATTTGGTCCGCTTGTTTAAAGTCTTGGCCACCTATCGATGGAAGTTTGTTAGTTGAACTTCAGTTTTTACATCAAATCTCGCAAAATTTTAAGATAACTTTCCTTGTGTTTCAAAATATGTCATTTCTTTGCCGATAATTTTGCTACTGTCAACAGTTTGCGAAACAGAAGTTCTAAATTGCAAAAAGAACATTCAGATTCTTTTCATAGCGTTTGTTCATTGGAATTCTTTGGTTTTATAGATTCTTTGTCGTTTTTCACTAAAATCCTTTTTTATCAAATTCGATGTATAAACCAGTTTTAAAAAGTTTATATTCCCGACCTTTTTTATTCCTGAAGATTACCGGTCTTGCAGAAAGGGACATAATGTTCATGTTAAGCCAAAAATATTAAAAAATCTTTAGACTTTTGATAGGAAACCTGAGAACTTGACTTTCGACATAACACTTGAAACTTATTTCTTGGGACATGAAAATTGAGGCAATACTCGCGTTTCATGTCTCAGATCTTACGTGTAAGGCAGGCATGTCAAACTGGGGGTTTGCGGGCCGCATGCGGCCCGCGGCCTTGGTCAATGCGGCCCGAGAAGCCCCGTAAAATTGTCACAAAAAAAACACCACTGATTTTTATGTAAAATATTGCTGCAAAAAACTTAAGTTGAATGTAAGGTTTTCAACTTAATGCAAAGGTTTTTCGATGCTGAAATTTGATTCTATGAACCACAGTTTGAGGTGATTCCCACTTCCGTGGAGGATTGTGTGTAAACATTCATATCGTAAACAACATAAAAATCTTCCAAGTATTTTGGTTCTATTATTTTTGTTTTACCGAAGGAACAACAGACATATTGTGATATTTTTTTAATTGAAGATGTACGTAAGCGTGAATATAAACATTATTCATTGTATAAAAGAACATCCTAAATAATCAAAAATTTTCCGAGATTAAATTTATGATTAAAATTGTAAAATGAAAAAAATAATTGTGTTTTTAAAAAATATCTTCAGCTACTGTTCATAAAATTATCTTTTTCTGTAATCTGACCAATAAACTTCTCTTCGCACATAGTTCTTTGACTTCTTTTCGGATTCAGATATCGATTTTAAATTTGAAACTTGACGTCGATAAATAAAGTTCTGTTTTTGTAAACAATTGCTATCACAATATGAGGCCCTCAGACCCAAAGGGGTATAAGTGCACAAAAGCTACTTTCGAGATAGCACGCTTCAAAGTTTCTTTGTTGTGCGATTTTCAATATACTTTTTGGGAAGTTGTAGTCTTTGTCCGTTCAAAGAAGTATAAAGATAAGATTATAAAAATCTGAAATAAGTACTGAATAAAGATTTCAATACAACTAATGGTGCAAATCTGTTTGCGAAAATAAGGGACACCGATAGCAATTTAAAATTTGCTCATTTTCAATGTATTATTCACCAAGAGGCATTATGCGCAAAGCAATTAAAGTTTCAAAATGTGCTAAAAGTACACTGGCTTTTCTGCCACAAAATATTTAAAAGATTTTGTTTTGCTACGAGAGGAAATAAAATAATTTTTGGAAATGAAAGGTGAACCTGTTGAACATTTTCAACCAGACGACTGGGTTCAGGATTTGACATTTGCCGTTGATCTCACTGGTCACCTGTAAGATTTGAACTTAAAACTTCAAGGAAAAGAAAAAAAATCATAAGTGCTTGTGATGATGTAAAAAACTTTCAAGCGAAGTTACTGTTATTGATCAACCAAATTTCCAAAGAAAACCTTGTGCACTTCTTTACGTGTCAAGAACTGAAAAGATAAAATGAGGCTGCATCATTTGGTGAATACGTACTTCACCTAGAATCGTTCCTAGATGCATTCAAAAGCCGTTTTCTTGACTTAAATTCATACGAGCAAGAATTTTCGTTGACTGTACCTCCATTTTCATTTGCTTCTGAAAATGCTGCTGATAATTTGGAACTAGAGTTGATAGAACTGCAGTGCAATTCTTTATTAAAAGCAAAATACATTGAAGGGGCTGTACCGAATTTTTACAGCTATTTGCCTGAACGCTACGTTGAGTTACGGAAATTTGTTGTCAGAATTCTTGCTATGTTTGCAAGTACCTATCTATGTGAGGAGTTTTTTTCCATAATGAAAGCCATAAAAACTTCTTATCGTTCGACATTATCTGATACAAATTTATCATCAATAATGAAAGTGTCAGTGACAAATTAACTTCAACCTGATATTAATAAACAAGTATCTCAGAAAAGATGTCAAGCATCAAGACAATAGATATAATGCATTATAATATAAGATGTTAAACATTAAATGCTTTAATGAAAATTTAACGCAAAATTTCATTCCAAGTTTACTTTTAACTATATTCCATATTGTATTGCATCTAATCTCCGCGAAACTAATATGTTATGTTTTCTAACTGATTTTGGCTGCGGCCCTCTATGTCTAGAAATTTTTTAATGCGGCCCGCACACCTAAACGAGTTTGACATGCCTGGTGTAAGGTCTTATCTCACGTTAAAAGTTTCAGGTCTTAGATCTATCTGAACCCACAGTTTACTACGAGACGTTGAGTGGAACGGTTGCTCAATTGAGCTCTCATAGCTTTTGTGATACGAAGTCTTATGTGATACAAAGTGGAATTTTGAGGTTATAAACTGTGAACACGTGAAATAATGTCGGAAACTAAAATAAGAGTTAACACTCTCCGGTTCTCATTTGCAAGGGATGCAATAGAGCCTACGGAAGCTGAAATGTTCCAGTTCTGTCAGGACAGATGTTTCAGGCCTGAAGATTTGTACTCGGTCCACAAGAAAGAGAGCTACGATCGATTTTCGTCAAATTCAAATCAAAGTTGTTACTGGATAAATATGTGCAGGATCTGCAACCAGTGCTAATTTTTTCATATGCAAATGGAACTACTGCCGAAGTGACGATGGCAGATGCAGGAGTCAACTTAAGGTACATTAGGATCTTCAACCTTCCCCCTGAACTTGAGGATAGAGAGATATACAAGGTGTTGGAGCCGTTTGGAATCATAAGGCACCAGGTACGTGAAAAGTACCACCCGAGCACAGGTTTCCCAGTATTCTCAACGGTAAGAGGGGCATATATGGAGATAAACAAGGAGATCCCCACCCAGCTTCGAATTGGCCACTTCCAGGCTCGTTTGTATCATGATGGAATGGTTAACAAATGTTTTTTTATGTCAAGGCAGTGATCATTATAAGGTTAACTGCCCACGACATAATGGTACATCTACACGTGTTTCGGTTCAAGGTCGTTTATACAGCAGTGTAGCAGCAGGAACCAACCAATAGATGACTCAAAGGCGGTACTCACGGAAACCAAAAGCTCTTCGCAAACAATAGTGGTTGTCGAGAAAACTCCTCCATCAGAAATAAAGCAACCTGAGAGTGTCAGTGAGAAAGCAGCAGGAAAACCTGAAATCAGCGTCGTGCCAGAAACGGAACCTGAGCTACCATCGACGCAGCAGTGGAAACGAGTGCCAAAGCGTGGAAGGAAACCTATGAGGAACGAGGACAGCGAAAGTCACTCATCGAACGGCTCGGAAGTAGGAACACCAATTTTTATTCCCGAAGCAGTATCCCGGTAAATTTGAATCGGCAGAGAGGTAACTCAAATCGCCAGAGGGATCGTAACGATCTCTCTGGCGATTTTGCATCATCACATCGGCAGAGAGGAACACACCATACGCGTGCCTTGAGTGAGTGCCACGAAATAATCTAAGACACGCCCTCCAGAGAAACACACGAAAACAACCCGAATCGTGTTTGTAGGTTTCTCTTCGAGACGCGTGTCTGCCTGCCTGCGAGTGAAGTCGACTGCTACGATTGAAAGCACGCATATAAAAAACACGGAAATAAATGCGTCCACACCGTACGAGAGTACGATTCAAACTGATTTCGCATGCACGCATTCGTATTCGTTGCCTCTAGGTATCTCGGCAGGACAAACCGAATGAGAATTCTTGCGTTCTTGGAGTGTCGCCGAAATTAATCGTTTTATTCTAAGTTCGGTGACTCAACTCTCAATTTTTTGCATGCTCTGTCGATTTTCGAGAGGACGCGCTTACTGGGATCGTTTCTGGAATTACAAGAGAAAAGAACGAGAAGCAAGCGCAAACATCCGAAAATGGAAACGAAACAACATCAAAATCAAAATAAAAGAAGTGAATTACTGTATCGTTCAAAGAGTAAATAAGTGATCATTTTCGTTAGAAACGTAATATTTCATTCTTGCTTCATTCAATATTGCTGAATTAAATATAGAAGATTTTTGAAATGGTGATTGAATCATGAACAAGTGACCATAGAAATGTGACCAATTTATGTTATTATGTATTTTTATTTCAATAAAAAAAAAAAAAAACAAAAACCCTTAAAAACACAACTCCGCTTTTCGACGGAGTTAACTTAACCCTTCGTTTCATGATTTTTTATTTTTCCTTAAAAATCAGTTTAAGCAGTTGAAAATGATGAGTACATCAAGAAAAAAAATTAAAATAAAATACGATTTTTCCATTTTTCCATACATTAATTGTTGCAAATTTGTAACTTTATGAAACGAAGGGTTAAATCGGCATAAAAGCTTAGTTAAAATAAAGCATGGAATCAGTCTTTTTAATGTTTCAATATTTTGGAAATATATGTGAAATGTTTAACCGAAAAAATATAGAAAATCAAATTTTTTAACTACTGTGAATTGTGATTGTTGCAATTTTCACTCAACTGTTTAGTTTTTGCTTAACGAAAGTTTTTTTTAAACCAAGTTTAAGGAAGTTGTTTAAGTATTCTTGTTTCAAAGACAAAAGGCTTTGAGAAACGAATCGATTGTTACCAATAGATTTTATTTTCGTTTGCTCTGTGTCACTCTTACAAGTGACGACCAGTTCGATCTATCTAGCCGAGTATTAACAACTTCTGGCACCACTGAAAGACGTTTTAATGAAATATTATTAAGAATTTAAGATTATTCATCAACTTGATAGTTTCGATTTTTGCAACCTCTTCTTTGGGTATAGCTTCCTGGAGTCTTAGGAAGACCTATGCGTAGATAAGGTGATTTAAGTTGGCACTCTAATAGAATTTTAGTACACTGAAGTCAAGAAGGTTGTTGAAAAAAAGTTTCCTGGTTTGCAACTATATTTTTCTAGATAAATCGATTTTTTTTTCTTTTATGCAATATAGTTTATAACAACTAAATTCAGTGTTATGAAAATTTTACTAAACTTCTCCAAAGTTCGAAAAGGAACATTGAGAATTATTACTTCCTCTATTGAAATTTTTAATTAATAAATTTTAAAAAATATTTGTAAATTAAGGCAAAGAGCCACCGGGTGCCGACCTCTGTCAGCTACACTGCCAGCCACCACCAGGCGTCAATTGCAATTGCATCGCGCGCGACGTGTTTTAGCAAATGCTGAATGCATGTACGTGACCGCGTCAGCTCGAGATAGAGTAGCCCCCTTTTAGCAATACCTACAACATTCATACTTATATTTATTCCCTTCCTTGGAGCCCAAACCAGCTTTGATGGAGTTTTGCTAGCCGAGGTAAAAATTTATTCTCTGGTCCAAGGAACGAATTCCGAATCCCACGAGAGTTAAAACTTTACGGCAGCCCGTCGTTCGTCGCGTAGAAAGGTTTCTTACTTGACAGAAAAGGTACGCTTTCCATCATTAAGTAGGTAGTAGGTAGGACTGAAGCCAGCCCGGGTTTTGCGAAGGCGAGAAATGTCGCGCCACCAAAACGCCTTTGCACGAACGAATGCGGGCATGGCCAGGACAATGATTTTCAATTTGCAAATTTGAGCACTTTACGGGGTGCTAATTTTGCGGGATTAGCGAATCTACAAAGCGAAAGGTTCGTGTTAACGTAAGTAATGGTTGGTTGATGAGGATTCGTCTTTGTGGAATGGTTTCCCTCATATTTGGCGAATAAAGGTGCTTTTGGCATACTAACGAGCTCGTCACTTCAAAGGAACATCTTTTTGGTGTAACACGTTTGTTTCTAATGAAATCAGTTAAGATTTCACTAATGGAATTTTGCCTGATATCGGTTGGTAGGCTATAGTTCAATCATTAAATTTAACCCCATATGCATAAGGTTGCCAGAGTTCCTGGTTATTTTATCTATTAACCTGGAAATGACCAGTAATTATTTCATTATTTTCAACCTGAATTCCGGGCCAAAGTCGCGAAAACATGATAAAACCTTAAAAACTATTCTACAAAAATCAAGAAGAAAAACACTTGAAACGTTTTGTTTACAGAAACAATTAAATAGTTGAAAAATCGTATTTTGTGCCCCCAGACAACCGTTTATGATTACTTTAATAAAAATTGCTTTGAAAATTTCTGTTTTTGTTACAAAAAAATAAATCTTTGGATTTATGGAAATTGGGTTTCCTTGTTTGAATATGCCATTAAAGCGAATAAATTCGGGCAAGATTCGGGTTTACGTTAACAGATACGGTGAGCAAATCATGAATAGTACCACTATGTGTTTGTTTGTCAAATATGAATGGTTGAAAATCATCAAAATTTTCTAATGCAATTTGTTTAAAATTGTTCAACAGATAAATCAACCATAATTTTCCTTTTTATGGAATAAAATATCGGCGTTGAAAATCAAAAAAATCAAAAATAGTGCGACATGAGAAAAAAAAACACCTTTTTTTCTACGATAATCAAGATTGCTGTTGAGGGATTTTTAACAGATATTCCTTTAACACTAATGAATTTGTCATTTGAGCTATAATCAGGGCCGGGTTAAGCCATAGGAGCGACTTTAGTATTTAACTTTTAAACAACCATTATATCTGCTTAAAAGTCAGTTTCTGATATCTGTAAACAATTATTGTTAAACATCTCGCGCAAACATTGCGGAAGGGTTATTTAACCAACTTATCAAAAATAAATATTTTTATTACAGTTTAATGACTCAATCAACAACCTAAATTTACTGTTTTAAAAATATTCAAAACTTGATGTTTTTCATTCCATGAATTGTAGCCGCCACTGACCGATCCCTTACTGGCGTACGACTTAAGCGCCACTCCGTTAGGAGATCGTACGCCACGGTTTAATATGCCCGGTGAGACTCCGCTGAGGGCGAGTCCATAAATTGTCCTTAAAAGTGATTAAGGACCGGATCAGATAGGGCTCTCCAAATAGCTAACCCAAAATGCGACGAAACTAACACATGACGAAATTGCTACCAATCAACATAAAATCCTTAGAACAACTCAGTTATAGATCGCCCATACCTGGCAATCTCATCACTGAGCTGACGACCTCCCGAATACCAAATGCAAACGACAGCTTAATTGCCCATGAACCCCCCAGGTCCTACCCCGGACTACCCCAGTTCGGTCAAAACTTTCAATTAAGTAAGAAAGAAATCAAATGACAATTACAATTTTAATTATTTATTTCCTAAATCCTAACATTTAAAGCATTCAAATTCTACCTATCCTGTCATGCGTGCGACTCGTTAACGCCTAAATGTATTCCCCCCAAATCGTGCGTGTTTTATGCGACAAGCTTTAGAGCAGCGGTTGGGGAACCGGGGTAAATTACCCCAAATGGGGTAAAAGTGAAATTCTTGGGGGTAACAGTGAATATTTTGTGAGTGAAAAGTGTATATTTTCATTTTGAAATTTGTTGGTGCATGATATGAAGATGCTGAAAAAATTTCGATTTCGTTTTTTTGCTCTTCGTTATGGGGTAATATCAACTTAAATAAAAATGTTTTGGGGTAATGATTCAAAAAGTTCCCCGACCCCTGCTTTAGAGCAACATAGCTTGTCGCACCCGGGCTTTTATGCTGCACCAGCGGGGTTTCCCTAAACGGTGGTACGGGAAATTCGACCTCTCGACTGGATTACGTTCGTGACGGGGCTATGTTAACCGTCCGCAAGCATATTTTGATGAAAAAAATCACGTTTTCGTCATCCGATGACGACCCCTTCGGTGCTATAATAGCTTTTCCAACGGAATGGACTCACCAGATCCTGTGCTCCTGTTATCTGGCGGCGATGGAGAGAGCTGTTGGCGGGCGGTGACGACTCCTAAGGCTGAGGAGTCATCTCTCGGATGCTGGCTGACGACTCAGAAGCTCGGTGAAGGTGTCGATGGGAAGGCGAATGACGTTCGCTCAGGCACGCGCTTTGGCTGACGTGCTCGGTGGTTTGACCTGCGGTCAAAGGTCGTCGACCGACGCTGTGCTGCCTTGCCTTGACCTTGAGCAGCACTTGGGTTGGTAATTGGTTGGCTGTGACAATCGTTGGCCCACACGGCCACGTGGAGTTCCCGGCACTCCCCCGAGACGCGATGTTGACGGAGCGCCTCGCTTCCGACGGGTCTGAACGTCGGGTGTTCCTGGTGTGGCGGGAAAATTAAGCAGCGGAGGGCTGCGTGATCCCTGGATTGATCCGCTTCTGGTGGGAAAAATGTGCTGTGCCTTCTTCGGCACACAGAAATTAAAACAACGCACGATTTATTCTCACACGCACAATTTACCCGCAGTTTTACGATGCAACAAATCACACGCTCTAACTAACTAAGCACGCAACTTCCCTAGCTTATATACCTAAATAAACGAATGATATTTTAATTATAATTGAAGGTCCTGACCGCACTTCAATTTACCAAAATTCGGACACAATCAATCTCGGCCCACGCGCACTTCCACTGCCGATCACACTCAAGAAACGTTTGATCGTCTCCTTGAGCTCTCAGAACAGGGAAGGTGACCTTGCTACGAACGCCCTCGGCGGAAGTTCATTTTTTTTTTTTTTTTTTTTTTTTTAATAAGTCTTTATTAGCCTTTTAATCATTACATTCAAGTTATATTATTACAGTATATTAAGTGTTCAGATCAATTATGATCAGTTCAACTCTTTAATTTAGTAAATATTAAACATTGTTTATTTGATTTAAATTTGCTATAGCAATAAATTATTTGATTTATAGGAGAATATCCTGTATGGAAAAAAAAATATTTATATATAAACTTAAGCCTAAACTATATCCTAAAAACTAACTTAATTGTAAAGAGAACGAATCTCTGCGATGGAAGACTGCATCGATTTGCCTCTAAAGTTGGAGATGATTTTGTTGGCCATCTCTTCGATAGACTCCATGCCCGCAATCCGATGAAGATCTTCGGTGCTGTGCCAAGGTGGAAGCCGCAAAATCATTTTCAGAACCTTGTTCTGAATCCTCTGGATGGCTTTCTTCCTCGTCGCGCAGCAGCTAGACCAAATCGGAACTGCATACATTATCGCTGGACGGAACACCTGTTTGTAGATAAGAATCTTATTTCGCAAACACAACTTCGATTTCCTGTTGATGAGAGAATAAAGAGATTTAGTGTATTTATTACATTTAGATTGAATATCTTCAATGTGATTTTTAAAAGTAAGATTCCGATCAAGTGTAAGTCCCAAGTACTTCACGTGATCAGACCATTCTAATGAAACCCCACTAAAAGTTATGGAATGATTTTCATTAGGTCTTAAAAAATTTGCTCTTGGCTTATGGGGAAATAAAATAAGTTGAGTTTTGGAAGCGTTAGGAGAAATTTTCCACATTTTCAAGTAATTCAAAAAAGAATTTAAATTTTGTTGCAATCTACTGCGAACCACCCGTAAATTTCGACCTTTGGCTGAAAGCAAAGTATCATCAGCAAACAATCTTCTACCCTTTCCTTCTGGTACATCAGGAAGATCAGAAGTAAAAATATTGTATAAAATTGGCCCAAGTATACTACCCTGAGGGACACCAGCTCTAATGGGTGTCCTTTCAGAGTATGAATTTTGATAGCTTACTTGTAAGGTTCGGCTAGTCAAATAATTTTGAATAATTTTGGTGAGATATACAGGAAAATCAAATCGAGCTAATTTAGCTACTAAACCTTTGTGCCAAACACTGTCAAAAGCTTTTTCAATATCAAGAAGAGCAACACCAGTTGAATATCCTTCAGATTTGCTAGCGTGAATCATATTAGTTACACTCAAAAGTTGATGTGTAGTAGAATGTCCATGACGAAAACCAAATTGTTCATCAGGGAAAATAGAATTCTGATTAATGTGAATCATCATTCTATTCAAAATAACTCTCTCAAATAGTTTACTTAAAGAAGGAAGCAAACTAATTGGTCGATAACTTGAAGGCTCTGAAGCACTTTTTCCAGGTTTCAAAATTGGAGTTACTTTGGCATTCTTCCATTTATTGGGAAAATAAGCCAAATGAAAACATTTATTGAAGATTTTAACTAAAAAATTTAAAGTGCTTTCTGGCAACTTTTTTATAAGAATATAGAAAATCCCATCTTCCCCCGGGGCTTTCATATTTTTAAATTTTTTGAAAATCAATTTAAGTTCATCAATATTTGTCTCACAAGAACTTTCAAATACATTTGGTTTAGAAAGAATATCATCAAATTCAAGGGAAATTTGAGCATCAATTGGACTTACAGCGTTTAAATTAAAATCATGAGCAGACTCAAATTGTTGGGCTAATTTTTGAGCTTTTTCTGCATTAGTTAAAAGAAGTTTATCCCCGTCTTTCAAAGTAGGAATTGGCTTCTGGGGTTTTTTAAGAATTTTAGTTAATTTCCAAAATGGCTTTGAGTAGGGTTTTATGTCCTCTACTGCTTTGGCAAAATTTTCATTACGAATGAAATTTAAACGACGTTTGATCTCTTTTTGAAGGTCGCAATAAATAAATTTCAAATAAGGATCCCTAGTACGTTGATATTGGCGTCGACGAATGTTTTTCAGTCGTATCAAAAACTGAAGATCATCATCAATTAAAGGTTGATTAAATTTATGTTTAACTTTGGGTATTGAAGCGGCTTTAGCATTGACTATTGAAGTTGTCAAATTTTCTACAGCCAAATCAATATCTTCTATTGAACTAAGTGGAACGTTTACATCTAAATTACGTTCAATAAAATTCCTATATCGCTCCCAGTCAGCTTTTTGAAAGTTAAAAGTTGATTTTAAAGGGTTTTCAATGGGACTTTGGGATAAAGAAAAAGTTACTGGAAGGTGGTCTGAATCGAGGTCCGCATGAGTAACTAATTGACTGCAATGCTCGCCTAAATCCGTTAGAACCAAATCAATTGTGGAGGGATTTCTTATTGAAGAGAAACAAGTATGCCCATTAGGATATTCAACAGTATAATAACCTGCAGAGCAGTCATTAAATAAAATATTCCCATTTGAATTTGATGAAATATTATTCCAAGATCGGTGTTTTGCATTAAAGTCACCAATAATAAAAAATTTAGATTTATTTCTGGTGAGTTTTTGTAAATCTCCCTTCAAAAAATTTTTCTGTTCCCCGCTGCATTGAAAAGGCAAATATGCGGCAATAATTATAATTTTCCCCATAGAAGTTTCTAATTCAATTCCAATTGTTTCTAAGACTTTTGTATTGAAAGAAGGAAGAAGTCTAAATTTGAGACGACTATTGATGACAATAGCTACACCCCCACCTTGTCGATCAAGTCGATCATTTCGTAAAATTTTAAAGAAAGCATTGCTTTTCAAGTTATTGTCTGGCTTTAAAAAAGTTTCAGTGATGGCAGCAATATGTATGTTTTGAGTTTTCAAAAATAAAAAGAATTCATCTTGGTTAGCCAGCAAAGATCTAGCGTTCCAATTCATAATATTTAAACATCTATTTGGATCCATGAGGGAATCGTAAAGTCATAATAATTTTGTTAGCATAATTAAAAGAAGTTTGGAAAGCTTCAAACATTGAATTTGCTTTCAACATAAGTTGCATCATTTCCATTAAATTTTGATGCAAAAATTTTAATTTTTCCTCAGTAATCTCACCCAAATCAACAAAATTGTTAGGATCAGAAAATGAAGGAGAAGAACAAGTATTTGAATTTCGGGGATTTTCCCAAGCCTTCGCATGAACGTTGAGACTTGGTTTTTTCCCATTTTTATTAGTTATGCCTGGAGAGGGCAACCCATTTTCAACCACCTCTGAGAACGATAAACAACGAGTCTGTGGCGCAGAATCAGCACAGGTAACATTAGAAACACTTCGGGTATTACCCAGCCGTGATTCCAATGTAGGCCGGAGCTGACTGCGAACAGGCAGGTTGTTTGCCGGCCTGACGTGTGAAGACGAAAAAGAGGAAGGAGGAGAAGAAACTTTTCTAGAAACTTTGGGATTTTTCCTAGAAGCAATAATTTTTGCCCTAATGGGACAGTTTATGGAATTCGAGGAGTGATTACCTGCGCAATTCGCACACTTGAAAAATTCTGTTTGTGGTTTATCACCACCAAAAAGGCATTTAGATTTTTCATGATCGAATGAGCCGCAAAGCATGCATCTGGCATTCATTCTACAATTTTTAGTGCCGTGACAAAAAGCTTGACAACGACGACATTGCGTAATATTTTGAAGGAAATTGATTGAAGATTTTCGAAAAGGTTCGAATTTGACTCGACAATGAAACATAAGACGAGCCTTTTCAAGAATTTGCAAATTATTAACTTGATCCTTTTTAAAATGGATCAAATAAAGCTCAGGAGCAAAACCAACACTACTGATATTATTCGTGTTGGTTCTTTTCCTCATTTGAATTACTTGAATTGGAGAAAAACCTAACAAAGAATTTAATTCAGTTGTGATCTCATCCGGTGTCTGATCGCCGGTGAGACCACGAAGTACAACTTTAAAAGGACGATCACTTCTAGTGTCGTAAGTAAAAAATTGATGTTTTTTATTATTCAAATAATTTAAAATTTTTTGAAAATCATTGAAAGATTCCGCCAAAATACGAGCAGTTCCCCTTCGACCGATCTGAAAAGAAATCTTCACATCCTTGACGGAAGTGACGATTTCTTTCCGAAAGGCATTGAAGTCAGGAATCGTGACCGTAATTGGTGGAACCTTTTCGTTTTTAAGAGTATAAGAAGAAGAAGGTTTCTTAGTACTCTTATCAGAATTAAATATGAATATTTCCTCATCACCGATGTTATGAAGGACATCGAATGAATTGGAAATTTCAACTTTTTTGGGCGATGGACCTGAATTAGTTTCGGCAATTCGCTTTCTACCAGCTCTTGAGCCGGCCGATGACTTCCCCATGCTGGAAAGAAAAGAGAAAATATGAATAAAAGAAAATGAAAATAATTTTAGCACTGAAAAGTGCTGATTGAAAAACAGGTAAGGAAAAAATAAATAATGTAAAAATGTTCCTGCAGGTACACAGCAACGATACGATGCTCCGGCGTACGTGTTGACGGCTCAACGGTACAGATGGAAGTGACGGAAGTTCATAATCCCTGAGAGTTCTATGAGATTATCTCAAGAGATAAGAATTTCGGCAGCTGCATTAGAATCGCAGTAGCTAATTGGTTCTACCTGAAACAATTCAACACCTCGCGGGAGAATGTATGAACGTCTCCCCCAGCGTGACGAACCGCATTACTCAAACCGTCGATCGCGCGAATCGATATTATGTTCGAGATCGATCGAGTGACGGACAAATTGGGTCTACTTAAAGGCGGAGAAAAAATATCGAATTTTCGAGTATGAGGACTGCTACAGAATCGATCGCAGTGTGTTTCGTCAAAAGCAGAATGTATTTTTCCTGTTTTAGCAATTGGGTGATAACATTAAGGTTTTAGACTTGGAAACCAAAATCATAAGAATAATAGGACAGAATTCAATTCAAACTCCATGACACAATGTAAGATTATGAGAGTAAAATTGAACTTTTTGAACTGTTACACAAAAATTCTCGCGTGAGTTTTCATTACGTCGTATGAAACATCATAAGAATTCACATAAAACTGCTGCAAAAGTAATTTAAACAACTTTAAAATTTATATTTCACATAAAGAATATGTTGTTCAATTAATTTTCAATTAAATTTATGGAATTTTATACTCAAATTTATGGCTTTTTTTTAAAAATGTTAAGTTTGCCTTATGTTTTTTTAATGAAGTTAGCCTTCGTTTTTCAACCCTTAATTTTCGTGCTCTACAACCGTCTTTTTCGAAGCCTAAAAATCTAAATTTTCAATCAGGAAAACCTTGTATCTATCATTCTTTCTTTCCAGGTCCTGGACCCGTTATTTAAATTGACGGCGACAACTAAGAACTTGAGATTGCGCTTGTTAATTTAGAAACGTTTCATCTACTTTATTTTGTTTGAATTAAACTTTCTTGAATCGATTATAGCTTAATGAAAAATAACAAACTTTTGTTGAATTTTATTTTGATAAATGGCAGAATTTGGATAAAAAAAAAATTATCTCTGACTTTGATCATTGCATGCGCGGTCCTATGGGGGGGGTGATCGGGGTGATCACCCCCCCCAAGCGGCAAAAAACCGTTATAAAATACCCGAAAAAGCTCGAATGTTTATAAAAAGTTGGAACTTTTCTTAGTTGATGTGTTTTTAAATTTTCAAAATTTTCCACTCCGTGGGGTGTTTATTCAACAAAAAAGTTAATTTATCACTTGAAAGGCTGAATATTGGGAAAAGTCGGTCCACCAAACTCAAGTAGCTGTAACTTGTGATTCCCTGGACTGAATTATACCAAATAACTTTTGTTGATAAGTAACTCAACAAAAGTATGTTGTTGAGAGTTGATTTTGAATGTGCTTTTAATGAAATGTAGGGACAACTTTTTTAAAATTGTCACTAATTTCCTTCATATGCCTAAATTAACACGAGCAAATCGTAATAAATTTTATATTTGCTTCGAATTCGGAGCTTCTAAATTCTTGATTTTGTTTTGAATTTTAATGAAATAACAAATTTGAAAAAGTCATATAGGGGGGTGAATATGGTTATGACACTGAAATAATGGAAATATTTGTTCTGTTGTCATCATACATTTATTGCCTTCAATATACAATTTCTTTTTTATTTGCTCAGATTTAAAGAAAACAATAGAAAAAAATCATTCAACTATAAACGTACGGATTCATGTGATGGTCAATTTTCTTTATTTTTAGAAATTTCTACCATGTTTAATGGATTAACAGATCTTGGTCGTTCTAAGAAGTAAAAAAAAACCTTTGGCCTTCAAGTGTTAAATTACCTTCATTGTAAGAAATTTGAATTTAAGTCAAATTATCCATCGGAGTGATCAGTTTTCCAGTAGGGGTTTAAGAAACGACCATCTAACTTTCTAATCTTTCTTTTTGTCTTTTAGTCACCAATATTTTAAATTCAATCGTAATAAACAACAAGTATTGATGCCGCATTAAATTCATTTTTGATGAAGTTTTGAGCAGCGAAAAGCTTACCATTTGTTTTTTTTTGTATTTCAAAATATTTTTTAAAAAAATTATCAATTCAGAATCAGGAAAAATCATTCTAATAAAACTTCACTTAAAGAATAAAAAGCTAATACATATCTGAAATTAAAATACAAATTTGAATTTAAAATTTAGTTTTTTTCTTTTGTTTACAGCTGGTTTATTGAGAATTTTTAAACTTTATAAGGTCATATCAGATGTCTAATGTTAACCTCATTTTAAAATCTAAAGTATAGTGCTATTTTCACTAGTGTTTAATACAAGGAATTCTAGACTTATTGCAAAATAAGAATTCAGATTCTGAATCACAGTAAAGATTCTCTTTGGCGATTTTATCCACCCTCAATTTTCCACCATTGAAGTATGAATTATAAACTAAAAATGATTACCTAACCTACATTATGAAATTAAAAAACAAAAATTTAAATTTCAGATCTGATTTTATTTAATCCTGTTTGAAATGTTTCACATCAAACATTCATATTATGGATGACCATGAAAAAAATTCAAGTACTGCCAAACAGAAAACGAATATAAAATATTCGTAATAAAAGTTTAAATTTTAAAAAATTTTCTCAAGAGATTTCAGCAACAATAAATCGAAAAAAAAGATCACGTGTTATCACTCACGTGCGTTCCCTATGAGTTTTTAGAGCCAAAAAGAAACAAAAATGTATTTATAAAATCTGTTTCAATATGAAGGAATTGGTTTTGGCGATAGAGATTCAAATTCATCTCCAGAACCCAAAATCTGCATTCAAAACTATAACGCAAGGAAACAAATCCCATATTTTCCGAAGTGCAAAGAACTTGAAAACTGATTTTGACATATTTAGGAGCACAAAATGCAAATTTGTATTTTTAATCAGCTCTTGATTCCGGTATAAATTTTGAAAATACAAGGTTCATTGAAAAAAATTTTGCAATTTTTAGCAAAAGTGTAAAATATCAAAAAGATTTAGAAAAAAAGATTTTAACTTAATGATTAATTTTAATGAAGACTGTGAGCAATTTACCATGAGAAAAAATAATAGATGTAAGTATCTGTTCCCATTTTGTAAAATAAGATAATTATCTAGACGAAATATGTATTATTTTTATGGTTATTTGTTACTTTTTGGCATTCTTCCCTCTAATCTGTATTGTTGAATGAATAATGGATAATGAAAAGATTTTAAATATTTTTTGTTGTTCATGTAGGTCTACTGCTATGTTTTAAAATTAATGAATGCCAGAGAATAAGAAGGGAGAAAAAAAATCTGACAAAAAAATCGAGTTTGAGGCGAAAAAATCTTCCAAATTCAGTTTGCATGCGCTTAATTTTTCCCTTGTCAATTAAAACTATCCCCTTATCATTCCACTATTTTTTCGGCAACAAGGCAATCTATCATGCTAAACAGTCAGAAGATCTTTTAGTGCTTTCAGCTTATCTACACAATAATATTGAAATTTTAAATTAAAATTTAGCTTAAGGTTTGATATTCTGAATTCGAAAGCTTGGCCATTTCAATTGCAAATAATTGAGACTCTTCACTAAAAAAAAAGTATAACATTCGGAATAAATCCTTCGTTTCATCATTTTTTTTATAGCAGAAAATTATTATCAAATGAAGAATTATGTGAAGGTATGTACCTACATGAACAATTAAAAAGATTAATCACTTTTTTAATCGGTTTATTCTACTAAATTTATATTGAAAGTGTTTATTTTATATATTGTGTTTCCAAATTTGAAAATAAGAATACTAAATTTCCAAATCACGATTCAGTAAAATACCCCAATTAAAATTTTAATGCCCGTTAGTCATGCTTGTTAATTAGTTTTTCGGCCTTATTGGCGAAAAATAAAATACTTCCGAAAAATTATAAAATATAAAAGCGCCAATATTTAGAAGCTCAGGAAAAAAAATGAAGATAGCTTGAATGTTTTTTTTCTACATTTTCATCTCTCAACAACGTGTGTATTATTTCCATTGAAAAAATTACATTCATAACGAGAAAATCTTTACAGAGCTCTTGAAGTGACAATTTTCAAACACCAGATATACCTACAAATTAAAAAAAAAATAGCAACAAATTTTCGCGGTGGATATTATAGATTCGCTGGTTGTTAAATAAAAGGATGTGTAAGTTGTGTAGACGAATATTGAAATGAGTAAATTGATAAAGTTTTCATTATTCATCACTTGTTTCATACTTTTTTAAATACATGCTGTTCAGTGAAATTCATGAGGGAAAAAGGAGCATTGCGCCGCTTAGACTGTAGACTCATTTGCAACCATAACTCCCCCCCCCCCCCAATCCCTCCCCGCTCCTTCCGCACACTCAAATAATTGTTTTTTTCACTAGATATTAACGTTCCTTTATATTGACTGATTTTTGAAAATAGGAAAATCACCCCCCCCCAAGAGCCAGCGCTAGGACCGCGCCTGGATCATTGGCACTCTTGAAATAAAATTTAATAATTTCTTTTTTATCAAATACAATTTAATCATCATCTATGAGATTTTTATAAATTCTCCAAGGTTCAAAATAGTTATTTATTTCCTTGTAGAAAATTTACATTCCAATCGTGATTCAATATTATTTCAAAATTTGGATAAAGCAGGGGATTTTTCTCAATCAACCCTTCAATTGAAAATTCAGAAAAGAAATGTAAATTAAGATTAATAATTTACAAATTCTAAAGTTTTGCTTA
The DNA here is from genome assembly GCF_029784155.1 of Uranotaenia lowii. NCBI lineage: Eukaryota > Metazoa > Arthropoda > Insecta > Diptera > Culicidae > Uranotaenia > Uranotaenia lowii. The sequence goes on along the minus strand of NC_073692.1, from coordinate 365,838,005 downwards.
CCAATTTTTAAACATGGTGAATTTCTGACCTTATCTATTTTAAACTATTTAAGGAATTCGGATATAATTTGTTTTAAGAACTGATGTTATTTCTTATGTGTTTTATTTCTTTGCATTTATTTTTCTGTCCAAAACTTTAAATTCTGATTTTATCCGAAATTTCGTTTGCGTTCTTTTTCTGTACCGTAAAACGGGGTAACTTTGATCGACGGGACAAATTTGACCAACAATAAACTTATCCACATTGACATCAATAACTCAGTCTATAGTTTGAATTTTCGAAAACTGTTTTCTTAGTTTGAAAGCCTATTAATTGAGTATGAAATAGTAAAGTATCAAAATTTGGTTTGTGTTTGAAATTTATTTCTGTTAGTAAAAATCTAATTTCAAAGTCTTGAAATATATATGGGAGAGTGGGGAATCATGGGCCACTTTTTTTCGTTGTTCCGTAACTTCTTTATTTGAAAAGATAAAATGAAATTAAAAATGGTATGATTTTCTACATTTTCAAGGTATCATAAGATATTTTTCATAATTTTTAATAAGTTATTTTCCCCAAATTCTGACTGTTTGAAAAAAAGCAATATTTTTTGGATTTTGAAAAATGGTGGGGAATCGTGGGCCACCAAATCCAATTTGACCAAATAACATGCAAAGTTTATGAGTTGACCCAAAACTGTGATTTCCTATTTCATTTCGTTATTTTAAAGAAATTTCAGATGATGAAATAAAAAAGGGAGCTGTGTATGATCCCATAGATCCCAAAACCTGGCTCGCTTTCGTTTTGGCAAAATTTCTTATATAGGATGGACAAAATATTTTTCATATCTCTTCATTCGGCATAAGAAAACTTTACAGATAGGAAAAACGTATTTTGAGTTCTGGATGTGTACAAAAACATGAAAATATAGGTGGTTCAAGATGTGTGGCCCACGATTCCCCACAAGCTATGATTTGCAAATTGGTTGCGTTTGTGTGACTTATTGATGTTTCATCAAAAATTCCTTTTCCACGTGAAAGATCATGACAATACTAAGATCATAAGCATATGAGCATATTTTTGTTATGCCCTTTAGGTTCCCCATCGACGAAATTAGCGGGTGTTTGTTTAATTATGTAAGTAAATTTTTCGTACCTTTTTTTAGCTTGATGAATAAAAAAAGCGTATGATGCATATTTCAGTCAACAACATATAGAAATATATGCTCACGCAAAGCGACGACGATGACAGTTGGTTTGAGATTTTTATCTCAACACACATCTGAGATATTAAAAGTGGCCCACGTTTCCCCATGGCCCACGATACCCCACTCTACCCTATTTTTTTCAAGGCTCGCAAACAAATAGCTCTCCTTATGATGCCGAAAAGTATTTAGAAGCAAACAGGTTGTTTTGTGTGATAGAACAACTTTTTTTTTTGTATATGATCAGTTATTGTGCTATTTTTATTGTCATTTAATGATAAATTTTTGATATTTGAAAAATATGGACATTTTTCAAGAGTAAACCCGTATTGGACAAATGGATAGTAACCCTATCAAATCATAAGATTTGAAGAAAAAATGAAAATGAAAATAGTGGGAGAACCTTAGGGCATGTGTGAAGGAAAAATTTAATTTATTTTTTGAAGCTCAAACTATTTAGCAATTATAATAATTTTGGCCCCTAAATGTAGGCAGCATAATAGTTCTCTTTTCGATTATAAATATTTTTAAAATAAAATGTTTAAAGTCAAGGTTAAATTGACAAACTAGCATATGTAAATATTATGAAGGTGATTTGTATCCTTTATGATCAAGGAAACTTGTTAAAACCGTCAGAATAGAGACTGATCAATGTCACCCCAAAGCATCAAATTCTGAACAGAGACGAAAACGATTTTTAAAACAAATTTTAAGTAGTCTAATAAATTTCTGCATCCATGTTTTACGTTCATTGGAGGAAAGTACTGGTTTTAAAAATTTTAAACATGCCACATTCCCCTTAACAAAAAAAAAAAATAATAGAAATATATTGAAAAAAGTGATCAATCTTACCCCGAGTTACGGTACTTCGAAAATAATTAATTAAAACATCTATTTCAGAATAAGCATAATCATTTTCAACTGTTTATAAATAATCTACCGGTAATATCATTGATTTGAAACTTTTATTCTGATTAATTTTGGATCATATCAGTAAAGTTTATTATTTTTTCAAGTTTGTGTGATGGTCAAGAGTAACAATTTGTAACAATATTTATGATATTGTTATTATTTCCAGCTACATTTTCACTTCGAACCCACCCCCCCCCCCCCCCAATGAACGGGTCGTTCACACGGGCCTGGTCTTAGCAAAAAATTTAATTTAAATTAAGCCTGCTCCTAATTTTTTTTTATTTTAATTTTTTTTATTTTTTTCATAAGAATATTTTTGGATTGCTTAAAAGGGATATTGCACAACTGAGATTTTTTTTAAGCAAATGTAACTATATTCCCTCATTACATTCTCTCACACGAAGTAATTATTTTTAAAGTTCTCAGCATAGTTAGAATTTTGCCAGAAGAAGAAGCCACTAAGAAAATAAAAAGAATAAAAATTGTTTATTGAAAAATTGGAAAATGATATGCTAAATTCAGGATTTAGAATTCAGTGGAGGATTTTTTTTAAATTATTATTTGTTTTTATTTATTAAATAAAAGAACCTGTAAATCCAAAGCATAAAACTTCGGTTTGATCAGTTAGAAGAGCTTACATATATTCAAATATCAAATTGAAGACTAAAACTTGTATGGAAAATACAGTTGCGTTCAAAAAAGAATGAAATCGCGTGAAGCTGCTCACCCACTTCCAATTTTGACAAGTTTTCATTTCTCTCTCGGTTGATATTTTTTCATGAAAATTTCACACAATCTAGTTTATCTATCCAACTAACACTCCACAAAATTTGAAGTCTTTACAATGACGGAAAACAAAGATACAGCTATTCCCTTAAAAAAGGGAAATTTGGAGTTGCCTCACTAAATTTGCTGTATCTTTGACAATTTTCATTAAAAAATCTTGAAATTTGGTCAAAAGAAGTAAAAACGTTTGATCTAATACCAAGCCAAGTTTCGAATCGATGAACGTGATCGAAAATGGTGCCGGGTTGAAAATGAGGTTCATTATCGCCCAGCATTCTTCATTCTTTTTTGGACGGATGTTTATATGGAAATCATCGTAATCCATATATTCCTGTGTATTTTCTTTCACAAAACCAAAATTTATCACAAAGAATGTTATGAATTGTTAAAAGCTTCATTCGTTCTATGTTTCGAAAGAGAAAATGTTTCAACAGAGTTCAAAATAAGAAGAACAGAGCTTCAGAAATGACCTGCTAATTATACCGATAAACAAATTTGATCCACAATTAAAGCGAATATTCTATTCGCTCTTGTGTTTCAATACCAGTTCTGTTGGAACGATTTCTGTTTCTAAACAAAGCAAGAATAAAGTTCCTATCAATTCACAACATTCTTTGTGATAAATTTTGGTTTTGTGAAAGAAAATACCAAGAATACATGGATTACGATGATTTCCATATAAACATCCGTTCAAAAAAAAAAAAAAAATGAAATCGTCTGCTGGGCGATAAAGAAGCTCATTTTCAACCCGGCACCATTTTTGATCACGTTCATCGATTTTGACGAAACTTGGCCTGGTATTAGATCAAGCATTTTCACATCTTTTGACCAAATTTCAAGATTTTTCAATGAAAATTGTCAAAGATACAGCAAATTTAGTGAAGCAATAGGATAGTTCTTCATCTTCTTCTTCTCCATACATCAACATGGCCAAAACATGTAGGCATCCTGGAAAATGGAAGACTTGCGTCTATCATTTTTCTTTTCAGCGTATTACCTGTTACATATTCCTATGCATTGCAGATATTACTACGGCCAGGTTTTTTGGGTTTTTTGTAGATCAGCTATTTAGCCTTCGTATCTTTCCGTCTACTCTGTGGACAGTATGAGGGGTTAATGATCAGAAAATTTTTTGTAAACGGTTGAAACACAAAGCAATTTATTATGTATTTCCACAGGCTTTGTAACCTGCAATGCAGCCTTTTGAGTTCTAAAGCCTCATTGAATGTAACGGATTGAAAAAATAACTGGGGGCGCGTTTCTGTATAAGATCAAAGTACAGTGTTTCCTTTCTGGACAAATCATACGCATGAAGCCAGCCCGCAAAAAAAAAATTAAATTTGGGTGGAATGAAACGAGAAGTAAACTAATTAGATGTAAATTAAAAAAGAGGGATATAAAATAATTGGAATTTTCTCACCGAGTTTGAGTAGGATGCGTCTCTCTCTGCGATCGAATTCGTTCAGTCTTGCTTTCGGATGCTATTTCAGCAGTCTTCTTATTCCCATTAGAAGGAATTCGATATTTAAAAAGAATCCACCATTCACGTAAAACCGACTTAAATAAAGTTGGAATTCTTCCACAAAATTGCCGAAGATGTTGATGAAGATTGAACCGAAAAAATACCACCATCAACGTTGATGAACTCGTACGAACAAGTAAGCGTGCTAGAAAAAAACACTCTTCCCTTCTCCCTTTTTCCCTTCCCATCAAATATCCAAACACGTCACTTTTCACTTTCGACGATTTTTTTAAAAATTTTGTTTCCACAACAAAACTCTAACAGAATAAAAAAAAATCCTTTGTAACTGGACCGTCCATAAAACTCTAGTAGCATTTTAAATCCATGTGGAAGGAATAATTATGCCCAATCACCGCACTAAATCACTCGCCAAAACCAAGAAAAAGTAAAGAAGAACTTGTCGACCTTCCATGAACTCTCGCCAACATTCAGCCGATTGAATATACTAAAATATCAACTACGGTAGTTTTTTATATAGATTTTTTTTAATGTTGATTTTCAGAAAAAGGGTGAAGAATATTTAAACTAAGGCTATTGTTTAGTGATTGAAATTCTCGATCAACACACAGTGCACAGTGGTTTAAAACTCAAAAACGTGATCATGGGCTTTTTGATGCCTTGATGTCAAAATAGCTTAATGACATGTTCTACAATGTTTCATTATTTTTAATTGCGCATATTTTGCCATTATTATTTTTCTGATCGATTCACCTAAAAGTGAGATATTTTTTTTATTTTTTGAATTTGTCATCCAATCAAAATGGTGTGTTAAAAAAACATGTAGACTATACAATTTTTAAAAACTTTGTAGAAGACTTTGAAGCTCTATCTCTCAAAACAACAGATTTATAAACATTTTTATAAAAACTAACCTCAAAAAACGAAATTTTCGTTTAACTTTTTTCAAAGCGACTTTCGAGTCTTACTTTATATGAGAGAGTTGTAACAATTGTAAAATTACACAACTTCATTGAAGATGTCAAGTTTCTATCTTGACGATAAATAGTACTTTTTATGTAATTACGTTTTAAAATTGCATATTTCCATTGTTCCATATCTTTAAAAGTTGCAAACTTATGAAAACAAAATTATATGCATTTGAAAGGCACATTCTTAAGCTTTAATGAACATATATTTTCATTTGTATGTATCCGGTTTTACTAGAAAAATCATTTATCTGAAAGATGGTAGTTTTGAAGTTTTTGTTAAGCCAGCCTTGCAAACTCTTGCTTTTTAGCAAAAGGAAGGATGAAATCTTCTTTTTTTTCTATTCCTACCGTTGACAAGTGAAGACGACATTTCTTAATTTGTTAAGATTGATGAGTTGGCCCTGTCTAGAAGCGTTAGCTCCATTATAGTTAGTAAATCATTTATCTGAAAGACCTGATGGCAATACAGCAAGGGTTTTTTTCAAGAATCTGAACAATCTGCAGAAATTATTCGTAATTATAGAGTACAATTAGTTTTTTCTGTATTAACTTTTAATATTTAAGGTATAGATTTGGAAGTCATCCAACGATGCGGGGCTATTCTGCAAGTTTTGGCTTCTGGCCAGAAAATAAATGTGGAAAAATTCTATAAGTTTTCTAAGGAAATGGTCATAAAACTAGTCAATTTGTATCCGTGGTATTACATATATACCCGCAGCAGTTCACAAAATTTTATTTCATGGGGCTCAAATCGTGAAACACTTTTTAATACCCATTGGGGATAATGAGACGTTCAAGAGTCTAGGAATAAGGATATTCGAAATTTTAGAGAACATCACACTCGAAAATTTTCAAGGCAAGCAACAAACATCGACCTTATGCATCGGATGCTCGAATCTTCGGACCCTCTTATAACAAGTCTTAGAAAATCTAAACCAAGACCACATTTTTCCTTTGTTGCCTAAATGCTTGATTTAGAACAATCAGAAGAAGAAATCATGAATATTATTTTTAATATTTCATTCTAATTTACTCTCTTACACAACTACTTAACCAAAAATAAAACTTTATAAATAAAGAAAAAAACTTTAAAGAAAGCCATGAAAATTAAAGGTTACAAAGTCATGCATCTATGCCACTTTCGTGTTAAAAGGGAAACATTTTTAAAGATGTCTGTCGATAAAATACGCAAAATGCCCGTTTTTTCAAAACTACCTTCTTTCAGATAAATACTTTACTAACTATAATGGAACTAACGCTTCTAGACAGGGCCAACTCTTCAATCTTAACAAATTGAGAACTATCGTCTCCACTTGTCAACGGTAGGAATAGAAAAAAAGAAGATTTCATCCTTCCTTTTGCTAAACAGCAAGAGATTGCCAGGCTGGCTTAACAAAAACTCCAAAACTACCATCTTTCAGATAAATGATTTTTCTAGTAAAACCAGATACATACAAATGAAAATATATGTTCATTAAAGCTTAAGAATGTGCCTTTCAAATGCATATAACTTTGTTTTCATAAGTTTGCAACTTTTAGAGATATTGATCAATGAAAATATGCAATTTTAGAACGTAATTACACAAAAAGTACCATTTATCGTCAAGATAGAAACTTGACATCTTCAATGAAGTTGTGTAATTTTACAGTTGTTACAACTCTCTCACAGAAAGTAAGACTCGAAAGTCGCTTTGAAAAAAGTTAAACGAAAATTTCGTTTTTTGAGGTTAGTTTTTATAAAAATGTTTATAAATCTGTTGTTTTGAGAGATAGAGCTTCAAAGTCTTCTACAAAGTTTTTAAAAATTGTATAGTCTACATGTTTTTTGAACACACCATTTTGATTGGATGACAAATTCAAAAAATAAAAAAAATATCTCACTTTTAGGTGAATCGATCAGAAAAAAATAAAGTCAAAGTATGCGCAATTAAAAATAATGAAACATTGTAGAACATGTCATTAAGCTGTTTTGACATCAAGGCATCAAAAAGCCCATGATCACGTTTTTCGAGTTTTAAACCACTGTGCAGGGGTCCAAAAGTGCTAAAAGTGGAACTTCTATCGTAGTGCCTCTGTCTTTTATCTTATCTCTTAAGTGTCTTCAAAACATGTTCCACAACTTGAAAGCATTTAAAGCTAGTCTAAATCCACTATAAACAAGCTGAAAATTCTAACTTTTTTTTATTTCAAAAGATAGAGCTTTACTTTATACTACAAAGTTGTAGGATACGTGGAAATAAGAAACTTTGTTGAATTCATCAAAACTCTATCTGTTTTCAGAGCAGAGTTATAAAGGTTTTATTTTGAAAGTTATTTTAAAGTTAGTTTTTCAAACTGAACTATAGTTAGATGAGGATTAAAATTAATAAGATGTTCTGAACATTTGTTAGGGTATTTTAATAACACGTTTTGCACAATGTTTCAACATTCTAACGTTTCCTAGCCAACTTATTGCAACTTTAAGTTTTATTTTTACTCAGCTTCACGAGCGTATATTGCAAAAACGTGCAATAGAATTTTTAAAACTAATAAACCTTGAAATTGAAGCTTGAACTAAGTGCAACAATTTGGTGTTATTGTCATTTTTCTCCACGCGCTTATATTTGAACACAACAAGCGTATATTTGATATGTTTAACGTGTTTCCATACAAAAATTATTTTCAACTGGCTTCTGCATTCGTTTTGCGTAGCATCTGCGTAGCCTGGAAATCAATTTTTCCATTTTTTATATTTTGAATTGTGTTCAGAACATCTTATTCACGTAAATCCTCATCTAACAATAGTTAAGTTTGAAAAACTAACTTTCAAATAGCTTTCAAAATAAAATCTTTATATCTCTACACTGAAAAGACATAGAGTTTTGATGTATTCAACAATGTTTCATATTTTTAAGTATTCTACAACTTTGTAGTGTAAAGTAAAGCTCTATCTATTGAAATAAAAAGTAAGAATTTTCAATTTTTTTATAGTGGACTTTGACTAACTTTAGATGCTTCCAAGCTACTTTTATCAACTTTATTGGCTTCTAAGAAACTCACGTATGTATGTATGTATGTATTGTATCCACCTTGGGTTTACGGCAGCGCCGCGGTTGTGGCAAAAAAAATTACCCACACGTCCATCTTGGCTACCACACAACACAATCATAAGAACCACTCAATGAGACTTCTAAAGGAATGGAATCGTAAGCAGAGGCACTAACGGTATCCAGGGTAAAAAGGGGGAAAGTCTCGAGAAGCTATAACCATATTGTTGACTAACCACGGTAGCATGCAAATTATTATCCCGCCGCCAAGGCTTCCGAAAAAAGAGTGCGTCCTTATTTTACAAAAAGTAATCAAATACTTTATTTTTCTCAACCATGCCAAATTCCCTTGACATAAATTGAGGAACGTCTAGTATTCAATGCGGTACTAGCATACACGGTAACCCGCTCTTTTTGTAAAACGAGGATACTCAAATGCCCCTGCCCGTGTTGCTTAGATAAATATGTAATAATGACAACATAAATAATATTGTTATAATAAAATATGATGTTATATAATACAATAAAATATAATATAGTAAAATAATATAATACAATGAAATATCATATAAAATAAAACTGGAACAAATTTCAAATCCTCCTTTTGTCACTCGGAGTTGGAACATCGCGAGGTGGGGGGGGGGGGGGGGGTTTGGGGGACAGTAAAAAATAATTCGAAAAACAAATAAATTGTACGAAATGAAAATGTTGTATGCAGCAAAATTGCATACTATATCATTGCACAAAACCTGGAAATCAAGTAGATTTTTTTACAAAAATTTAATAAAATCAAGAATACAAAAGGTGCAATAACTCTTATCTTCCTGAATTAAGTTTTTTGGACTTGTAATTTTTCGGATATTTGATTTTTTTTTTGAAATTCACATAAATACTTTAACTTTTATTTATTTTCCCCTTCGGGTTTTTTTTAAATTAATTTCGAAGGGGGAGGTAAAGACAAAAAAAGAAATTGATATTTATTCCAGCCAAATATAATACAATTTAATATAATATGAAATGAAATATAATAAATATGAAATAATATATAATACAATAAATATTCAATAAAAAAATCATCTAAAATATTTGCTGAAAAGAAGTTTAATTTAATCATTGTTAATATGTTGATATGCATACTTCTTACATAATCCTAACAAAGAAATTCTATCAAAATATTTGTTTATAATTTAAGAAAAATATCATTTTTAAATGAATAAAACATTATGAAAAATCATTATTAATCAATGATCAATATTTCACGTATTAATTTACGTGTTATATACATATGTTATTATACATCTGATTTCATTAAATAGTTCAAATGATATTCACTTGAACTATTTAATGAAATCAGTTGTATAAGGCAGAAAAATATATATTTTTATGAAGCATGCCAGGATTCGATAGCTACCACTATATTTTTGAGAATAAAATGCTTTATCAGACATGTGAAAAATAATATGACTTTTGCAACCGATGAGTGTAAATAGAAGTCATATAAAATAAGTATAAACAAAAACATTTAATTATAAAAATATCTTGCAGAAGATTAAAAAAAAAAAAAAAAAAAAAAAAAGGATACCGGGTGCATATTAGAAATATCATATATACAATATAACAATTATATGTAATAATATAAAACATAAAAAAAATTATAATAGGTAATAATAATAAATAAAAAGGTAAATATAGCATAAAAAAATAATAATAAATGACTATAATATTAAATCCGGCAATCATTATATCCTCCAGGTATAAGAAAATAACTTGATAAAATATTCAAGATGTCACCATATAGTCATCAGCCTGAAAGAAATTATGATATTAATGAAATTCGATGTTTGGTCACGCAAAAACATTCTGTAAATAATAATTTCATAATCTGTTGAATACAAGAAAGTGACCAGCTGAACATTATAAATCTAAACAAATAAGATCTGAAATGAAGAGTTAATAAATTATGAGAAACTATACTTTTATATAAGCTATTAAATACTAATAAATGACAATCACTAAATTTTCCGTTGCTTCAACTGGAATTCAAAGAAGTAAAATATTTCAGTTTTTGACGTTATGATTTGGACCCACTGCTACTCTTTATCTGAAAACTAGAGCATTTAATAATTTTTATTTTGGTTGTTAAGATAAAATGCTGATCAACACTACAAAATAACTTAACACATTTGGCATGAGAAATAAACTGTATATGAAAAATAACAAACATAACTATCACTTGAAAATGTTGATGCTATTATTGCTCCGCATATTTAGAAATGCAGCCGTGGAACTCCCTTTGCTTTGTTGAAAAAAAAAAACAAATTGTAAAATTAAAAAACAATGCTTGAAGTTTTAAATAATTCTCTAAATATCATATAAGAAATCTTAATGAGAAAAGATGTTAAATAATATAAAACATACTTGATGGATGAAATGAAGGAAGAACAACTTCACTTCCGAACCTGAAAAGAAGTTTATTTAGATATTTCCGACGCAATTGTTATTTGAAAAAAATATATTGACTAGAGAGCCTTAAAACTTAAAAGTTAATTTATCAATGATGTTAATTGATATTTTTATAATCAATGAAATGTACAATCTGATTTCTGATAAGCGTTAAAATCACCATAGCTGAAAACATTTCAAAAGTTCAAATTTTAAAAATAGCTTGCGTTACAGTGTATGAAGTTTTAACTAAAATAATGTAAAAAAAACAATGTTTGAAATAATAATATTAAAAACTCATTAACTACCGAAAAATTGGATTGATAGTTTGAGCTGTGGAAAGATGAGAATAAGTTATTAAGCCGTTTGATAAAACAGCTGTAGGTCCTTATTGAAGATTCCTAGAAACGTATTGAAAAGTCAATGTGACTGACAAAAAAAAGAACCTAATGAAAATATGCGTTAAAAATTTGGAAGCCCCTTCCACTCCACGCACAAATCTGAATAGAGTCGAGATTTGAGTACATAGACATTCATGAAATAAGCAATGCGCGATGGAAGTAAAAAGCTGATGTGCAATTTAAAACTAACTCCACTGTCGAGTGTGGGCGCAAGCGCCAGCCCTGCACAAGCGTGTCCGGGACGCAGCTAATACCCACCAAACACCATACAAATTAATGGGAAAGAACAGCATTCTACTTCCATCGCCTGCAAAAAGTCGCATGTGGAGAGAAAATGATAAAATTTGCAGTACTAGAACTAGATGAGATGAAGAAAGAAAAAGACATAAAATCGGAAACTTCTCACCGAATTTGTTGCTGATCTGGCTCTCACAGATGACGAAGCTCTCGGCCTGCTACGACCCAGGAGGAAGACACGTTCGGACATGTCTTAACGAAACAACTTCGTCAATTCACATTCACTGAACCATTCATACTCCACGTTCACAATGGATTCCGTAAAAAAATCAATGATTCTTTCAAATTTATCTTCTAATGCTTCAATTAACACTCATCAAAAGTTTTTTTCCGCAACTAATTGAGCTCTTCCTAATGCCATCCTTCTACCTGTTGACATTTCACATTTCGAATGCTCCTGCCCATATGAAATCACTCTAATCCACTCACGCACGTAATGTATGTAGCTAAATTTCACAACATAAGCACCCGACAATTTAAAACCATGTTTCCCGGTAAACGAAACTTCAAAACTACGGAACAAACGCGCCGTATGAAAAAATGTCTAGCTGCGGACCGGAATCACCATAATATAATTTCTACACCACCCTTTCGACCGATTACGCACTTCCAAAAACTCATTCAGCATTTATTGTGAACAGCGAATTATCGGCGCCCGGAGAGACTTACTTACTTACTTAATGATCCCGCGCCGATCCTCCGGTGCATAGGGCCGTAAAAGACCTCCACTGTTGACGATCCGGAGCCAGCGTCTTCACCTGGTCCCAGTCAAGATTATCGTCGACAGTTCGGATTTCAGCGGCTAGGCTTCGCCGCCACGAGTTTCTGGGTCTGCCTCTTCTTCGATGTCCTTCTGGATTCCAGTCTAGCGCCTCTCTGCAAATCTCGTTTTCATCTTTTCGCAGCGTGTGCCCAATCCATCTCCACTTACGTTCCCGAATCTCGATTTCTAGCGCCCTTTGATGACACCGGCGATGTAGTTCCTCATTCGAGATCCAGTTGCCAGGCCACCAAGCACGGATGATATTCCGCAGGCAGCGGTTTACAAATACTTGCAGTTTTCGCGTCGTCACCGCATATGTGCACCAAGTTTCGCACCCGTACAGCAATACGGATTTGACGTTTGAGTTGAAGATTCGGATTTTTGTTCGTAGAGAGATCTGGCGTGACCGCCAGATGTTTCGGAGACTCGCAAACGCAAATCGGGCCTTTCTGATCCGGGTTTCGATGTCTTTTCTGGTACCACCATCAGGCGTTATCTGGCTACCAAGATACTGGAAGCACTCCACTTTCTCAACTTGTTGCCCAGCTACCATGAAACTGGAGGGATTTCCTGTGTTGATCTCCATCGACTTGGTCTTTCCGACATTGACTTTGAGACCTGCTGCCTTGGAACTTTCGGTGAGGTCGTCGAGTTTGCTCTGCATGTCCGGTTGTGTTTGGGCAAGCAAAACAATATCGTCAGCCAGGTCAAGGTCGTTCAGTTGCTCCATTGTTAAAGGATTCCACGGCAATCCTCGGTTCGGTGCACAGTCAATCGATCCAGTCAGAATCTCATCCATTACGATGAGGAAAAGTAGCGGTGATAGAATACATCCTTGTCTCACTCCAGCAGTTACCGGGATTGGTTCGGACAAGACACCATCGTGCAAAACCTTGCACGAAAATGCCTCGTATTGTGCTTCGATGAGATGGACTAGTTTCTCTGGGACCCCTCGTCGCCTTAGAGCCGCCCAGATGTTTTCATGATTAAGTCGGTCGAATGCTTTTTCGAAATCAACGAACACCAGCAGAAGAGAGTCCTGGAATTCGTTGATTTGTTCCAGTATGATTCGTAGCGTTGTGATGTGGTCCACACATGATCGTCCGGATCGGAATCCAGCTTGTTGCCGTCGGAGTGTAGCGTCGATTTTCTCCTGGATCCTGTTCAGGATCACTTTGCAGAGTACTTTGAGGGTTGTACAGATCAACGTTATGCCTCGCCAGTTACCGCACTCTGTCAGGTCTCCTTTCTTCGGGACCTTTACGAGGATACCCTGCATCCAGTCGGCCGGGAATGTTGCAGTGTCCCAGATGTCAGCGAAAAGACGGTGCAACATTTGTGCTGACAGGGCAGGGTCGGCTTTCAGCATTTCAGCAGGGATGCAATCGATCCCAGGTGCTTTGTTGGATTTCATGTTTTTGATTGCCGCTTCTATTTCAGTCAGCGAAGGCGCTTCCGAGTTGACGCCATTTATGCGACTTACTGTTGGCGCTTCAAGCTGCGGGTTCTGTTGGCCATCGCTATTCGTGACTCGGAAGAGTTGTTCGAAGTGCTCAGTCCATCGTTTGAGCTGATCTGTTCGATCGGTCAATAACTGACCTGCTCGGTCTTTCAGCGGCATTCTTGCATTAGTCCTTGCACCACTGAGGCGGCGAGAAATGTCATAAAGTAATCGGATATCTCCATTGGCGGCGGCTCTTTCCCCCTCTTCGGCTAGGGAGTTTGTCCAGGCTCTCTTGTCTCGTCTACAAGCTCGTTTAACTGCCTTTTCCAGCTCCGCATATCGTAAGCGGGCGGCTGCTTTGGCTGACCCGGTACATGCCTGCTCAATTCCGACTTTCGCCTTTCTCCGATCATCGACCATCCTCCAAGTTTCATCCGACATCCATTCACTTCTTCTTCCACAAACTTTACCGAGAGTACCATGGCTCGTCGTGATAAAGGCATTCTTGATTCCACACCACTGTTCTTCGACTGTTCCGTCTGTCGGCAGCTCCGAGGCTTGGGATTCTAGCTGTTCAACGTATGCCCTTTTCACCTCTGGATTCTCCAACCGGCGGACGTCGTATCGACACCCGACTTTCTCCTCGCGCCGTTGGACACGCGCAACTCTCAGTCGTATCTCGCCAAGGACGAGGTGATGGTCAGATGCAATGTCTGCGCTTCGTTTGTTGCGGACATCAAGAAGGCTCCTTCTCCATTTTCGGCTGATGCAGATGTGGTCAATTTGATTTTCTGTTCGGCCATTTCGGGATACCCAAGTGACCTTATGTGCTGGTCGATGGGGGAAGAGCGATCCACCGATCACCATGTTATTGTTGCCACAAAATTCTACAAACAGCTCTCCGTTTTCGCTCATCTGTCCTAGGCCATGGCGCCCCATGATGCGCTCAAGGTCTTGATTGTCGGAGCCAATCTTTGCGTTGAAGTCGCCCAAATGGATTTGAATGTCACCCTTCGGAATTCTCTCTACCACGCTGTTCAGTTGACTGTAAAACTGCTCTTTCTCCTGCAAGTCGGCAACGTCAGTTGGCGCATAACACTGGACCATTGTAAGGTTTCTAACCCGTGTTCTAAATCTGGCTACGATTATTCTTTCGTTTATCGGTTCCCATCTAATGAGGGCCGCGTAGGCCTGCGGGCTTAACAGGAAACCAACTCCTCGTTCCCGAGTAGCGTGTTCTCCTCGTATGCCAGAGTAAAGCAGGACTTGCCCGGACTGTGTCTTGTGTTCTCCAGTATTAGGCCAACGGACTTCGCTCAGTCCCAGAATTTCAAGCTTGAGGCGGCTAGCCTCTCTAGCAAGTTGTTCCAGTTTGCCTTGTTGGGCAAGGGTTAAAACATTCCAAGTTCCAATTCGTGTCCGTGTTTTCATGCTAAAAGTCGTCGCCAAAGTTCCAGATCGGTCATTTCTTTCGGATTCCGTAACAAGTTATGAATCGGGAGCAGTAGGTTGTTAGCCTAAAGTCCCGGAGCGCCCGGAGAGAAAGAACAAAAAACTGACCGAACGCGATGAGAGAACGATGCTGAATGAGATGGTGGTTTATTTTTGTCGTAGTTCAAAACTACTGGCTTCTAAAAAACTCACGTCCACAGATAATCATACCCTCTATGCATCAAAAGCAGTGATGCCACATTTTTATCGGTATTTTGGAACCCAAAAAAATCTTTTATCGGTATAGAAATCCTAAAATTCGGTATGAAAATCGGTATTTGAGGTGGATATTCAAAAATGCTTACATTTTCAACTTCCTAACGTATTTTTAATATAAATAGAAGCTTGCAATAAAAAGCAAGTCTAAGAACTCTTATGAATGTTAATTTGAGTATTAAACTAGCTGACTAAGTGAGTTCTAGCATATATTATTCCTTTTTTTTTATCTTGGTTCTAGGTTACGCTTAAGTTTACATAAAAAGACGTTAAGTTTACATAAAAAAATGAAATTTCAATAGAACTTTATTTTTGTTATGACTTATACATTTTTTTTTTATTTTATAACTATCTGCTTTTGCTGACGGAAGCAAAAATCACAAATAAAAATTCAGCAGAAAATGCGAAAGAAGTATTTCTTTCCAGTTCTCATAACTGAATGGAAATTTATTTTAAAAGTAATCGTTTGATAAGAAAAATAGGAGCATGAAGAGCACCTTTAGATAACACGTTGTTTAGGCGTATAAATTAAGTAAAAACATAAGACTTTAATTGATGTTGGGATGTAAATTAGATAAATTCGATAAGGCAATAGAACCAGGTCATACAAAAGGAAATTTTAATTTAGTAAGCACTTACAAATCCAACGGCTTTTCGACGTTCGAAGTAAACATGGGCCCAAGTTGATGTTCTTCGCCTGGTTGATGTTTTTTTTGCCAAACTGGCCATTTCAGCTTTCAAAGCATTTAGTATTAGATATGAGTTCTAGCGATTAAAAAAAGAAATGATTGGAGAAAGTTGAGAGAGTTGTTGCTTCATTTTTTTTTTCAGGCAATGGAAAATTAATTTCATTTTTTGAAAAATCACACATTTATCATATGAAAATCCAAGAATTTTATGCGAAAATAAATGAAAAACGTGTTCTAATAGTAGGTGTTCCTAAGAAAAATGTTTAAAAGCACATAGTTTTTCCTAAACTGAAAATACTCATTTTGCCTGGCGATCTCTGCAGTTAGGTACATGTGATATCATTTATTTGGCTAACAAGATGGAGAAGGATTGAAGATTATACCGATGATATGACAAACCGTGTATCTGATTGCACTTCAAATCTTGACATACCACATCTGGCGACAAATTGAACAAGAATTATATTCCAACGGTGTATATTTTCCCTTGAAAAGTTAGCATCTCAGGAGACAAGAGCATTGTCAATTGAGATTGATCTTTAGAAACTTCTACCTTCTGCTGGCAGTCGCAGAAGGTCAAACATCAGCCTTGAGCTGAGTCCTTTGGCTTTGAGGTTGACCACTATAATAGTGCATCATTAGACAGAACATAGGAACAAAACAGCGCGAACAACTGAACGAATTATGAGAGTGGGCCGTGGAGATCTTTGCAGGGTACTTTAAAAGTTGTACAGATCAACTTACGCCACGCCAGCTACCGCACTTTGTCTCCTTTCTACGAGACCTTTACGAGGATAATTCGAATAAAGTGGGAATGTGGAAGTGGAATGAAGTTTGAGTTAAAATCTTAAAAATCGGTATGAAATCGGTATGTTTTGCCAAAAATCGGTAATCGGTATATACCGATTCTTGGTCAAAATTTTGCTCAAAAATCGGTATAAATACCGGAAAATCGGTATGTGTGGCATCGCTGATCAAAAGGTTAGGGAACATCAAACTGACGTAGTCAGAAAAATTATTGGTTTCTTCAGTTATGCCTTATTTTTTTAAATACATGCGATTTTCACTATATTTAGTAAAAGGGGTAACTTGCAACAAATTTTGATTTTGATTAAAAATCTATTGAAAACGTATGTAGCATAGCTTTTGATAAATTTTTGATGCCATAAAAGCCATTACGCATAAGAACATTAATTGTAGTAATTTTTGGCTCTGTTGAAACGATTTTTTACATTTTTTCTGAACATAAAGATGCTGCATACATTTAGGGGTAAAAATACTACAAAAATTTCATCTAGCTGAAATCATAAAAATAAATGTTTGGATGAATGAAATTTCAATATTGACGAATGCGTGATGCAATACAAACATATTCGAGCATATGAAAACGAGATTCACAAGGTGTCTCTTTGATTTGCATTTCGTTGCATCTTCGCCCAGGCAGGTAACTGAATTATAGAAATATATATTTAAAAAAATTTGGTGATTGTTCGAAAAATATTTTTACACTAACAGTGTTGGAAAAGTATCATTTAACCAGCAAATAGTTTGTAAGTGATATCATCAAGACAACTCGTATTTAAAACTTAGTAAAGTTTTTTACGGCATCGAAAAATGTTAAAATTTGTACATTTATTGATGATTGTTTTTTTTTATTTTGAATGAAAATGAAAAACTTTAAAGTACTTGCTTAAGATGTGAAAATTATGTCATCATCATTTTGTATTCATTAAAAGACAACTCGATTACGTAATATAAAATGAAAAATTATATCAGTGTTGTGGTATACAAATCATGCATCTAACCCCGCTGTTGAATGATGCTCCGTTTGACGGTACCTAGCTCGTTTTATAAGTTCGATAATACCCGAATATTGCTCGAAATAAAAAATCGATAGTGTTTATGACAATAAATAAATTTAAGTAATCATGAATCTATTTATAAAGTATACGTTTATACAATTCCTCACAAATAATGTTAAAGCTTAAAGTAAAAGAGATATATCTTTGTACTGATATATCTTATACTTACTGAGACTTTTCCTTTTTGTAAAACGAAAATTTTAATCCATTTATCCTGAAAGTCTCTTGAATTGGTTCCTTGACACATTTGGCTATGTGCATCTAAGCTGGTAGCTAAAATACCATTTTGAATAAGCAATTCTTAGGCAACAAGGAGAGAACCATAAAGCAACCACAGTAAGAAAAATTAATCCACACGAGGATAATCCCACGCTCAAATCCATTGATTTGTTGACCGGCTGCTGTCGCTTGTCTTTTGACTCTGGGGTCTGGATTCTCCCGGGGGCATTAAACAAATCCCTGCTTGTCAATGGCAGACAGAGGGGGCGCTCCATGTGATGAGGAAAGAAAACAACCAGCGCTAAAAACGGCAACAAAAAGAGGTGCCAATTGCTAAGCGAAAAGCAATGTACAATAATTTTATATTTATTAGCCCGGGCTTGGCAAATCCACACACGCGCTCGATGTCGATTCTTTCGATGGGCACCTACCTTTGTCATTGTGGTTAAAAAAAAATCCTTTCGATCCGAACAAAGTTTGTGTCTTCTGATTCAAATTGGTTCCCAAGAGCTCACCCTCAGCTTCCATGAATGGACGGACAAGAGCTCTTTCTTGAGGACCACCAATCTCCCCAGAGTGTACAACATTTTGCGGAGCTTTGACAGCATCGAAAGCTTTTTTCATGCTGATGTTAATTGTGGTTTTGTCGAATAATACAGAACCGATCTCTTTCAAACCAACCTCAAACCACCTACTTTCGATGGGAATAATCGGATGCTTTAAATGGATTTTCTTGTTCGATTTGAATTAGAGATTTGTGGTGGCAGAAACCTTTCGGAATGTTACCTAATCTTTGGAGCTTTCACAGCCGAGGGTTTTGGATTTGCGGTTTCAGTCCCCAAGTATAGTTCTTTTGAAAAGCTGAATCCACTTTAAGAAAATATTTTTATATGTATGTAATCTTTTACTGTTGAATTGTAAGTTCCCGGTCGGAAATATTTTTCTAGAGCTCAAGTTCAGTTCAAATTCACAAGACTTCATCGTCTTCCCCCGGAAAGCCGGACAAAGGAGCGTTCACTGTCCCTAGCAGCCCAACCCTCCTGTAATCTCATGTAAGCTTTGAACTGTACCAAGTTGTTCCTGTTGTTACTGCTTTTTTGCTAGGTAGGGCTCCAAGTCCAAATTCGTTCGGACACGACGGGACAAACACAAACAACTCGACAGACAGGGACAGACAGCAGGAAATTAAACAAACAACTAATTCAGCACGTCACATGTACACGCGTCACAAAGCTATATTTGCACTTATGTGTCACACATTGTCCACACCCTTGATTCTTACTCCAGTCCAACTATACTACGGACTGCGTTTCGAATTTGACACTGGAGTCGGTCAGAAGTCAATGTTGAAGTTTGCGGGGGATGAACACGGCGACATTTCGCTTTTCTTGAACTTTTCCTTAACATCGTTGCTAATTTTTCATTGGGAAACATAAGTGATTTCAGGAAGGTGTGACTCCTTGAAGAAACTGTAGGTTGAATTGATTAAATTTAAACCCCCTTTAAATAAACGTACAACAACAACAACAATTGATTAAGCAGGAAAATTGTCTTAATGACACACTTCGAAAGGTAATGCAAACGTGCAAACATGTTTCAGTTATGGATAAAAATGTCAAAATCAAGATAACCCGAGAGCCAAAATTTTGACGTTAAACAAAAAATGGTTGAAAGCAATTCCATGGTCCAGAATTCCGATATACTTAACATGTTTAATGTTGTAAAATGGAGGCATTGTGACACCATCACGTATATAAAGAGTGATACGGTAAAAATTTGGTCAAGGAAAAACGCGTGTAAATCGGTGACATCGTTTATTTAAAAAATCAAATTAAATTTCTATTTCAAGTTTAATTAGTATAAAATTCAGGAAAATTTTTCAGTTAGGCTTTCGCTTTTCCAAATCCGAATTGCCAAGCCTTACACTTAACCTCTGCCATACACAGTAAACGAAAATTAGAGAGTTCGGTAATTTTTTTACCGAAATCCTAACATGTGTAAATCGTTAAACTGTTCGGTAATTTTTTCGGTAAAAAATAAACGAACATCGGTAAATGAAGAATCGATTTACCGATGTTCGTTTATTTTTTACCGAAAAAATTACCGAACAGTTTAACGATTTATACATGTTAGGATTTCGGTAAAAAAAATACCGAACTCGGTAATTTTCGTTTACTGTTTAAGATTTTGTACAGCCACCTTGTCCACCTTCTTCGACGCAGAAAGCCAGTTTGCCTTGAACTGCTGCTCGTCCTTAGCAGTTTTTTGGTCTTCTTTAGGTTCCGCTTGACAATAGCCCAGTATTTCTCAATTCGGCGGAGCTCTGGCGTGTTGGAAGGGTTTTTTTCCTTGGGAACCACCTGCGCGTTGTTGGCGGCGTACCACTCCATGGCCTTTTTACCGCAATGGCAAGATGCCAAATCCAGCCAAAACAATACGGAACAACCGTGTTTCTTCAGGAAAGGCAGCAGACGTTTATTCAAACACTCTTTCACGCAAATTTCTTGGTTGACAGTCCAGGAAACTATGAAAATGATGCTTTTCAAGCCACAGGTACAGATGGCTTGCCAAGCCAGATACTTATTCGCGAGCTTTGACAGTTTCATGTGCTTGAAAATATCTGCTGCCCTTCCCTTAATTTTGCCGTATAAAACTCCTGTCCCGGAAGCTGCTTTTAGTCGGCTTTGTCGTAGGTTTCGTCGTCCATTACCACGCAGTCAAACTTCGTCAGCATCGTCGTGTACAGCCTCCGGGATCGCGCTTTGGCCGTCGTATTTTGTTTGTCATCGCGATTTGGAGTCGCTACCTTCTTGTAAGTCGATAGTCCGGCACAGTAACACACTAAGGACCGCAATGTTGTTTTTTTTGCCGAGCAGAAATTTTAAACAAGAAACACCAAAATTCAGCATTTTATAACTCAGAGTTCACTGTACCAAAAGTTACAAAAAAAGTATCTTTGAGCCACCGAAAATATTGTGTTCAGTTTTGTAGAGTTTCATAATTAATTTTATTTTGGTCATGTTATTTCACGAGGAAAAGGAACTTTGAATGAAACATCAATTGGTCTTTCAAACGCAACCAATTATTAAATCATAGCTTTATAACAAAAAATACTTTTTCCTATCTGTAAAATTTGTTTTGCAAAATGAAGAGTTATGAAAAAATAATAAACCATATTTTAGAAATTTCACCGAAACGTTCGTGAGCCAGGTTTTTGAAATTTTTCGATCAAACTAACACTTTTTTTTTTATTTTTCCATCTGAAATTGCTTTACAGTATCAAAATGAATAATAAAATGATAGTTTAAGGTCAATTCATAACCTTTACACGTTGTATTGATATGACTTGGTGGTCCACAATTTCTCACCATTTATCAAAATCCAAATAAAATACTCGGTCCAACAGTCAGATCTCGGGGAAATTAATTTATTTGAAAATTTTGTTTTCTGTGCGTCTTTATTTTTGTTACGAAAGGAAGGGCGGTTGCCTAAAACACACTTAACTTCCCGCAGTGTAAACACTAAGAGTACACTCTGAGAGCAACACTTACGGAGCACACATCACTCATGGAAGTGAGTGTCGAACATTTATTTTTCGGGAAGCATGAGCAAAGTGTGTGCGGTTTGCCGCTCACAAGAGTGTGGGTTCCACACCTCCCCAGTAAACATGAATCGGCAGAGAGGTAACTCAAATCGACAGAGGGATCGTATCGATCTCTCTAGCAATTTTGCATCATCTAATCGGCAGAGAGGAACACACCATACATACGCGTGCCTTGGGTGAGTACCACGAAATAATCTAAGACACGCCCTCCAAAGAAACACACGAACACAAACCGAATTGTTTGATTCCCTTCGAGACGCGTGTTTGTGTGCCTGAGAAGTTGACTGCTACGATTTAAAGCATACATGGGACACGGGGACAAAATGCGAGCACACCGTACGAGTGTACGATTCAAACTGATTTCGCATGTACGCACTCGTATTCGTTGCCTCTAGGTATCTCGGCAGGACAAACCAAATGAGAACATTTGCGTTCTTGGAGTGTCGCCGAAATTAACGGTTTCTTCTCAGTTCGGTGACTCAACTCTCATTTTTTTTGCATGCTCTGTCGATTTCTGAGAGGACGCGCTTACTGGATCTTAGTGAAGCTTTGCTCTTGCACTTATGAGCGACACCTCAGGAGCCGTCCGAAGCCTGCTCTCCTCTACAAAATACTAAGTGTTTGATAATCCTCACTTTTTTCTTGGTGAGTGTGAATGTTGTTCTAGACCCCCCGCTCGATTTTTTTTTCCAAAATAATGCTTTGGATAGAGAGAATCACCTCTATAATGTGGAAAATCAAAGATGCCGATTTTTTTGTATACATTGTTCTTAAAAAGACACCGTGAAAGGGTGCGGAATAAAAATAGTGTTTTGATACTAAAATCAAGATGATTTCTTCAAATTTACTGGGAAAAAAGCGAATAATAATGTTTCGACGGACTATAAGAATATATCACTGCGTTTTAAGGCGTTTCCTGGTATTTCAAAGTTTTTAAAGCGTGTGTTATGAGATTTTGCTCGTGCACTAAGGTATTTGACATTTGAGCTATATCACTACACCAAACTGCTTAATTTCTTCATTACCATAACGTGAGATAACTAAACATAGATTCAAGGGATTTAAATGAAAAAAAAAAACAAATAGACTTCTTCTCATACAAAAAATTTGTTTATTCATCATTCAACACTATTTTTTCAGTTTGAAGTTGTAGATGACAGCGTTATTTTGCTGTTCTACTAAATTCAGACCCTTTTTCGACTATTAGGGATTGATAAGAGGTGCTGGATGGTTTTGGTAAAGAAATAAGTATTTGGTGAAAGCCTTGGAAAATCCTTTGATAACTGATTCGAATAGGGGATTTTTTTTTATTATCTGACGGGTTTGCGCCGGGGGTCTTCAGATTTTCCCCAAAATTGAAAATTTGGTTCATTTTTGCGACTTAAAAACACATGTATTTTTTCAGATTTCTAACATTTTTATTTTTTGAGTTAGCTTCGGTTAGATTTTTTTGTCAATAAAAAATAACAATTTTTCAAAGCAACATAACTCGGTTATTTTTCAACGGAAATTATAAAATAGCACATCAAAATGCATTGAAATTTTATCAGCTTTCCAAATAAAATAGCTGGAAAAAAAATAAATAAAGACCTTCAACATGAAAAGTTGTAAATAAACTTTAAATGGCGTCTAAAAGTACCGGCTGCACCACCGAATATTTTGCAAAAAATACAATTGAATAGCTCAATTTATGATGCAACTTTCATCTGAAGACACCAAAGTGGGCCATCAACTCCTTGAAGAGTTATGAAAGAAATAATGGCAACAAATCTCTTTTTTTGCATCGAAAACAAACAATGGTCGAACAATTGCACTAACATATGGAGTGAGCGCGTACTTCTAACAACATGGAAACAAAAGAACTTTTCAAAGCAGGTAAAAAACACTATTTTTTTGTGCTTTGTAGCGTATTTGCAGCATAACTGACTTAAAATTTTAACCAAAATTCTTAGTATCGTATTGTTAATGTGATATAACAAATAATGGAAATGTTGCTTTTACAACTTGGTCATGCTATATAACTTATTAACTTTTCGATCAAAGTCATTGTGAAGCATAATCAATGCCAATAGTAGAAGGTTCAGTCCCTGTGTTTGGGATCACAAAAATGTGATTAAAAAAATGAAATATAGACGTGCTTTACATAGTTTTTATATCGGGAGCTAAGCACTGGACACCAAAATCCTTTCCCATTGATCATTAACAAAGAGTGTGGCACAAATGTAGAAACAATCGAAGAGCTCAGTATGGCCAGCCCAGGCTGTAAACAGCATCATTCCCATTGTAGGTAATATGACATTGAAAATATGATACTTTTACCGTATTCGTCTTCTCCATTCGCCCAGTTTTGAGGTTTACCATACTAAAACGAACAAAATTTGTCGTCAGTGTTTTGCTACCTCGATCAAACGAATCTTCAGTGTTCCACCGTCCATTTTAAATCAAATCTGGGAAATTACGGATGCAAAACTGAGCGCATAAACTTCTAAAAATGACAGCAAAATTTGCAAAACTTGTTGTGACCTGGTGCTAAACTGGGTATAAACGAATACGTTATTAGATTTTTGGATATAACATGAAGTCAGTTTAGCTGCAACACTGCAGAAAATCAGCTTTTCCTGTTTTGGAATACATTTTTAAATTGTGATCACCACTTTCGGCATAAACAAAAATCGTTTCTAGGTTATCATAATAAATCATAAGACCTGAAATTTTCGTAATTTAGTTATTGGTAAGGTCGAGAGCACCATTTTTATTCATTATGGGACTGTTAATCGACCATATTTGAACCTTTTTCAAATCTACTCGCATAACAGTCGCATACAGAATATTTTTTTCTCACCAAGCTACTTTCTAAGACTTAAATTTGATCATTTTTGAACTTCTTAAGGGGGGGTAGGGTCTAACGGGTATTAAAAAAACACCATTTTCACGATTTTTTTCTAGAGCTATCGTTCAAACAAATGTATTCAAATTTTTTGCATTATACAAAGCATTGTTAAAAGAACATTTAGTAATTTTTTCGTAGAAAAATATTGAAAAATGAGCCGGTGACGGAGCATTTTCGAGGATGCCTTTTAGAAAACAGGATTTGCGGTGGACACTGTATCTCAGCACAGAATCATCTGAAGTCAAAAAATCAGAGCAAAATATTTTTAATAGATGTTTTTCTGGACCCCAACGTTTTTATTTAACTTAAAAATGTTTTTATGAAATTTTTGTGGCTGTTTGAAGTAAAAACTACGATTTTTCACTTAAAAATCCGCCATTTTTCACCTCTAAAATCTCCTCAAAGTAAAAAAATCAAAAAAGAAAAACGTTGGGGTCTGGTATTTTGTATGCAGAAAATATGTTCCAAATTTGAAAAGAATCGGATAAGTAGTTTTCAAATGACGATGTCCACGGACTTTAAAAATGTGCTTTCGAGAAAAACGCGTTTGAAGTTTCTGCTCTTGCTTTCTTGCAGTATTAGATAGGAGGAGATAAAGGCCTATAACTTCTACAGTTTTGCTTCAATTGACTTGAAAATTTGACACAACATTTTTGAAATGTTTTACAATAAGAAAATAAAAAAATAAAAAAATCGATTTTTTGAAAGTGTTAGACCCTACCCCCCCCTTAATGCAATGTATGTATGTATGTAGATAATCCACCATGGGTGCACGGATTCACCGCAGTTTCGCCAACGTATGCGCTAAATTGCATTCTTTAGATTATAAGTTCGGCCAATCTTCAATGCAAATTAGCACATACCCGACACCATGGCTTCGTGTGAACTGTCATGTAATGAATGAATTTCGTGTATGTGTATGTCTTATTTGTAGAACGAGCAAACAGTTTCGCAACCGTATAAAATTCATAACATTCTCAGTGCTATGAATCTTCAACAGGTATTCCGCATACGTGTAGATACCTGCCCAGCTGGCAACTGATTGAACGTTCTTATATCATATAATCAATAAATGAAATAGTTATACAACAGAATAATCTCACCTTTAAACCCAACTTACCTCAAGACACACTAAGCTTACCTTTAGCTGTAACCGACCTTAATCAGTATTATAGCCATATTTATTTCCATCTCGAGACACTCCAAGCTTATCTGTAGCTGTATCAGTTACCGTCCTTATTAAATATCATATAAATATTTGTTTCCACCTGATCTAAAATAAACAAATTTTGTTATATTACGAAGCATCACCCTACAATGCACTACAATCACCCCAATGCAATAAAGGTAAAAAAATGGAATTATGGTCTATTCAGTTGTACTGCAACAAACTCCAACACGGGAAAGCCAATTAAAACCTTTCATTCACCTATTTTCAAAAAAAATCCCCTACGAAATACATACATTCATATATAAAGCAACGTAAGAACAGGTTGGAAGGTACATGAGGTAGAACTGACCACCTGACGGCTAAAAACCTGTACAAAAACATGTTAAAAGTCAATGTATGCTTGATTATAATTTTGGCTTGTGGAAGATATTCGCAAAAATATTAAAAATCATTCAAAGAAAAAATCATATTCTGAGAACAACCGTTAGGAAAACCGATAGAATCAACGTCAAAAACCACTATGGGTGATAAACGGAACTTTGTTTTTCAATATTTCCCATGGAACGTATACACTTTGGCTAATAGATTAAAAAAAAATGTTGTTTTGAAGGAGTAAATCAAATTTAAAAAGCCTTTTACAGAAAAACTAATAACAAAAAAAGTTACTTTTACAATTGATAATGTTATGTATCTAGCTATCCCAAAACTATGGTGTTAAGGTTCAAAATTGAGAATAAAAAGATAAGCATTAAGAAAGAAGAAAATTATTAAAATTTGTTCGTGATATGACATCTCCAAAATATCTAGTTTCGATCATAACAAGCTGAGTTGTTCAAAGAAATTTAAAAAAAATCCGCCCGCTTGTATGGAAATATCCCATAGTGCAACTGTAACATGAACGACACCCGTAAAATTGGTAGGTATCCGGTTGAAATGATTTGAAGAAAAAAAATCAAGGATTGCTTTGATTGATTCTGGTTTTGTTGCCTCTAATAAATTTGTCCAGTCATTCCCTCTCACTCAACCGCTCTAAGTTTCCCATTCAGATCCATTGCTAGTGAGCGAAAAGGACAAACAGTAGGGGAGAATGAGGATACTTGATCCCTGGGGATACTTGATTCCTTAGCTATATCTCGAAACTGGAATGTCTTACAAAAATCAAATGTTCTAGAAAAATGTGCCAAAATGAGCAAAATAAAAATGATTGTAGTTTAAATTATTTTAACAAAATAATTGTTTGAGTAATTGAACTTTGTTTGAAAAATTTCACAAAATGTAACTTGAAGATCTTTTTTCATCACTTTAAAATGTTCCTTACATGGGAAAATTATTAAAAAAATATTTGTTCCAATGTATCAATCGTTCGAGCGTAAAATGAACTTCATAATGCCATATTTTCGATGCAATGGAAAACTCTCAACTTTTTTCAGAAAAAGTTTTCTAAAATGTTGATTATGGGTACAATTGATCCCCTAGAATTGGGTACAATTGATCCCCCTTCCAAACGGCATATTCTTCTTCTGAATTGATTGTTGTGATTGCTGATTACGAAACTACTAATATATATTTATCCAAAAACTAATATTTATCAAACAATTATCTGAAGAAAAGAGCAAAAATAATTAATTTTCTCTTAATTATAAAAAAAATAGCGCCTTTAAGTATGCAATGTTATTAGAGTTGAGACAAAGTTCTAAAATTTTCTTCTTATGTCTGCTATAAATTGTGAAATGAGAATAAACATGACCAAAATAGTCAATTAACATTCTATCTTGGGGTTTTGTTTGATTTTTATACAAGGATTAGGGCTTCCTGAATAAAAGATCAAGTGTCCTTCAATATGGGATCAAGTCTCCCCAAACTTCAGAAAAATCGCAATTTTTTTACTCCCACGAAAATGCTTCTAGTTCATCAACGGGTTCAAGTATCGTTCTAAATTTTGGAGCATAGAAACTTGAAGTTACAAGCTGTCAGAAAGTGTCAAAGAAGGCGAGTTGCTAAATTTTTCCAAAAAGATATGGTGAAAATAAGAAAAGGGGATCAAGTATCCCCACTCTCCCCTATACTTTACAGGCCACCATGTGAAAGCGCAAGGCACTTTGCGTACTCATACCCCACGCAAAGCGCATAAGAAAAAAAGTTATGACGTTTAAGTTGATAGAGGAAAAGAGATAGTAGAGCGAACAGCAAACATGTTGGTACATGTCTCGATAATTTAATGATGTTCAAATATGTCTCAAGCAAAATTAATTTAGCTTTAAAATTGTTCACGATATATTCACTTAATTATCGAAAAACATTAAGAAACTGACATATTGCAAAGTTAGTAAAATAGAAAAAAAAAACGCGCATTAGAACGCTCTCACCCGTTTTGGTCCTCCCGTTTGATATCTTTCCTGGCGTGCCTATGGTGAAAACTGAATGAAAAAAACCCCGCCCGGTCGGAATCATATTTCACAAGCGCATTGCTACAGCTGCATCGCCGAGCTCTTCTTGCTGCACACAAAAAACTAAACACAAGAAAGAATCCGACTGGAATCAATGTTATTTCACTTAGCGGGCACCAGACATTTTCGAATAAGTTTAACAAATTCACATAATTTCAAACCAACATTTAGAAACTATCACTCCAAACACACGACATAAAACGCCATTACTCGATTTTTACTTTTTTACACTCATTTTAGTAACTGAGCATACAAACATGATGCTTAATCTCTAATTTTTCCACATATCGCCAATTCTATCGGAAAACAATATATAACCAACACTTACGGAAACAAATGCAGAAAACGCGAAACACCGACAGGAGCCCGGAGAAAAGGAAAAAACAACCGCACGCGATGAGAGCTCGATGCTGAATGATTTTTGAACTTCTTAATGCAATTGTCAGAAAAAGAAACATACAAAATATCGTAAATTCCACATTGTAAGTTGAATCTTTTTACGATTTTTGATTGCATCCGATAGTTTTTCGCTCAGGAAGTTATTGCTAAGGAAGTCAGACCTGCTTTCGAAAACTCGTGTGCGTCATTCGACATCAAGTGAGTTTAATTTGTTTTAAATGATTCAAAGCAATAAATCAAAGACTATTTCGCCGAAAGAAGCATTGAAAAGTAACCAAATCCGTGGTATTTCATGGAACTGTTATTCGGGTATATTTCATATAGGACAGCCACAAATTGATATTTTTTTCGAAATTTGTAGAACAAAACCTCTTTTTTAAGTGTTTTATTTTGAATCCCTATGTTGACCTAAAATGACGAAAATTCAAATGGGACTGTTATGCGAGTAGGGGCAGTCTACAAAGCACAAAAAAATAATGTTTTTTACCTGCTTTGAAAAGTTCTTTTGTTTCCATGTTGTTAGAAGTACGCGCTCACTCCATATGTTAGTGCAATTGTTCGACCATTGTTTGTTTTCGATGCAAAAAAAGAGATTTGTTGCCATTATTTCTTTCATAACTCTTCAAGGAGTTGATGGCCCACTTTGGTGTCTTCAGATGAAAGTTGTATCATAAATTGAGCTATTCAATGATATTTTTTGCAAAATATTCGGTGGTGCAGCCGGTACTTTTAGACGTCATTTAAAGTTTATTTACAACTTTTCATGTTGAAGGTCTTTATTTATTTTTTTTCCAGCTATTTTATTTGGAAAGCTGATAAAATTTCAATGCATTTTGATGTGCTATTTTATAATTTCCGTTGAAAAATAACAGAGTTATGTTGCTTTGAAAAATTGTTATTTTTTATTGACAAAAAAATCTAACCGAAGCTAACTCAAAAAATAAAAATGTTAGAAATCTGAAAAAATACATGTGTTTTTAAGTCGCAAAAATGAACCAAATTTTCAATTTTGGGGAAAATCTGAAGACCCCCGGCGCAAATTGTCAGATAATAAAAAAAAATCCCCAATAATTAGGTCAATAAGAAGTGAATTTCTTGGACAGATAATCAGAATAATGTTGTACTTTCCGATGCAGCTTGATGGACCAGATGACTAGCAGTATGATTGGTATGATTTACAATTGAATCGGGAATTGAGATGAGCAGAAACCCCTCGGCGATAGAATATTCTTGTGTAGGTGAGTTTTTGTTAATCATGAAAAGATATCTTTAGCATGAAAATCTTTCCGTTTTAACACATTGTTATTCTTTTTCTGAAAAAGTCACCGTTTTTTACCCTTTATTATAAGCAAATAAATAGTTCAAAATCGTCTTTCATAACATTTCAGAACAAGAATGATTCAATTGTTTGTTGGAAGTTCGTTTAGCCAAACAGCTGAACTTCATAATTTATGGTTGATGACATCAACCGAGCTAATTTGTTTTGTCAAAGCAGTGTCATCTGGACAAGTCAAAGACTTCCGCCAGTTTAAGCATTCATACAAGTGTCACCCGCAGGCAGCCAGAGCACTAATTCTGAATGATTGATCTCTCTTATTCGTATCACAAGAAGAAAAAAGTTCCTCGAGCGGCGGTGCTTGTTTCTCGAGCAATTTCAGCGAGCTTTTGTGCCCAAAATCAGCTCGTGTAGGTGTCACCGCAGAGTGCGCCATTTATGAGGCTTAATATTTATGTTTGCGCAGTTCTTCGTTTGATCTTGGCGGGTCGAGGTGCAAAATCTCTTCCGAAAAGGCGATTTAGTGACTCATAAAAGCATGTTTGACTACGTCGTTTTCTACTAAAAATTGTTGTTTTCGCCCAAACCGACGACGATGATACTTTGTGTTTTACCATCCCCACATTATCGGCTTGGAGACTTTGAGAAGCCCAAACACCGAAAGTGTGGGAGAGCAACATAAAAGGTGTTCGTGTTGTTTGCCGATTTATCTTCGCGCGCAGCCAGAATGTCTCAGTTTCTCTAAATTCATGGGCACGTTTTCCCACTCACGGATCGGGCAGAAGATCGCGCTCAGATCACAGGGATCGGTTCTGCGCTGATATGTGTATGGTTTTGGTTGTTGGATCTTGGCGGTTTTTTATGTTCCTCTTTTATTCCCAAACCACCTTCCTAGAGCTCCAAGTCTTGGGGTTACTTTGAAATGGAAACGGGGCTGTCTTGTTTTGTTTTGTTTTATTGTACCGGTACTCTGTGTGTCAGAGTTTGTAGGCTGGCGCATGTTGGATTTGGATTTAGGCTTCCCCACATTCCCTCTCCCAGAAAGTGTTTCCACATTAGAATAATCGCTCGAAATTAATAGTTCATCTTGTGTGCAGCGGCTTTTAGAGCAATCTCTCCACTCAAATTGGATTGTGGAGGATTGTTGTGCGATCAATCATGGCACCAGACCAGATTTTGTGAGCTCTTCAACTTGTTCAACGGGAACGAGAATAATCATCATAATCGTATTATTATGAACCAAAACACTAAGTCACATTCATTGGGGTTTGTTTTGCTGCTTAAAGGGTGATACGATCAAAATTTGGTCAAGGCAAAACGCGTGTAAATTGGTGAAACCGTTTATTCAAAAAATCAAATTAAATTTCTTTTTCAAGTTTAATTAGTATAAAATTCAGGAAAAATATTCAGTTAGGCTTTCGTTTTTCCAAATCCGAATTGCCAGGCCATACGCTTAACCCCTGCCATCAGATTTTGTACAGCCACTTTGTCCACCTTCTTCGCCGCAGAAAGCCAGTTTGCCTTGAACTGCTGCTCGTCCTTAGCAGTTTTTTGGTCTTCTTTAGGTTCCTCTTGACAATAGCCCAGTATTTCTCAATTGGGCGGAGCTCTGGCGTGTTGGGAGGGTTCTTGTCCTTGGGAACCACCTGCACGTTGTTGGCGGCGTACCACTCCATGGCCTTTTTACCGTAATGGCAAGATGCCAAATCCGGCCAAATCCGGCCAAAACAGTACGGAACAACCGTGTTTCTTCAGGAAAGGCAGCAGACGTTTATTCAAACACTCTTTCACGTAAATTTCTTGGTTGACAGTCCCGGAAGCTATGAAAATGATGCTTTTCAAGCCACAGGTACAGATGGCTTGCCAAACCAAATATTTCTTTGCAAACTTTGACAGTTTCATGTAGACGATACACCCAGCTTATTTGGGGCATCTCGGAGAGAGAGGTTAGGGTTTCGCTTGAAACTACCGGCAACTCTCTTTGTCGTCTCAGCGGCTTCCGGTTTTCGATTTCCCCCCGATCCAGACTTCCTGGCTGTCGACAAACGTTCCCCAAACACTTTAATTACATTTGTAACGGTTGATTTGGCAACTTTTAGTGATTTTACCAGCTTTGCGTGCGAGTAGCTCGGATTTTCGCGATGCGCGAGCAAAATTTTGATACGCTGCTCTTTTTCCTTGAACGGCATTTTGACAACTGAAGAGTGAATTCCAAAATCAAAATAGGAGCAACATCCTGCACACACACACACCTTCAAAATGAGGGGTGTTCAGGTTTTTTAAATGCAAAATTGAAAGAAATACGTCAAGTTGAAATTGACCAAATTTTGACCGTATCACCCTTTAATGATGTACTTTCGGTTGAAGCTCGATAGACTAGTTGGAAAGCAGTTTTATCGGTATGATGGGGGTTTGAAGGTTAAATCTCTCCTATAAGGGTCCAAAAATGCCACGTGAAATGTTCTTTTCTTAACTTTTTTCTATACTCGACTCAGAACTAAAACTCAAACCTCAAAGTCTTATCCCATGTCAATGATGCTGAAAATATTGATAGAATTCAGTCTCAAATATTTATTAGACTCAGCTTGTCAGATTTCTTCGACTCTGCCCGAATTATTTAACTTTATAAGCAAATTTAGCAAAAATTTGAATTCAGTCAATCGAATTATTATGCATTTGAACAAGTATTATTCATCATAATTATACATGGATAACTTTTATATTGGCGAATAATTTGGAAAAAACGAATTTGTACGGCCAAGAAACTCAGCTTAGGTTATGACAATTAATGATTTTTTGGTTTCAGTGTTGCCAATTTACATTAAAACTCGTTGTCTGTGATCAGATTTTGGATTCTGTATCCAGATTATTATTCTTGAATTTCAGTTTTTCATCATTGACACAGAATCCTAATTAAAATATAGGTTTTGCATTTCAAACTAAAACTAGTTTCTTTTTCCATATTCGAAACTCATCATTTAGGAATATGAAGGAAAAAACTTATATTATAAACAATTTTATAGATCTTTATTAGAAATTTTAACTTTTAACTGTCTTGCAGAATTGGAACTTAAGAAAGTTTCATAATGGTGATCCCGAAATGAAACATTGTCATTTTTCGCTATTTTAATTCATAAGTTAAATTTTGAATTCATTTATAACTGAAGATAGAAACTCTAGAAATTCAGAATTTAAATTAGAGATTTCCAGATAAGGGTTCTAAGGCGCCGTTTATTAATTACAAAAGCACGATTTTGAACATTTTTAACCTTTCCTCCCCCCTCTCAACTAAAACAAAGTAAGATTTTACAGTAGTAAGCGATGAAATTTTTGGAGTTTTTTTTGGTAGTTTGTAAAATTTTGTTGGTAGTGTCCATCACTGAAAAAACTGTCAAGAAATTCATTATTTCAAGCGTTTCATATTGGTTTTAAAGATTTTTGTTGATGAAGTCACTAAAAAATTATGATGGATGAAAACCGTGCTGTCACAACCGGGGAATTGCAATAGTGAGAGAATTCTATGCATTTGGATTGGTTATGCTCAAAATTCCTTAGTTGCTTCATAATTTGCAACAATAAGCACATTTTCTCTTTCTCTCAGCACTGGTTTCTCTTATTTTAACTAAAATTAACTTATATTCCCGCACAATTTACCACAATTTCAATCATTGGCTGAACAGTTTGTGCGATCATTGAAAATTCTTTTCTCTTTATTTCAGTCCCCAGATCACAATGCGCCAATTTCCTTTTTGGTTCTATAAATTTCTCAACTAAAAAGATTGTTATGTTGAAAAGCAAAAAGCGACGATGGAGACAATTTGCGATCAATCTTTGAACAGCAATAACTTTTTTGTTATTATTCTAATCATGACGCGGTCTTCAGGTGAAATATAAGTCTTGCTTTCAATTTTAATAAAATCAACATAAATTATTATAATTAACAAAAAAATTCAAGTTTACGAACCACAATTGATAATTTTTAATCCAAGGAATTTATTTCTGTCAATTGTACGTTCTTTTATGATCTGGTAAATGATTTACAAGAGATTAAATTTCTGATGTTTCAAAATTTTCGCATGGCGCTCAGTTCTGTCTAGTCAAAGCCCGGGCAAATAAGCAATCAACTTTTTAAAAAAATTATAAAATTGATTAACAGCTAGTTTTTTATGCTTCTTCAAAACATAATGTCTTTGAATCCCTTTAGCACTTGAGATTCAGTGCAACCCCATTCCCGTTGGCAGATTTAGCTCAAATTTAGCAAAAGGCCTTCTTATGACTTTATTGATTCATCGAAGTCAAATTATTATTGCTAAGTCGATTTTGATAAATTAAAATGAAAATATCCCAAATTAAGATTAATAAAAATGCTTCATTCGTAAATAGCGCCTCACAGAATGATGCAAACAACCTTCTTTGTTCAGCAAAAACGTATCTAGTGAAAGCTTTGGCATACAAAAAAAAATCATTTCAGACATTTGAGTAAAAAAATTATGGATAAATTTTTGTTTTCAAGAAAATAGCTTGTTCATTTCAAATTTTGATACAAAGTTGTTTAATTTTTGATATTTTAAGAATTTTTTTTAATAATTTTCGTTATAATAGGACCAATATAATTAAGACTAACACCAAAATATGTTTTTACGGTCTCTAATGGTGATAAAATACAAAAAATATAATTTAGAAAATTATAATGTAGGGGAGAGTGGGGATACTTGATCCCCTTTTCTTATTTTCACCATATCTTTTTGGAAAAATTTAGCAACTCGCCGTTTTCGACATTTTCTGACAGCTTGTAACTTCAAGTTTCTATGATCCAAAAATTAGAACGATACTTGAACCCGTTGAAGAGCTAGAAGCATTTTCGTGGGAGTAAAAAATTGCGATTTTTCTGAAGTTAGGGGAGACTTGATCCCCTATTGAAGGAGACTTGATCTTTTATTCAGGAAGCCCTAATCCTTGTATAAAAATCAAACAAAACCCCAAGATAGAATGTTAATTGACTATTTCGGTCATGTTTGTTCTCATTTCACAATTTATAGCAGAGTTAAGAAGAAAATTCTATAACTTTGTCTCAACGCTAACAACATTGCATACTTAAAGGCGCTATTTTTTATAATTTAGAAAAAAAATAATTATTTTTGCTCTTTTCTTCAGACAATTGTTTGATAAATATTAGTTTTTGGATAAATATTAGTTATTTCGTAATCAGCAATCATAACGATCAATTCAGAAGAAGAATATGCCGTTTGGAAGGGGGATCAATTGTACCCAATTCTAGGGGATCAATTGTACCCATAATCAACATTTCAGAAAACTTTTTCTGAAAAAAGTTGAGAGTTTTCCATTGCTTTTAAAATATGGCATTATGAAGTTCATTTAACGCTCGAACGATTGATACATTGGAACAAATATTTTTTTCATAACTTTCCCATGTAAGGAACATTTTAAAGTGATGAAAAAAGATCTTCAAGTTACATTTTGTGAAATTTTTCAAACAAAGTTCAAATACTCAAACAATTATTTTGTTAAAAAAATTTTAAACTGCAAGCATTATTATTTTGCTCATTTTGGCACATTTTTCTATAACATTTGATCTTTGTAAGATATTCCAGTTTCGAGATATAGCTGAGGAATCAAGTATCCCCAGGGATCAAGTATCCTCATTCTCCCCTACTCAAAAGTGACAAAAAGATGAAAATTTCATTATCATGAAAAAATACAAACCAAAGACTAAACATGACAGAAAAAAGCTAAGCAATGATGAAGAAGGACAAAAATAGCAAATATGACAAAAAATATCGAAAATTTAGGAAAAGTTTGAATGCATCAGGAACATTATTTAAAAAGGACAAAAATAATTGTAAATGTACTTCAAAATTACTTTGATGAAAAAAATAACACTAGTTTACAAAATTTAAAAAAAATCGTGAACTTGATTAACTGACCAACATTTTTAATGGAAAATCGGGCACTGAATCCGAAAATTAAATTCAAAAAAATCTCAGTAGAACCGTTTTTGAGTTATGCTCCAAATATGAAATTTCTCGGAAAAATTAAAAAAAAGTTCTTGTACTAAGATTAAAATATCTCGGACGGCACAACAGTAATTTTTAATCCCTCTTTTGCATATTGAAGGTAAACAAATTTTCTATCGATAATTTGAACACTGTTTTTGCGTTTGACCAACAGTATTGTTGATATTAGTGACTTTATGAGATAAAAAATGATAAAAAACTCATTTTTTTAGAGAAAATGTTGTTTCAACGAAAGTTTTAGACTCGATGGTAGCATTCAAGAAATTTGATTTTCTTTTGCCCTTGAATGTCAATTTAAAACATAGATTTCAAGTGGTTATTTATCAAAATCTGTTGAAAATTAAAAAAGTTATGGCTACTTTACCATTATAGTATTTTTTGTAGTTTTTCATAATTTAACGAACCGCAGTACACTTATCTTAGTATAGGAAGAATGAAACATGATAAATCTCACTCGCTCAAATTCAAAATTATTCATTAGCTTACCAGAAGGTCACATGCCAAATTTCAGGAAGATCTGATCATAGGGACGGGTTGCTTGAGTCTCAAACGTGAATAAAATTTGAGGTTTTCTGACCGGGAAGAACAAAAAATACTGGTTTTTCATAAATAACTTTTTTCATCACTAGCCGTTTGCTTTTTATGGTTAATTTTTTTAATGCCTAATTTGAAACAAATATTATTAGTAGCCATAACTTCTTCAATTTTCAACCGATTTTGATAAATAACCACTTGAAATCTATGTTTTCAATTGACATTCAAGGGCAAAAGAAAATCAGATTTCTTGAATGCTACCATCGAGTCTAAAACTTTCGTTGAAACAACATTTTCTCTTAAAAAATGAGTTTTTTTATAATTTTTTATCTCATAAAGTCACTAATATCAACAATACTGTTGGTCAAACGCAAAAACAGTGTTCAAATTATCGATAGAAAATTTGTTTACCTTCAATATGCAAAGAGGGATTAAAAATTACTGTTGTGCCGTCCGAGATATTTTTATCTTAGTACAAGAACTTTTTTTTAATTTTTCCGAAATTTCATATTTGGAGCATAACTCAAAAACGGTTCTACTGAGATTTTTTTGAATTTCATTTTCGGATCCAGCGCCCGATTTTACATAAGAAATGGCCTTCAGTTTACTGAGTTCAAAAATGCTGTAAACTAGTGTAATCATAGTTTTTTTTGTAATAAATGAAAAAGCTAAAAAAAAACGTTTGAGTTTGATTTATACATGAAAGATGTATACATGGAAGAAAATTTCGATTCAAGTTGCTTCTCAACGCAACAACACCTTGCAACGTTGCCTGTCACGAGCATAAATGTATCCAACCGTTCGCACCACCCAACAAACGCTTGCCCACACCATTCGGGGTGGCAGCCAACCGGTGTGAGAGAACGTAAACAAAAAACATAACTCCACTATGCTCATTCCCGACCCAACATAGCATAGCATCGCTGCTCCGAATTTTCTCCCGCCTTCTAATGGACATTTTTCTCTCGGAAAATTGTAAACACAGAGCAAAGTCGGTTCTCGCGGTTTCGGGACAGCGGGCCGGGCGCTAAATCGCGACCATGGCCGAGAGCGAGCGAGCAAAATCTTCCGGATTCCGGGTCCAGGTCTCGTCGTGGTCGTCTAGACAGACGGCCACCTCGCCCCGGCCGATTCCATTCCATTCCGTGGGTTTGTCGCCCAGGCTGGACCAGACGAGAATGTCCTCCCATATGCTCAGAGTTCGGTCGAGTCGGGTGGCTATCTAAACCTAACGAAACTCTCCCGACTGTCCCACGGAATGGATGGAGTTCCAATTGGACTCGGGTCGAGGCGAACGGTTTCTCTCTCTGGGCGTCGTACCGGCGTCGCCGAATCCGCGACCGCTAGTTGGTCCATGCTCGCCGTCGTGGTAGCATAAATATATAATTCGTGTGGAGCGTGTACGTTACGAACGACGGTCTTCGAAGGTCGTTTCGCCGCTTATGAATCGATCGTAGATTTGATTGAGAGGTGTTCGCTTTTCGGGGGAAACATGACGACGACGACGACGTCGAGGTGTGTGCGTGCGTGCGTGTTCGGTCCTGGATGGTCCCGGTGAATCCTGGAAGCGTTCCTACGTTTTTGGCCTGGCTGCTTGCCATCAAACCCATCAACGAACGTCGAAAACGGTACTTGCGCGTAGTGGCGTCGTGGTGCGTTTGTTCGCGAACACGTTTTTGTGTATCCTGGAGGCGGTAACGAGAAGAGGGGCAGGGAAAAAGGACCTTCCGGGCACCACCCTTCCTTTTTCCAACTTCTCGCGTGCGTCGCAAACGCTTCGTCCTTCTTCGGTGGAGTTTGGCGTTTTGAATTTTCGGCTGACGGGTTGATGGTTGGTGGAGTTTTCGACAACCCGACGAATATTTCTGCCCACAATACAGGATCCTGGCCCGTTTTTTTTTTTCAACTCTACTCGAAGGTGTGTTTGTGCTTTGTGATGATTTCGGATGGCAACATCCTGCCCGTGTGTACACGGGCCATTGTTGTTTATGTTCCAAACGGTCTGTTGCTAATGCTTAAGGGAACGGTGTTACTGAGCTACATCATTGAGGAACCAAAAAAAAGTAAGGATACCCCACAATCGGATAGGGTTTCCAGAATAAAAAATGCCACATACAAATCTCGTGAATTGTACGAATCGTGCACGGTCTCGTGAATGGATCGGACTAGGTTAGGAAGATTGCAGAATGCAAATCACCCGAACAGAACGGATGAAGACAGAAAGGATGGCGAGCGCGGAATGCCTAAAAATAGAACTTTGGTTGGGTCACGCATCAAAGTCGCTGTTCCTCCGACTTCGTCGTCTGCCCAAAAAAAAAAATTAAAGCGAAAGTGCACTAGCCACTGCTTTTGAGTCAGAAACCTACTCGTTGTGTATCGTTTTTCGGTTGTTTGTCGGGTGTAAAGCGTTTTGTTGAATAACTAATTGGAGTTAGGACTACAATAAGGTCAATTAGACTTGAATCTCATATCATAGAGCAGCGAAGGCTGGACTCCTAAACGTTGGAAGAAAAAAAAACAAATCTGACAATAACAACCGTTAATCAATATTCTTGAGAAAAACTACCAAAAATGTTTCGATCCTTTCGGGCATTTAAAAAAATACTGTTTGCTTGAAATCCAATACCGATAAATGACAAAACAAAAGAATATTTAAAAGTTAAACATAAAATATCTGAGTTATGCTGCTTAGTGTAGCACATTTGGGGAGAGCAAATATACGAGATTTTTCGTATTTGGTCCGCAATGTATTAAAGAACATTCTTCACAATTTATGGGTTGCTATTGATCGTCAAACAAAAATCCACTTAAAATAACCAAACCTAGAACACTGCAATTTAGAGTAAAAAAAGATATACGAGAGATCTTAAAGCAGCAAGAAAGTTCTCTTCAAACTGAGAGATTTTCAACATATTTCCCGAGGAGCTTCATTTTTCATTCATCCTACAAGTTTGAAGATAAATATTCATGAATCTTAAATTTTTCCTAGTTGTAAACGCTCCGGGCATATAAAAATCTTAACTAAAATTATAAAATGGAAAATATTTTTTTTTTTCGATTCAAGTCGTTTTTTCCATCCTTATGGCATTCGCGACTTTATCAACGTTGCAGTTGGCGGATCGTTATTGAAGAACTTATCCGGTACAACTGTGTTCGATGTTTGCTCTTGGGCTCGAACTCGCGGACATCGGCTCAGGAGACAACAGACTTGCCAACTGAGCTATATCACAAGCAAAAAATGGAAAATATGAATTTCAATAAACGTATCCAGATTAGAGATTCTAGCGTGCATATTTAAGTTATTGTTTTTATTTCGTTTTTTTTTTTTAATTTCAGAATCCATTTAAACATAGTATTCTGGTATATGATAAGATAGTCAGAATTTTTCCCACCCGTATCTGAACCGGCCGTAATCTTATCTAATAACCTGGCGTAATTCGGGCATTTGATTTCCAAATTTTCAACTCAAAATCAGTTCAACATCCGGGCAAATTTTGTCAAAACCACAGAATTATTCTATAAATATTAAAAAAAAATTCTTGAAACATTGTTTTTTTTTTCATCAAAAGCATCATTAGCAGATTTAAAACCTAATTTAAGGTTTCCAAAACCACGTTCACGCTTATTCAGATAAAATTTGCTAAGAAAGAGTGGTTTTGGACGCAAAAATTAAAATAGTTATAATATCTCAATTTGATTTATTTGCTAGATTTTGCAAATATATTGGAAAAATCCTGACAAAATCCGGACTTTTTTCAATAAGATCCAGTCAGCCGGGCTGGGCCGGACTTTTCCTAAATTATGTGTCAAATATATAATGACTGATTCAAAATCTAGAATTCAGAAAAGCCGATTTTAAGTTTTAATGTTGCAAAACGTTGCACGAAAACAGATTTTTAATGAAAGGGAATATAAGGTATAATTTATATCCATAGAGCAGAGATGTGAAATCAAAATGATAGCATGATTGGTATACAATTTTCTGAGATGATAAAACACAGTTTTAAAGTGATAAATAATAATTTGAGGTGAAATACGGTGTAATTGAAAAGGTCATGATGGCAACTTTTGGTTTCACTAAAAAAATTTAGGTAGCTGGTTAAACCAAGAATATTGAAAGCACAACGTTATCAAATTTTGGCTGTATCTTATATCTAAAAGTGACTTCATTATGCCCTCAAAATCCGTTTCAACACGGCATCATTATGGTTTTCTGTAAAACCTACACTTGGGATCCATATATAAAATGTGAAACGAAAATTTTGGCATTGTACCGCCTTTATTTGGGGAAAATGATACCGAAATTTACTTTCAAGACATTATAACTAAATTAGGTAATATTTTGCGTGAAAAGTCTGCCTTATTTTCCTTTTTTTTTTGCCAGAATCTCATTAAGATTTTTACTAGAAATCTGAACCATGCCTTTGGATTAGGAAAATCATAAATTTTACCGTAAAACGCGGTAACATTGATCACCGGTGTAACTTTGATCAACTTGAAATTTTTCCACATAATCATCAATAGCTGATTCCAAAGTTAAAATATTTTTAAACTTTTTTCTACGTTCCAAAACCTACATGTTTCGTTGAAAATTGGGAAAAACTTGGTTTGTTTCAGAAAATTTCAAATGAAATTAAAAATTTTATTTCAAATCTTGAAATATCTATTTTTCGAAGGCTGCAAACAAACACCCTTCCTGCTGAAATCAAGGCTTGGTGTAGTTTGTGTTGAAGTTTGAAGTACATTTTTAATATTTAAAAAAATAGGGACGTTTTCCAAGAGTAAACTGGTCTAGAACAAAAGGCCAGAAACCCTATGGTAACCCCCTGATAAAAATTGAAGGAAAAAATTAAAGGGGAATAATGCGAGGGCCAAGAGAATTGAATGAAGGCAAAATTTCATTTTTTTTTTTCTGTAGTTTCAATTTTATACGTAATTATAAAAAATTTTGCCCCTTAATTGTTGTTTCAAGAAACTTTGTTGTT
Source organism: Uranotaenia lowii (assembly GCF_029784155.1). Lineage (NCBI taxonomy): Eukaryota > Metazoa > Arthropoda > Insecta > Diptera > Culicidae > Uranotaenia > Uranotaenia lowii. The sequence continues at coordinate 365,796,481 of NC_073692.1, read as the reverse complement.
TTCATCATCATAATAACAATTATAATTTATTTGACATCTTGACATCATCTCAACTACCGGATCATTCGAGAAATTTGATGTCAAAATGTTTCTTTAACTTGAATTCACTGTTAACAAATTTTTTGAAACACACTTTTTAAAATATAATGATAAGGATATTTTTTATAATACTTGGGTAATTTACACAATAATCATCATCCAAAATATAAAAAATAAATAAATGCTTTTAAATTTATGATATCGAACGATAACCTGTTATCTGCTACTATTTTATGATCAACATAAACTGAATTAGTCTATAATTTTCCAGAGAATGCGGAAATTATGATTGGAAAAAGTAAAGTAAGAAATAAGAAAGAAATTCGTTGAAAAAATTAATGAGCAAAACTTATCACTTAAAAATTATATTTGAAAAATAAAAAATCATAAAATAACAATACCCAACCAAATTTACAAAAAAAATTAATCTTCAATGAAATTGAAATTGTTCATATCAATAACTTATATTAAAAAAAAAAAAATAAATATTGTATCTCCGTTTTTCATCCGCAATTCTTATTTGGAAGGAATTCGGTTGGAATGGATGTGGATCGGAATTTTTAGTATGTTGTGAATTCCTGTAGCTGATTTAGAAAATGTATTCAGTAGTTTTAATTTTTTCGGACTAAAACCATATTTTGGAGAATTTTTATAGACTTTTCTGAAATTTTAAAATCTGAACTTCAATGAATTTAAATTAAATTAATTTTTTTCGAGTTTTCAATCAATCTTGATCGATGTGAATCAATTTCTGATGGATTTGATACGATATCAAACTTTTTTTTTAACGAAAATAAAGAAACGTAAGAAACAATCTCGCGAGAAATATATTCACAAAAAAAATTTTGAAGACTAAAAAAATTTACTTTAACTTTTATAACGATTTTTCAATGTCATTGTGAGAAATCAATGAAAGTAGACTGGGCTTGTGATACAGCTCAGTTGGCAAGTTTGTTGTCTCTTGAGCCGATGTCCGCGAGTTCGAGCCCAAGAGTAAAAATCGAACACAGTTGTACCGGATAAGTTTTTCAATAACGATCCGCCAACTGCAACGTTGATAAAATCGCGAATGCCATAAAGATGGTAGAACGACTATAATCGAAACAAAAAAAAAAAAAATGAAAGTAGACAGACGAATTCCATTACTTGAACAATTTTTTTTGGCAAAAGTTTGGAAAATCACTGTTATTTTTTCATATTTTAAAATTTTAATAATGAATTTAATCTTAGTAAATTATAAATGCCTTCTTGCATCTGATGAACAATTAATGGAAGAAATTTTGAAAATTGTATTGAAATGAATCTACAATTTCAAAAAGAAAATTTTTACTTTCATGGGCCATAAAGACTTAAAAATGACGGCTTCAAACCTGTTTAGTTATGTTTTTCGTTTTAAAGTCAAATAATTTCATTGAATCAAAATTTGCTGATCGAATTAAAAAAAGTCATGAATTAAAGTGTTAAAGATCTTTGCAAACTTGTTTGTCAAATTGGAATATTTGTGGGAATATTTGTCATTGTTTCTCTATAGAGCTCAGACGGTTTAGACGTTAATTGCGGTTAAAAAGTGTTGTTATCCATTTATTCTCAAATAAATTGGTAACGATTATAACAAGGAATTATTATCAAAAAGCATTCAGTCTATCAAGAAACAATTTGTTAATGAAAACCCATTATTTTTTTATCCTCTCGAGCAAAATACCATAAAATCCTATTCACGTTTGAGACTCAAGTAACCCTTCCTTTTGGTCAGATCTTAAAGAAGTTTGGCATGTGAGCTTTTGGTAAGCCAAAGATCAATTAAAGCCTAGAGCGAGTGAGATTGATCATGTTTAATTCTTTCTATACTAAAATTAGTACCTACTCTGCGGATCCATGAATTATCCAAAAATGTTAACATTTCGGTTTTAGTAAAATAACAATATTTTCTTCAATTTTCATCTAATTTGAATAAATAATCACATGAATGTTTTGAATTGACATCTGAGTTTCAAAGAAAATCAGGTTTTAGAATATTATTGTCGATTAAACAAAATTTTCTCTTCAAAAAATGCATTTTTATCATATTTTTCTCATAAAATTACCAATTATGTACATCAAAACTGTTGATCAAATCAAAAAACGAAGTTCAGGTGATCGATAGCGAATTCAAACACCTTTAATATGCAAAACAGAGATTAAAAATTTGCTTGTGCAGTCCGAAAAATTTTAATCTAATCATGAGTATTTTTTTTTTCAAATTCCTGCACAATGTAATATTTAGAGCATAAAAACTGTTCTACTGAGAATTTTTTTTTACTTAGCGCCCGATTTAGCATTGAAAATTTGGGTCGGTCAGTAAAGTTCACGTTTATTTTTGTAGACATTTTGTAAAGTTGTTATAAATCTATTTTTGATGGCAATAATTTTTTGGTACTTTGTTACAAATTGTGATATGAGGTTTCATTTGAATGTATTCAGAATACTTTATTTCAAGAGTTTGATGCAAGTGAAATCCTTTTTTTTTAATGATTTCTCGATCAATCCAGCTTTTTTTTCTTTGCTTCATTGAACCTTGACCAAAATATTTTTTTTTAATTTTTTGCCTCTCATGGCTTAGAGTATAGCTTTCAAGTAAGCCAACGGTCATAAGATGCATAGGTATGCATAGTAGGGGAGGAGCGGGCTCTATGCGCCTATTAAGCAGAACACTGATTTAATCAAATATCACATCGAATATGTGTGCAAAAACTATATTCACGTGTGCAGGCATCTGTTTTCTATACATAGGAATGATTTTAATGTTAAAGTTTTCATCTGTTTCCAAAAAAACGATTTTATTACATGTGTTGTCTAAAATGCCGAACCTCAAACCGTGCGGGCTAAATGCGCCTATTTATATTTTGAACAAAATTTCAGTTTTTTGGGCAATATTCCCGTATAATTTCATTGAAACTGCTAGAAAGTAATAATTTCCGTACGAATAAGCTGAAGTTTTATTAAAATCTATATATATTATACTTTTGTTTTTTTTTTTTGTTTCGATTATAGTCGTTTTACCATCTTTATGGCATTCGCGACTTTATCAACGGTGCAGTTGGCGGATCGTTATTGAAAAACTTATCCGGTACAACTGTGTTCGATGTTTGCTCTTGGGCTCGAACTCGCGGACATCGGCTCAGAAGACAACAAACTTGCCAACTGAGCTATATCACAAGCCACATTATACTTTTATGAAATAATTTAAAGTAAGGGTTGCCATACTATGGAGGCAGTTCATCGTAAATTCTCTCTTAAGATGTTATTCAGAGCTTAGATTTGAAGGTTCAATGATAAAAATCATTTATTTATTCTATTCAACCTGTTATTTTAGGATGGAGGCATTTTACAAACATGATGGGGGCATACAAAAACACTCTGTTATTCCACTAAATAATCATTATTAAACCTCCACAAAAGCTGAAATATGTTTAATTTCATAAGTTCATTTGAGTTAGAAACAAAAACCATCCTAGTTTTTGTTTTAAGCTTCTTTACGTTTAATTTAAAAAAGTCGAAATATTACATCAAAATGTATCAAAACCTTGTATGATTTTTTTAATTTTTTTTAGTTTGTAAATTTATAAAATTCTTTCTTGCCTTATGTTCTAAGCGTATTACCCTCAAAACGCATTGGTCAGATAAGCTGTCTTGTCAGCCATTTAATCAAACAGCCGTAGGGTCATTTAACCCGATAGCCCATTTAGGAAACCTTTCCCCTACACATTCTGTGGGTTGGTGGTGTAAGTATTTCTAAAATGCTAGCCATAATATCCTCGAAAGATGGGGTTTGAAACGGCAAAAAGTCAAAAACTGGACGTTATCGGATCGCTTTTTATTTTTACTAGTTAATAACTTAATATTTGACTAAGATATTCTCAGTTTTTCAACTCATTATCTTGGATACTGAACGCACCACAGACATCAGACTTTGAAAAATTGGAAAATAAATATGATGAAGAAAAAAATTAAATTACATATATTTCTATGGAAAACCATTTTTTTCTTAAATTTAAAGTACACCATATGAAAGCTTATTTTAAAAGGTATCATTTCAACCATTCAAAATTTTTACACAATAAATTATCTTCGATAAAAATGAGTAAGTATTTATATTTTTTCAAAAGTCAAAAACTTTAAAGCCTTGCCAAAAAAATCCCCGCATTTCCCTATACTCTTTTCACTATTAAGATCTAGTTTAAGGTCCTAAAAATACAATGATAGTGATTTCAGCCACCTCAAAGCACCGTTTATTTTTTAAATTATAGTCGAATAAAGCTGGAAATATCATGCAAATGGGTAATTTTTACCCATTAATGAGTATAAATTCAACAAAGTTGATGTTGGTAAGTCAAAAAAAATGTTTCTCGTGATTGATTAATCATTTCACACGTTTTTCTCTTGAGTTTCATGAAATGTCCTAATGATATTTATCATTTAATGATCAATTAGTCCAAAACCATGTTTTGAAAAGAAATAAAAATAAGAGTCAAAAATAACACGAAGCATCCTACTATAAACGTTGTTAGAAAAAAAACTTATGTATGAATTTATTTTAAGTACGTTAAAATAAAAAAATTCATATGAAATTTTCAAAAATTTCCAAATAGTCTAAAACACCTAATCATATTTTTTGCCGCCTCGTTGTATGGAACTGTTCCTAAGTGAAATGTAAGACTTGGTGTCAAGTAAATGGATTCTTTTCGAGGATACATCAAGTTTCATTGAGATCCAATATGTGTTAGTGTTTGTTTAAAAAAAATTGTTGATTTGTGTCAAAAGTATAATTTATGTTATACACCCATAGAAGAGGTTGCAAAAATCCAATGCCTATTTAGCACATCTCTGTGCCGATAATGCGCTGAAATGTGCACTGTGCCGAAGATGATATGTTTGAAAAACCGTAACTGGCATAAGGACTCGCCTCCCAACTAAAATGATGCATGACCACTACATTCAAGCAAAACAAGAAAAACATTTTATGGGATTTCGTTCCTATTGGATAATTCATCCCAGAAACAAGAAAATAAAAATATAAACCACAGCGCCCGTAGGGAGAATCGAACTCCAATCACTAACCTAATGGTCTTGCCAGACCGACATCTAAACCAGTGTACTATTTGAGCTTCATGCAGGAAGAGGGATATTTGTCATAGGCATTCTGCCACCGGTCAATCACAAAAGAAACGCACGACAGTGGCTTCCCGGCGTTTGGCCTCCTTTCAAGGTATTCATTTGTCTTGTGATGGAAGCGGGAAAGGGAACGGGAGTGGAGGAAACGGGAAACCCATTGAATGAGAACTGTGCTTCGCTTACTGCCTGCTATTACATACACACGCTACATATACACAGCTGCTAAAGCCGGGCAGCTTGGCCGGTGCTTGTTTGCCGGTGAATTGAAGGAATATATTCTTGTTGCTTTTGCTACATACACACGCACAGCTTAGCCGTGGTTGTTTGCCGGCAAATTGAATTGAAGGAATGTTTTTTTGTTGTTGCTTTTACTGCATACACACGCACAGCTCGGCCGTGGTTGTTTGCCAGTGGATTGAAGGGATTGAATTAGAAGGATGTTTTTGTTGTTGCTTTTGCTACATTCACACGCACAGCGCTCGGTTCGCTGGCTGCCTGTTGTTGGCCGGTATTTATTTCCATCCTTCTTCGTCTTGTGATGCGATAGGGAGGGACGTGAAAGCGTTTTTATTTTGTTTCTTTCAGACATACGCAATTCGGTTAACTTGGGAGATTAATGCCGGTGGGAGCAAATCGAATCAGCACCAATCGCGTTATCTTCTTGTACCAATGATGCTATGTAATTGACTACACGCCATTGGCACAGAGGCTGAATTTTGGGTGTATATTTGTAGTATGTGTGTAATCATCATGTTCTGAAAAATCCCTTTTTTGTCAATAATTTCAATAATGTTAGAATAGAGTTAAAGTACGAGAAGCATTTTTTTCCCGAAAATTTTTTCCTTGAACTCTGAAGTTGCTTTTTTAAATTTGTTCATAGTTTTTCTTACTTTTTAACACACCTATTTGAATAAAATGAGACATCTCTCAACAGATAAAGAACCACAAAAAATCCACAAAATGCTCCTAAATTTTCAATTCCGAGCAATTTTTATCAGAATTTAACTAAAAATGTGAGGAAATTGAGGGTAACACAGTCATAAATCCATTTTTCGATGTGTGTGGTGCCTCAAACAGCCTTTATTCGATTTTTCGGAAAAAATCACATAAGATAAGTCTCTTTTGGAGCAAAATTTGCAATTTTGCAAGCAAGCTACTTTTCATAAAAAGAATAATAAATGAAAATATCGAGAAATCGAGAGTAAAATCAGCTATAACTTCATTTTTCGAAGTGGTAACTCATACAGGCTTCATTTGAATTTCTGGGAAAAAACCACACAAGCTAGGTTTATTTTTAATAGAAGAACTAGGAATTAAAACGGCACTTCATCTCAGTTTGTAAGCTTGTGCGGCATCTGAAACTATGTTCAATTGACTACTCGAAAATTTTCACTAAAGAAAGGTATATTTTCATAGATGTGTTTCTTGTAGGAGGGAAGATTTTTGACTCACTGTAATTTTTACTATTTGTAAATGCTCGCAACCATCATTTGGTTTATTTCTTCAAAATTATTTGATTCCTTGAAAAAAATAACCCGATCAAATTTCCTACCTTTTCCGATTACTTTTTGAATCGAGTTCCGATTTCAGGGAAACCTCTCAACGAATTAAGATTCATCACTCTAATGATTTAATTACGCAAACAGATTACAGAATCGGCTGCATCGGCTGAAAAAATAGAGAACAAAACAAAAGTTAAAGGTTTAGCACTTGCTGAACGTTTGTGATGGTGACGATGGCGGTGCAACCACTAAATAAATTCGTGTCCGACGATTCGGTTTCACTTTCCTCGTGGGGCTCCCGGAACGAGATTCCCGGAATGTGTCGATAGGTTTTTGCCCCAAGTCGACATCTATCGGATCTTCTGCTCGGAGGCTGGCTGGTGGCAACATAAATTTATGCTGTCTTGACATGCGATGCGCGAGCAAAGGCACAAGTGTTTGAAGATCGTTTGCTCTAAGAAACGAAGAATCAGGCGGAAAAAAGTGCAGCCGAGTCGATTAGACAAAAAAAAAGGGGAAAATTCTGTGAACGAAAGCGAAAACGCTCCGCATACCTTAAACACCATTCCGTGCAGCATCCGTTCCGTTCTTGTTATGATTTTGTTGGTTTAGTCGAGCAGTATTTTTTCCCCTCCTTCGCTGACTGTTGCTTCTTCGGTGGTTTCTCGCTTAGTGCGTGACTATTCTTTGCTTCGGTTCGGTAAAGATTTCCTTTTTTTGCCCTTGCCTAATAGGGCAGACGAAGTTGGTTCAATCAACGTTAACGCGAAAAATGGCTTAGATCCGACGTTTGGATGCTGGGGTCCGAGTGTGTATGGGTGTGTCTGTAGGTTTATAGATTTATGGTCCGGTGATTTGTGTTCCACGAAATCGATATCTACTGCCCTTTATCGTCCGTTTTTAGTAAAGAAAAAAGGAAGTGAACGGAAGGATTCAGCTAGGGTTGATGTTTTTACATTTTTCGCATACAAAAATGTTAATTTTTCTCTTTATAAAATTGTAAGTGAGCATCCCCAAGTAACATTTAAAGTTTTATAGCAGGCTACTAGATAAAGTTTAGGTTTCATAAGAGGCTTAAAAAGTTTTACAAAACAATCTGTGTTACTTGGGTCGAGTTGATCTTATTTATTGTTTTTTTTCTGAAATATGAAAAATGAAAAAACTATAATAGTTAGATTTTCAGAGTTAGATGCACCACATGAGACCGCTGCATAAATTTGCTTCTTATATCCATATATTTTTTTCGATGCTTTCTGGGTCGTCAAGCATCAGTGTAACATTTAGGATGATTTGGTAGATTCCTAAATTAGTGCAACTCGTTTCAATTTCCTATAGAAATTAGTATGGAAAAGGACAGAAGTGCCTCAAAGCGCTTAAAGTTTCAGTGATTCGACTCTCAAAAATCACCAAAGGGGGGAGGGGGCAAGGGAAATCGAAAAAATCGAAATTTTCATTTATAGGCCAAATGGCAGAAAATAATCGTCAAAATCTTGGGATATTTCGATTTTTTTTTTAAATCGACTTAAGTATTTAAAACTCAAAAGAGGGCTTAATGATGCTAAATGACTTAGAAATGCATAAAAGGTCGAGATGCGTTATCTCGAAAAAATAATTCGGTCAAAAATCGACTTTTTGGAACTTTCGTTTTCAGGTTACCACCCGTTTTCCACCCGTTTCTAGGATGAAGTTTTTCAAAATCTGTATCAATCATTCAAGAATTGGAAACAAAAGTCAGAGAAAAACTTGTATTTATTTTGATTTTGTTATATTTGACATATGAACAGTACTTTCGAATCACAGATGTGAACTGCGATGAATTATTTTTATTTAATTACCTCTTATCATTATTCTAAAAGTGACACGAGCTTCTTAATGGGTACATGACACTAGTATGATTTTCGACTGGTTTTTCAAGGCTTCATGGAGAGAATAAAATGCTATTTGAAAAAAAAAGAAAACCATTCTTAAAATTTAGTTCGAAGTTATACCGAATAACAAATACATTTATTTACGAATTAAATTTTTTTTTTGTCAATATTTTGTATTTCAGACATATTCGAGCAATTTCACTGGTGTTGGGAAAAAGTGGTAGAAATTTTGACATTTTGATAATTTTACCAAGCAAAAACATTTTCAAGATCTGAGGCCTTCATGTTTTCAACAGCACGTGTTGTAGTTTCACATGCTGTGATGCAAAATAAGCAATATTTCTAGCACATACGGCTGAAATAGAAACAGTGCTGTAAAAAATACAACGCCCAAAGATCTTGAAAACATTTTTGCATGTTAAAATTTTCAAAATGTCAAAATTTCTACCACTTTTTCCCAGCACCAGTGAACTTACTCTAATATGCGAATAATTTGCTTCGTTTGTCTGCACCCATTGAAACCAACGACCTTTCTACTGTAAATATCCTGGGAAAAAAGATACATTACACAAAAATTTAAAATTTGCTCATTTTTGCAACAGTAGGGGAGAGTGGGGATACTTGATCCCCTTTTCTTATTTTCACCATATCTTTTTGGAAAAATTTAGCAACTCGCGCTCTTTTACATTTTCTGACAGCGTGTAGCTTCAAGTTTCTATGCTCCTAAAATTAGAACGATACTTGAACCCGTAGTTGAACTAGAAGCATTTTCGTGGGAGTAAAAAAATTGCGATGTTTTTGAAGTTAGGGGAGACTTGATCCTTTATTCAGGAAGTCCTAATCCATGGGAAAAATTAAACAAAACCCCAAGATAGAATGTTAATTGACTATTTTGGTCATATTTGTTCTCATTTCACAATCTAGAATTGTCAGATAAAAATTCTATAGCTTATTCTAAACCCTTATGACATTGCATACTTACAGGCGCAATTTTTTATAAACAAGAGAAAATCAATTATTTTAGCCCTTTTCTTCAGATAATGGATGGATGAATATTAGCTATTGGATGAATATTAGTAATCTCGTAATCAGCAATGACCACGATCCATTGAGCCGGGATCATTTGTACCCATATATTAGGGATCAATTGTACCCATAATCAACATTTCAGAAACCTTTTTCAGGAAAAAAGTTGGGAGTTTTTCATCGCTTTGAAAATATTGTATTTTGAAGTTCATTTTACACTCGAAAGATTGATGTATTGGATTAAATATTTTTGTTATAATATTTTCATGTTAGGAACATTTTAAAATGATGAAAAAAGATCTTCAAGTCACATTTTGTGAAATTTTTCAAACAAAGTTCAATAACCCGAACACTTATTCTGTTACAATTTTTCTGGGCTTCAACCATTGCTGTCTTGTTCCATTTGGCATTTTTTTCTAGAACATTTGATCTTTGTACGACATTCCAGTTTGGAGATATAGCTAAGGAATCAAGTATCCCCCCTGGGATCAAGTATCTTCATTCTCCCCTACAAGTTTTTGATAAAGAAACTAGATTTTGAATTCGAGCTTGATGCTTTTAATAACACCTCATCAGTGTATTTCTTTCGATCGTATCGATATTTCAATTATATTTCAATAATAATGATAAGTACACAACCCAAATATTTTTTTTTTTTGTTTCGATTATAGTCGTTTTAACATCTTCATGTCATTCGTGACTTATATCAACGATGAAGTTGGCGGACAAGTCATTGAAAAACTTATCCGGTATAACTGTGATCGATGTTTACTCTTGGGCTCGAACTCACGGACATCGGCTCAGAAAGCAACTGACTTGCCAACTGAGCTATATCACAAGCCCCCAAATAAAATAACATAGTTTATATAAAAAAAGGAAATTATATTCAGGATCGAAAAATCAAACAAAAAAAATTAATCAATTACATAATTTAGTTAAAACTTAGATGTTAACTAAGGTAATAAAATAAAAGAGATTGAAACATGAGAAGATAAAAAATGTTACTTTAAATAAGAACCTAAGCAAATTTTAAAGTGGATTAAAATAAATACAAATTTAAAATGTTGCATTGTTTTAAAGTATTTCTTGGTCCTCTGAATCAAATAGCACTAGAATGGTAAAAAGCTTTTAAATAAATATATCTTAAAAACCCGTGACACAAATGTCTGATATAAAACGTATGTTCTTAAATTGTCATCAATTTGCATCTCCAAATAGTTAAGAAAGTCAAATTGACTTTATAGTAATTTTGAATATTATTCGGGTCTAGGGATGCCCGACGTTTCAACAATTTTTGTGAATCTTTCTCAAGGGAATCATCTAGCCGTTGATATAAGAAATTTCGTTTCTATCCAACGTTTCGAAGTTCAGTGTTTGCTGCTTATGGCTTTAATCGGTGAAAAACAATAATTTTTCATCCAATATTCCATGGTTGCACATCTATGGTAACCTATTTTTCAAATCAAAGTTATATTAAGTATCAAAGTTTATAATTTAAGCAAAAGAAATTTATGTTTCAGGCTCTCTTACTTTTGAAATTCGTATAAAAATTCCCTTGGATTGGTATAAAAGTATTGGAACAAATTTTAATATTCACCATCGTTGAGAAACTAAATCCACATCATGGATTCAAACAACAAGAAGATTAAAGAAACGGCCAGTAGAAAAGGAAGAAAGCCGAAGTTATGAATTGAAATTTTATGCAAATTCATAAACAAAATTTAATTTTTCAATTCTATTGCCCGATAAGGTGATTTAAAAAAAAATATTATCCATAAATGGGAGCACGATTCAAAAAGGAATAAATCTAATGTGAATATTAAAAAAACGTTTTTGAATGCAATTGAATTTTTGAAATAAAACAAATGCTATATAATGTTAAGTTTTTATGCAAACATATTGTCAGAAAGCAAACAAAAAATAAAACAAAATCTAAAATTAATTTATACTACCTTCAACGAGAAAAACTTTTCAATAGGAGCCTTTTTAAAATGGAGCCTTTTATGAATGCTGCTGAAAATAGGAAACATTTAATGTTCCATAAAAAAAAAATCACTGAATTATACGAAAGCTAAGCATTCACCCATTTATAGTCTCTCAAAATATATGTCTGAATCTGTTGTAAAAATGTAAACCCAAGTTTTAAATTTCCTCTGTTAGTTCAAAAAACGAACACAAACACAAACAGAAACATTTTGAATTAAACTTAGGTATTCGCGTGTTGGGAATTTTTTTGAAGCATATTTCAAATGGTAAACACCACTTAAATTTTTCTTCGTTTTGATAGAACTTTATGAACAGCTTTTTTTTACTTTAAACACAGCATAGAACACATCTTGTAAAAATAAATTAAACCAATCAAGTTATTAGATGAAAACATGTAAGACCTTCTTTTGATTTACTGTTAAATAGTACAATTTTAAGGTAAAGTAAGAACTTTCACGAGAGAAAACAGGCAATCGTGATGAGTGAATGTTAGAAAAAGTTTTTCTGTCTTATGCATTCCTGATCATGTGGCATATTTGGCTTTATCATTATATTGTTTATGTTTTTTGGGACATTCTATAAAATTACCATGTTGCATTTTTAATTTTTGTTTACACTCTCTACCAAGTGACTCAATGGTTCAAACTTTCAAATAAAAGTCAAACCTGAATAAACAAGAACTGGATAAACGAGAACTGGATAAGCGGGAAACTTCTTTAAGGTAGAGAATTCGTCAGGTCTCGTGATTTTTATAGCATCAATCCTTCATAAGCGAGAGTAAAAAACTTCTGTAAGCAAGAGTTTTTTCACGGCTAAATTAGAAAAAATCATAGAGATGAACCTTTTCTATCTGAAATTTTGATACCAAACTGATTTCTGATATTGAATTAACAACATGATATCAAGAGAAACTGACATCGCAGTACCTAACATTGGTGCTGTATATTTACCCATGATTCAACTACAGTTTTGGTTCCAAACAGTTTCTCTTTTACAACCCTGCAAGCACCGAGAGTAAAACATTTTCACACGATTCTACTTTCTCATTATCTCAACAAAAATTAATTTTTCTAGAAAAAATCTAGGAAAAGTGATTTAAAGTTGACAACTATGAATAAGTCATAGCAATAAACTTATCAGTAAGAAAACTTGACAACGCTGAGAATTAATTTAATATGGTGCATTTTTCATATTTAAGGCGATTTTTCAACATGAGCAGAAAAAGACTATTAAATTTCTTTGAGTTTTGTATTTTTTTTTATTGTTTAAGGTATTATTATGTTCTCATTTTTTCAGTCAAAATATGATCATTTACTTTTTGATAATGTATTATGAATGAATTTTAGATACCCTGTATAAGGAAAAGAATTGTTCCAGTACCTCTTTAAAAGAGAACGTCGATCAGTGAGAAATCGCTTTGAGAGAGAAGAAAGATCGGTCCCCTAGACTCTTGATTATCTTAGTTTGACTGTCTGTATAAATTTTAATAAAGGCAAAAATATGTACTTGCCTGGGCTTTTTTGAAAGCTGATTAAGACATGACATGGCTTGACAATGAGACCGCAATTTACAATTGCCTAGAATGTGGGCTTCCACGGACCAAAATTTGTGGGATCTGTGAAAAAAAAGTTATTATCTATTTACATGATAGACTTTAAATGCCAGATTGCCCGGTTTTATTTGGGTTTTCCCGGATATGTAATATAACATTTGGGAAAAGTCAGGTCTGGATTTTAAAGAAATAGTCCGGATTTATTCTCATTCTTTTTCTCAAATTGAACTGAAAAAAATCAAATTTTGATATGATTTTTTTTTTAATTAAGCATTTTTTTAAGCAAGTTTCATAAAAATAATGAGGAAAGATTTTTTGGAACCAAAATATATGATTTTAAATCTCATAATCTGGTAATAAATTTTTAAGGTTAATTTTTTTCAATTTTTTTAAACTGATTTTTTGAGTTTTTCCTGAGTTTTGACCAAATTTTTCCGGATATAAAGGGATTTGTGGTCTACAAATTTAAAATCAAATGCCTGGATTTTGCCAGGTTTTTAGATAAAATTGTTCGGATTTGTCCGGCCCGAATACGTGCTGAAAAAATTCGGGCAACTTTATGATTGTCCCTTTGGATCTAAAAAATCATGCTCAATTTTAAAGAAAAAGTGGCCGAGTTTTAAATTTCGATTTAATTGAATGATTAATGGCATTTCGGTGAACTATACATTCTAATAGGAAGAATATCAAATGAAAGTAATGAAAATATAAACGGATAGATTAGATTAGGAAGCATGAAAGGCAATAAGTTTTCTCAAATCACGCTCTTGGCTCATTTTCAACACCTTTCATGCTTCCTAATCTAATCTATCCGTCTATATTTTCATTACTTTCATTTGATATTCTTCCTATTAGAATGTATAGTTCACCGAAATGCCATTAATCATTCAATTAAATCATAAAACCAGCGGTGATAATCTGTTAACACAGTTTTAAATTTCGTGCTCAGTAAAGATGAAAAATCCAATCCTTGTCCCAGGATTCCAAATCCGCTAAACCCAACTCCACCCCAAGACAGCATCCGAAAAAATCGAAGATTCCCTCAAATTTCTAATCGCTGCCCAGCCCACACTTCTTTCCCTGAATGGACTCATAAAACAAAAGGAACGGAACGAAAACACTGAATGAAGGTAGGAAGGTATCGAAACGGATCCTGCCAAAGCTGCCCTCCTTAAAATCAATGAAACGAACCGCCATAAATCGAAATGATTCGGCTTCTTTTCGTTTTGTTTCGATTAAGAGTTACTGTTCTTGTTGGATGCTTCAAGAAAATTTTGACTTTTTCTGGATGAATTTATTTTAAATGAGGAAAACATCCAAAGAAAAGTTTATCACCCTGAAAAGTGAATTTCTCCATCACGCTTGATGGCCATCATTCTTCACTGGAAATAATAGTGTCCGGGAAAAAAGGCGCCAGATTTCGACCCACAAAATTCGGATAAAAAAATCCGACGCAAAAAAAAATATAAACAAACACCATCCTCGGACGATCGATCGATCGATTTAAGGCCGAGGCAAAAAAGTGTCTGTCTTCACACAGAACAAATAGAAGCTTCTGGCTGTGGGTTTTTTTTTCTCAATTTTTTTGCTTTTTCCTTCATTTTGTTCCTCAGGACCTAATCGAAAAGACCTCCATAAATCAAAAAAAGAAGGATTTTATCATTCGAGGAGTTGTTTTGGGTGCGTCTTCGGGTCAGTGAACAATTTTCGGGTTCGACTTTCGGCGAGTTAAGGTTTATTTCGAGAGGAAATAGGACTTTTGAGGGACTCGAGCTGAAGGAAAAGACCAATCACTTTTATTATCTATTGCGGGGAGAAGTCTTTCCGGTGGTGGAACTCATGTGACCGATTTGTGGCGTCCAAGTAATGAACTTTTTTTTTCTCTTTATTTCCTTTTCAGGCATCAACTGTAATCGAATTCTATCTGTGACTGGTTAAGTGAAACGGTGATTGTGTAAAAACCATAAGTTTCTCAAACATAAAAAATTGAGATCAATTTTCTGAAAAATAATTCTGAAGAAAATTGAAACATCTTCAATAGGGAGATAAAAAAGATGATCGTTCAGTGCTGATCAAGTGATAGCCCTCTGAAAAAAGCTCCCAGTTAAGCTAAGATGAGCAGCAAAGCAAACAAATAAAAAAGGCCAAAGATCTATCAAGATAAGCCGAACAGCCAAACGATCGAAAAGAGATCTTCAAAAACCATCAACATCGCAACAGCACAATGATCATCAACGACCCGAGAAAAAAAGGGCACCGCAACGAAGTGTTAATGAAGAAATTATATGCTCATTGATCGTGTTGTTTTTTGGTAAGGAGGAATCATCCCCCCTTTCCCTAAGTCGTGCAGTCTTCAAAAGGCGTTGAGTGAGTCGAGGGTTTTTTTTTCTCGAAGCGTGTAAAATAATCATAACCTGGCGCAGTGATTGTGGCAACGATTAGTTTAATGAAAAATAAAATTTGGCACTGCACCCTGAAAGCAAAAGTTGAAAAAAAAAAAGCCGAAAAAAAGTGTTGAATCTAGCTCCAAGGGGAATAAAAAGTGGGTCATCATCAACCACAGAAAAATGTTTCTAGTGATCTTGGCGTGAGGATCATTAAAATATCTCTCAAAGGGGGGAAATATTTCGAGTGTCCCTTGAGAAGCGGTGAAGCTATGGGGTTCAGATAAATTGTAGTGAGAATAGCTACATAAATAATAACCTTTGAGCAGTTTTTGGTAGATGTTTTTTTCCCCATCAACAAACTGTTTTGGGTAGGATCTGCCACGTTTAAATATCAAGGTGAGTAGAAGGTGCCAAGAAAATGGCGTTTGCATGTTAGGTTTTGAGTTGATTTTAAAGTGTAACACATTTCTACGTTCAAGATGTGTCTTTATTGCTTTTATTTAGAATCCTCTCACATGTTCCTATTCGAAAAAAATCTTTTTCTTTTCATTTTGGTAGAAATATTTTTGTTGTAAAAAATATCACAATATTTTTGTGATAATTACTGAATGTAATAAAATTGATATATTTCGAATAAAAATGTAACATAAATCTAAATTCACCATCCAAGTGTGTGTCATAAATAAAAATCCATTGTAAGTAGAATGAATTTATTAATATCGTTATTATCGTTATTGTTCTGAGTTCACATCTTCTTTAGGCCATTATTTGCAGAGCTTTTTCTTAACTTTAAGATCAAATCTTTTCTTCTACCCTTCTTTACACCTTTTTCTCAGCTTGGGTCATCAAACGGGCGTCTAATGTCTTTGATTTTAAATCATGTTTTAAGACACCTGAATGTGATATAAAGAACATTTTTAACTTAAAATTTTAAAAAAATAATTCTTATAAAAATTTTATATTATACAAGATTATTGTACTTCGAGGATTTTTACCATTTTTGATTTGATTTTCATAAATTTATAAAACAGGCTCTCTCTCAAAGATTTGAAATCGAAGAGCTTGACAAAGAAAATACGTTAAGTTACTCAAATTAATTATTTAATTCGCCTGTTTAGAGCACATCAATATTCACACTAAAAACCATGTGTCATTTTTGAAATTATCGTTTAAACTTTATTTTTCACCAATTTGTGATTTTTTTTAAACTGAGTAGGGCAATTGCTTAGATAACAACATTATTTTATTTTAAATCGATTGACGTTACTAAACAGGAAGGGAGAAGTTTTCTTCCGTGTTTAAAAAAATATGACTTAACGAAGTTAAAGGATAATAAAATATTTAACAACAAACCATAAAATATATTTACAGCTGAATTTCTCCTTACGATTAAGTACAAGTTTTTCATCAACAAAAAATATTCAAAACTTTTTAATATAAAGTTTTTAATTCAAATTTAGATTTTTGAACAAAACAAATACTTAGAAATAGATCCAGATCATATTCAATATTTGAAGTTTTTACCAGATAACTGTTCCAAACTGACCCTGGTTGAATATAAAATTTTGATTTTGAATCAAGAGTTCAAATGATAAAACTATGATCGACTGCAGTTTGAATCCTTAATGAAATTTTCATATTCATATGCCAATTTGGTTGGAAAACATAAATTCGAGCTGCCTCCCAAACAAAATTTTCAATTTAAATTCCTAGACTGAATTTTGCACTTTGAACTTAAAATCAATATCTGAGTATAAATTTCAGATGAGAATTCCTATAAATGATGAAACAAATTGCGATATTTGTATCATTAATCTCTTATTTGAATTCTGAATTATGATTTTTAACAAGATTTCTTTTTATTATTTATTCGTAAAACCATCATGGTACTTTTTAATGTTTCGATTCTGCCTAAGAATGGAGGATGTAACTTCAAATCCAAGTCTTAAATGATTTGAATTTTCGAATACGGAAAAAACTTCTTATTTAAATGTGATATATAAATCCAGCTATTTTATCTATCAGCTTTGCTGTTTTGCGGCAAATAATAAATAAAAAAAAATAAAACTTAAGGTTGCCAAATTGCCCTGTTTTATCCAGGTTCGCCAAATAATTATTATAAAATTTAAGAACAGTTCGACCCAGTTATCCGCGTTTCATGGCAAAATGCCCAGTTTTATCGAGATTAATTATTTTATTTTTTTTTATTTTTGCCTCCAAAACAAATTTTTATAAGCTTGTTTTATAAAAATAAAGAATCATTAAAGTTTGTTTTGTCGATGAATTTTGTTGAATTTTTTTTTCTTTTCGTGATTTTTGTTGAGTAATTTTTGGGCTTTGACCAAATTCGCCCGGATATTTCCGGGATTTTTGGTCATCAATTTTGAATACAAATGCAAGGCTTAAGCTAGGGTTTTAAATAAAATTGCCCGGAACTATCCCGCCCGGAAACGTTCTGAAAAAATTTTGGTCACCTTCGTCGAACTATATCGAATTCAATATTCAGGACTGAATTATTATCAACAAGTCAGAATTTTAAGAAAAACTGTAGCAGAATTTTATTCGGTTTCAACAAAAAAATGGTCCCAATCAGAGAGCAAATGAACTCGAAAGTTAAAATACTCTTCAATCGATTTAAAATAGAGTATTAATAGACAAGTATATCTAAAACGAACTCATGGCAGTTTGATACATGCGTATAGACACTTTGTCTAACTTTTAATTATCATTTTTGATGGAAAATCAAAAATTTCATTCTAACAAAAAATATTTCAAATAATTTTTTATTTTAAAATCGTTACTTGTAACGAACAATAAGTATCATTATAATTAAATTTAAAGAATAACTTGCTTAACCATGTGTGCACTGCAACACTTTCATTTGTTGAATATTTAAAAAAAATGTTGAGAAGATATTTTTTCTTTAAAAAAATGGTTGCCAGATTTCTTTTCAGCACATTTCCGGGCCGGACAGATCCAAGCAATTTTATCTAAAAACCTGATTGTTGTGACGTCACGATTCCTTTTGCTTATATTTTGTTAACTATTTATTCTATATAAATACTTTTGGTTTCAAATTGTAGAGAAATAAATTTTGACCCTATAAAGTTCAATTTTTAACAATGTGCGATATGACCTGTAAAACTTACATACAAAATACCAAAAAATTGTTTTGCAAACGTTGTAACGTCACGCTGGAATGGGTCAAAGACATTTTTTCACACAAGTCAACAAATTTTCTCAATTTTCTCGAATTTATCTCTAAATTGTCCACTTTTGTTTTGGTTATTGTGTGAGAATTGTTAAAAATCCGTTAAAAATTCGTATACGAAATATCGACCAAAACCGTTCCACGTTTGTTTGATAATTGTTTAATTTTTTTAGAATGCTTTGAAATGGTCCCTAAGTTGTTACAGAAATATATGAAAAATCACCTCAAGGATAGTTAACAACTGTTCAGAATTGTCTCAAAATGGTCCTATTGTGCAACAAAAATTGTTGTTTTTTCCGCGATTTCGGGAATGTGACTAGCGAATGACACTTCTTCGTCCTTAATCCAGGAAAAGAATCCTCTGTTTAGAATCAAAAACCGCCGACTGTGGCCTAGAGGATAGCGTTTCAGTCTTTTAAGCCAGAGGTCATGAGATCGAGTCTCGGTCACGGCATACATGGTACTCTTTCTGTGGACTGGTGGTGCTAGCATTAGTAAGATGCTAGCCATTATATCCTTGAAAGATGTACGCTTTAGTCTTAAATAGAATTTAGATCTCTTCAAAGAAACATAAAGTTTCACTGAGATCCTATATGTTCGTTTTTAAAAAAAAGATGAGCTCCGAAGAACGATTGCAGCTCATTCGAGCAAACTTTTCTCGCCAGGATAATTTTCTGTAGTCTTGTCAGCAGCACTAATTGGTAAAATTTGCCAAATCACGTTACGTGACTTGCAGAAAAAGTCCCATTATTTCAAAACACCCTAGAAAATATCCTAAAATTGTCCTGAAACTGTTAATTTTTTTGCTTGAATAGCAGCAATAAAAATCTGATTTAAATAAGAAAAGTAGAGATACTAGTCAAAAATTGAGCCAAAAAATCAACAGCTATTCTTACCCAATTGCGCTCAAAATCTTCTACTTTCGATTGAACACTAAACAGGCTTCTCAATGCTTCCCAGCTTCCCGTATTTGTAACTGATGTTTGGCAGCGTAAGAATATGAAATTTTCGATTTCTGCTTTTTTGAGATTTTCAGCTTTAATCTGAAGCTTTATTTTGAGTTCAATAAATCTCTGATCAATAAGTCGATACTCGAGAAAAGATTAATGTCAGCTTTTTGAAGCCGAGCAAAGGATCATAATCCTAGGGAAAATAAATTCTTCACCCCAAAAAAGCAAATCTCCAACTTTCGCTCGTCGTAATCGATTGTCGGGTTCCTTGAAGCCGCACCGCATGGTCGTTATTTTCACAACAGTTGAGCTCGAAATCAATCACTTCATCGTTGTTGCTGTTGTTGTGATTGATAAGTCTGAAAATCCGAAATCGAAACCTTACAATTTCGACAACAACTCCATCAATCCGGGACCGAAACCGATTGGCAGCATCGAGCCATGCTGCATTTAATTTATTAGGATGATTCACTGAGTACCTATACTTGTTGTATCATTCTTAGCTTGACGCTTCAAAAATGTCGAATTCTGCTGGAAAAGTTCTGTGAAAGTTTGGGAACAAAAAATGGTTCTGATTGACAAATTTGAATCTCCCTAACACAGAAAGCACCAGTTGATGGGAGGCCAGTTCAAATGCAACCTAAATACCAGCCGGAGGGGGCATCGCCAATTTCGAGGAGAGAGACCATTCGGATTCGAGTCGCGTAAATATCTACTGAATAGCTACTTCTGAATGTTTGCAGGCTTCCTCCGAATGATATCTCCCTGAAAAGTGGCGCAGAGATTCGACTCAGGTGAACTAACATAAGAGGATTGAGGGAAGCACTTTCAAATACCCAACTGCAAACTTTTGAGAACCGAACAAAACCGAAAAGGTTGGGCTTCCAATTATTTAGAAGATTTATTGATTTATGGCTTAATTAAAGCGCAACGTTTTCGTTCACATATGTGAGCAAGGGGGCCCCTCCCCATTTTGACGGGAGCTGGGGATTGTTTTAAGTCAGGGCAGGGGCTTGGTATCGATTCCTGGCCCTGGTAGTATTGCAGGAATGCGCTCAGTAGCAGAAAACGGCAGCCGGTGAAGTTTTACTCGATGCCACGCTGGGGGTAAAAATCCGGATTTAATTGGTTATTTGATATGAGCTCCGCGCTTTTGAGTTTGATCGAAACAGGGCCCCTGGCGACTTGCCGTGGCGCAGTGATCAACACAACAAATTTCGTGCCGAGGAGGTATATTTCGATATTGTTACTGCTGTTGTGTTGTGAAGAATTTGACAGAATAATGGTACCGGTTGATTGATTTATTGTTGGGTTGGAACTTTTTCTTCTGTTGGAAGTTTGGGCTCCCATTAAAACATTTCACTGATCATAAAAGTGGCTTTAATTGTGTACTGATTTCACTAGCATTGCAGTAAACTATCAAAACAATTATTTCTTCCTCAAGTTAAGATACACAAACAGTTTTTAAAATAATAAGCATGGAAAAAATCCATGAAAACATCTTACGCTGACATTTTTGTCATTTTTTTTAATTTTTGACATTGAACATTTTTGACATTTTTGACAATTTTTGACAATTTTTGGTAATTTTTGACAATTTTTGACAATTTTTGACAATTTTTGAAAACTTTTGACAATTTTTGACAGTTTATGACAACTTTATGATAGTTTGACAATTTTTGTCAATTTTGACATTTTTGACATTTTTGACATTTTTGTCAATTTTGACATTTTTGACATTTTTGACAATTTTTGACAATTTTTGACATTTTTGATATTTTTGAAGTTTTTGACATTTTGAACATTTTTGTCATTATTGACATTTTTTAAATTTTTGATATTTTTGACTTTTTTGTCATTTTTGACATTTTTGACATTTTTGACATTTTTGACATTTTTGACATTTTTGACATTTTTGACATTTTTGACATTTTTGACATTTTTGACATTTTTGACATTTTTGACATTTTTGGACATTTTTGACATTTTTGACATTTTTGACATTTTTGACAATTTTTGACATTTTTGACATTTTTGACATTTTTGACATTTTTGACATTTTTGACATTATTGACATTTTTGACACTTTTGACATTTTTGACATTTTTGACATTTTTGACATTTTTGACATTTTTGACATTTTTGACATTTTTGACATTTTTGACATTTTTGACATTTTTGACATTTTTGGCATTTTTGACATTTTTCACATTTATGACATTTTTGACATTTTCGGCATTTTTCACATTTTTGACATTCATGACATTTTTGACATTTTTG
Source organism: Uranotaenia lowii (assembly GCF_029784155.1). NCBI lineage: Eukaryota > Metazoa > Arthropoda > Insecta > Diptera > Culicidae > Uranotaenia > Uranotaenia lowii. The sequence continues at coordinate 365,774,529 of NC_073692.1, read as the reverse complement.
ACATTTTTGACATTTTTCACATTTTTGAAATTTTTGAAATTTTTGACATTTTTGACATTTTTGACATTTTTGACATTTTTGACATTTTTGACATTTTTGACATTTTTGACATTTTTGACATTTTTGACATTTTTGACATTTTTGACATTTTTGATATTTTTGACATTTTTGACATTTTTGACATTTTTGACATTTTTGACATTTTTGACATTTTTGACATTTTTGACATTTTTGACATTTTTGACATTTTTGACATTTTTGACATTTTTGACATTTTTGACATTTTTGACATTTTTGACATTTTTGACATTTTTGACATTTTTGACATTTTTGACATTTTTGACATTTTTGACATTTTTGACATTTTTGACATTTTTGACATTTTTGACATTTTTGACATTTTTGACATTTTTGACATTTTTGACATTTTTGACATTTTTGACATTTTTGACATTTTTGACATTTTTGACATTTTTGACATTTTTGACATTTTTGACATTTTTGACATTTTTGACATTTTTGACATTTTTGACATTTTTGACATTTTTGACATTTTTGACATTTTTGACATTTTTGAAATTTTTGACCTTTGTGACATTTTTGACATTTTTGACATTTTTGACATTTTTGACATTTTTGACATTTTTGACATTTTTGACATTTTTGACATTTTTGACATTTTTGACATTTTTGACATATTTGACATTTTTGACTTTTTTGACATCTTTGACATTTTTGACATTTTTGTCATTTTTGACATTTTTGACATTTTTGACATTTTTGACATTTTTGACATTTTTGACATTTTTGACATTTTTGATATTTTTGACATTTTTAACATTTTTGACATTTTTGACATTTTTGACATTTTTGACATTTTTGACATTTTTGACATTTTTGACATTTTTGACATTTTTGACATTTTTGACATTTTTGACATTTTTGACATTTTTGACATTTTTGACATTTTTGACATTTTTGATATTTTTGACATTTTTGACATTTTTGACATTTTTGACATTTTTGACATTTTTGTCATTTTTGACATTTTTGACATTTTTGACATTTTTGACATTTTTGACATTTTTGACATTTTTGACATTTTTGACATTTTTGACATTTTTGACATTTTTGACATTTTTGACATTTTTGACATTTTTGACATTTTTGACATTTTTGACATTTTTGACATTTTTGACATTTTTGACATTTTTGACATTTTTGACATTTTTGACATTTTTGACATTTTTGACATTTTTGACATTTTTGACATTTTTGACATTTTTGGCATTTTTGACATTTCTGTCATTTTTGACATTTTTGACATTTTTGACATTTTTGACATTTTTGACATTTTTGACATTTTTGACATTTTTGACATTTTTGACATTTTGACATTTTTGACATTTTTGACATTTTTGACATTTTTGACATTTTTGACACTTTTGACATTTTTGACATTTTTGACATTTTCGACAGTTTTGACATTTTTGACATTTTTGACATTTTTGACATTTTTGACATTTTTGACATTTTTGACATTTTTGGTATTTTTGACATTTTTGACATTTTTGACATTTTTGACATTTTTGACATTTTTGACATTTTTGACATTTCTGACATTTTTGACATTTTTGACATTTTTGACATTTTTGACATTTTTGACATTTTTGACATTTTTGTCATTTTTGACATTTTTGACATTTTTGACATTTTTGACATTTTTGACGTTTTTGACATTTTTGACATTTTTGACATTTTTGACATTTTTGACATTTTTGACATTTTTGACATTTTTGACATTTTTGACATTTTTGACATTTTTAACATTTTTGACATTTTTGACATTTTTGACATTTTTGACATTTTTTACATTTTTTACATTTTTTACATTTTTGACATTTTTGACATTTTTGACATATTTGACAATTTTGACATTTTTGACATTTTTGACATTTTTACATATTTAACATTTTTAACATTTTTGACATTTTTGAAATTTTGGACATTTTTGACATTTTTGACATTTTTGACATTTTTGACATTTTGACATTTTTGACAATTTTGACATTTTTGTCATTTTTGACATTTTTGACATTTTTGACATTTTTGACATTTTTGACATTTTTGACAATTTTGACATATTTGACAATTTTGACATTTTTGACATTTTTACATATTTAACATTTTTAACACTTTTGACATTTTTGAAATTTTGGACATTTTTGACATTTTTGACATTTTTGACATTTTGACATTTTTGACATTTTTGACATTTTTGTCATTTTTGACATTTTTGACATTTTTGACATTTTTGACAATTTTGACAATTTTGACATTTTTGACATTTTTGACATTTTTGACATTTTTGACATTTTTGACATTTTTGACATTTTTGACATTTTTGACATTTTTGACATTTTTGACATTTTTGACATTTTTGACATTTTTGACATTTTTGACATTTTTGACATTTTGGACAGTTTTGACATTTTTGACATTTTTGACATTTTTGACATTTTTGACATTTTTGACATTTTTGACATTTTTGACATTTTTGACATTTTTGACATTTTTGACATTTTTGACATTTTTGACATTTTTGACATTTTTGACATTTTTGACATTTTTGACATTTTTGACATTTTTGACATTTTTGACATTTTTGACATTTTTGACATTTTTGACATTTTTGACATTTTTGACATTTTTGACATTTTTGACATTTTTGACATTTTTGACATTTTTGACATTTTTGACATTTTTGACATTTTTGACATTTTTGACATTTTTGACATTTTTGACATTTTTGACATTTTTGACATTTTTGACATTTTTGACATTTTTGACATTTTTGACATTTTTGACATTTTTGACATTTTTGACATTTTTGACATTTTTGTCATTTTTGACATTTTTGACATTTTTGACATTTTTGACATTTTTGACATTTTTGACATTTTTGACATTTTTGACATTTTTGACATTTTTGACATTTTTGACATTTTTGACATTTTTGACATTTTTGACATTTTTGACATTTTTGACATTTTTGACATTTTTGACATTTTTGACATTTTTGACATATTTGACATTTTTGACATTTTTGACATTTTTGACATTTTTGTCATTTTTGACATTTTTGACATTTTTGACATTTTTGACATTTTTGACATTTTTGACATTTTTGACATTTTTGACATTTTTGATATTTTTGACATTTTTGACATTTTTGACATTTTTGACATTTTTGACATTTTTGACATTTTTGACATTTTTGACATTTTTGACATTTTTGACATTTTTGACATTTTTGACATTTTTGACATTTTTGACATTTTTGACATTTTTGACATTTTTGACATTTTTGACATTTTTGACATTTTTGACATTTTTGACATTTTTGATATTTTTGACATTTTTGACATTTTTGACATTTTTGTCATTTTTGACATTTTTGACATTTTTGACATTTTTGACATTTTTGACATTTTTGACATTTTTGACAATTTTGACATATTTGACAATTTTGACATTTTTGACATTTTTACATATTTTACATTTTTAACACTTTTGACATTTTTGAAATTTTGGACATTTTTGACATTTTTGACATTTTTGACATTTTGACTTTTTTGACAATTTTGACATTTTTGTCATTTTTGACATTTTTGACATTTTTGACATTTTTGACAATTTTGACAATTTTGACATTTTTGACATTTTTGACATTTTTGACATTTTTGACATTTTTGACATTTTTGACATTTTTGACATTTTTGACATTTTTGACATTTTTGACATTTTTGACATTTTGGACAGTTTTGACATTTTTGACATTTTTGACATTTTTGACATTTTTGACATTTTTGACATTTTTGACATTTTTGACATTTTTGACATTTTTGACATTTTTGACATTTTTGACATTTTTGACATTTTTGACATTTTTGACATTTTTGACATTTTTGACATTTTTGACATTTTTGACATTTTTGACATTTTTGACATTTTTGACATTTTTGACATTTTTGACATTTTTGACATTTTTGACATTTTTGACATTTTTGACATTTTTGACATTTTTGACATTTTTGACATTTTTGACATTTTTGACATTTTTGACATTTTTGACATTTTTGACATTTTTGACATTTTTGACATTTTTGACATTTTTGACATTTTTGACATTTTTGACATTTTTGACATTTTTGACATTTTTGACATTTTTGACATTTTTGACATTTTTGACATTTTTGACATTTTTGACATTTTTGACATTTTTGACATTTTTGACATTTTTGACATTTTTGACATTTTTGACATTTTTGACATTTTTGACATTTTTGACATTTTTGACATTTTTGACATTTTTGACATATTTGACATATTTGACATTTTTGACATTTTTGACATCTTTGACATTTTTGACATTTTTGTCATTTTTGACATTTTTGACATTTTTGACATTTTTGACATTTTTGACATTTTTGACATTTTTGACATTTTTGATATTTTTGACATTTTTAACATTTTTGACATTTTTGACATTTTTGACATTTTTGACATTTTTGACATTTTTGACATTTTTGACATTTTTGACATTTTTGACATTTTTGACATTTTTGACATTTTTGACATTTTTGACATTTTTGACATTTTTGACATTTTTGACATTTTTGACATTTTTGACATTTTTGACATTTTTGACATTTTTGACATTTTTGACATTTTTGACATTTTTGACATTTTTGACATTTTTGATATTTTTGACATTTTTGACATTTTTGACATTTTTGACATTTTTGACATTTTTGACATTTTTGACATTTTTGACATTTTTGACATTTTTGACATTTTTGACATTTTTGACATTTTTGACATTTTTGACATTTTTGACATTTTTGACATTTTTGACATTTTTGACATTTTTTACATTTTTGACATTTTTGACATTTTTGACATTTTTGACATTTTTGACATTTTTGACATTTTTGACATTTTTGACATTTTTGACATTTTTGACATTTTTGACATTTTTGACATTTTTGACATTTTTGACATTTTTGACATTTTTGACATTTTTGACATTTTTGACATTTTTGACATTTTTGACATTTTTGACATTTTTGACATTTTTGACATTTTTGACATTTTTGACATTTTTGACATTTTTGACATTTTTGACATTTTTGACATTTTTGACATTTTGACATTTTGACATTTTTGACATTTTTGACATTTTTGACATTTTTGACATTTTTGACACTTTTGACATTTTTGACATTTTTGACATTTTTGACATTTTTGACATTTTCGACAGTTTTGACATTTTTGACATTTTTGACATTTTTGACATTTTTGACATTTTTGACATTTTTGACATTTTTGACATTTTTGATATTTTTGACATTTTTGACATTTTTGACATTTTTGACATTTTTGACATTTTTGACATTTTTGACATTTTTGACATTTTTGACATTTCTGACATTTCTGACATTTTTGACATTTTTGACATTTTTGACATTTTTGACATTTTTGATATTTTTGACATTTTTGACATTTTTGACATTTTTGACATTTTTGACATTTTTGACATTTTTGACATTTTTGGCATTTTTGACATTTTTGACATTTTTGACATTTTTGACATTTTTGACATTTTTGACATTTTTGACATTTTTGACATTTTTGACATTTTTGACATTTTTGTCATTTTTGACATTTTTGACATTTTTGACATTTTTGACGTTTTTGACATTTTTGACATTTTTGACATTTTTGTCATTTTTGACATTTTTGACATTTTTGACATTTTTGACATTTTTGACATTTTTGACATTTTAAACATTTTTGACATTTTTGACATTTTTGACATTTTTGACATTTTTTACATTTTTTACATTTTTGACATTTTTGACATTTTTGACATATTTGACAATTTTGACATTTTTGACATTTTTGACATTTTTACATATTTAACATTTTTAACATTTTTGACATTTTTGAAATTTTGGACATTTTTGACATTTTTGACATTTTTGACATTTTTGACATTTTTGACATTTTGACATTTTTGACAATTTTGACATTTTTGTCATTTTTGACATTTTTGACATTTTTGACATTTTTGACATTTTTGACATTTTTGACATTTTTGACAATTTTGACATATTTGACAATTTTGACATTTTTGACATTTTTACATATTTTACATTTTTAACACTTTTGAAATTTTTGAAATTTTGGACATTTTTGACATTTTTGACATTTTTGACATTTTGACTTTTTTGACAATTTTGACATTTTTGACATTTTTGACATTTTTGACATTTTTGACAATTTTGACAATTTTGACATTTTTGACATTTTTGACATTTTTGACATTTTTAACATTTTTGACATTTTTGACATTTTTGACATTTTTGACATTTTTGACATTTTTGACATTTTCTTCATTTTTGACAGTTTTGACATTTTTGACATTTTTGACATTTTTGACATTTTTGACATTTTTGACATTTTTGACATTTTTGACATTTTTGACATTTTTGACATTTTTGACATTTTTGACATTTTTGACATTTTTGACATTTTTGACATTTTTGACATTTTTGACATTTTTGACATTTTTGACATTTTTGACATTTTTGACATTTTTGACATTTTTGACATTTTTGACATTTTTGACATTTTTGACATTTTTGACATTTTTGACATTTTTGACATTTTTGACATTTTTGACATTTTTGACATTTTTGACATTTTTGACATTTTTGACATTTTTGACATTTTTGACATTTTTGACATTTTTGACATTTTTGACATTTTTGACATTTTTGACATTTTTGACATTTTTGACATTTTTGACATTTTTGACATTTTTAACACTTTTGACATTGATCAAATAAAAAAAAATATGCTTGGAATTGATTCTTGCGAATTGGCAAACTAAATTAGAAAAAAAATATAAATTTAATGCATCAAAAATGTGATTTTTTCATGACTATTGATTTCAAATATTTGAGGAGATAACAAATTCTTAAATAATGGCATTTTAAAATTGTTCACTACACTTATCTTTTAGAGCTTTCAGAGTCCATATTTTAACTGTTTTCTAGTCTTATAAAGATTGATGCTAAAGTACGGGTTTTAAATTTTTGATTTTTCTGGAAGTTATTTCAAATTCAATCGGTGAAGGATTCTTCAAATATAAGACATTCTTCTGCTTCAATCTTATTGTAGAAGGACGTTCGTCTTTTCGTTATTTGCAATCCACAATCTTTTTTATTGAAAAAGGTGCAATAAAGCTACGATTAATTAGTACCATCTACGAGGCCCATTTTAAATGCCAATATCAACACATTAGGCGCTAAAAAGGTAATATTTGCAAACGAAATTAAAACCACCAACTTCCATCTGCAATTCGCCTGAGGATTCACCAACTTTTCCCCAAAACGACTGTTACGATGGAAAAAAATGTCGACACTAGGTTAGTAGATTCTGCTAAAGCTTAGTTCTTTTAGAAATGGGACAGTTACGAATGCGTGTATCTCAAAAACCTTTCGTTTGATCTGAAAACTTTCTATGAAGGAAATGAAGGTAATTTTATGATAATTCATGAAAAAATTTGAAAAAAAAATTTAAAGGTTTTTGTAAGAATAAATCTTACTTTATTCTTGGTACCTACCATCGGCTAGCGCACACTTTTTTCAGTCATGATATTGATCAGTTTTTCAAATTTATACTTCGTCTAATCTGTATTTTAGATCACTACACCCTCTTCCTTCAATTTCCGCTATTTTTCGGACCAATACTTCTCTTTTAAAAGAAACTGAGGGCAATTTAGTGGATACAGATGTTTCGAAATGAACAAAACTGATTATTTTTGAGCCACTTTTTGAGCGTTTTTAATGGAATTTCTGCTGGCAAACTCTGGCAATAACGAAGTAAAACCATCATGAGATTAAACTTAAAGTAAAATCGGTTAGTATAGATCGTAGTTTGCGAAGAGTACATAAAAGATTACTCTTTTTAGGCTTTTAAAAACAGCGAAAACCATAGTTTTCGTTTTGAATATTTTTATTTCTTTCCACAGGAGCAGAATCTTGGCAAATCATAATATTTCATAAAAAATAACCAGCAAATACATACTTTAATATACTCGGGACTTAGCCACGAGCAGACATGGTATGGGACTAAACCGCTGGAATTTGTTTAAAATAGGGTATTTCAAAAGTTTTGTCGTTCATCAAAAAGCATCTGTCCCATAGCCTCGGAACCGGCTATACAGCTTACGAGCTCTGGAACTAGCAAAAATTTATTGTTTGAGGTGTGGTTCGAATGACTCATTACCAGGCAAAACTTTCAGCTTATCGGAGAAAAAAAATTTTTGGAAATTTTAGCGATCTACTCTTAGATTTTCGCTTTTTGAAAATTAAAAATGCTGGAATGAGACTTGATTCTCTGATGACCCTTAGCCGAAATTGCCGATCATATGCTTCACTCCAATGCTTGATTTGAACATTGTGGACATTTTTGACAGTATTTACATAGTTTTCCTCCACTTACATACAGTAATTCTTCGAATAATCAACGGTTTTGTCAGCTATAAATTTGAAAATGATGGATTTTGAATGAAACTGTGCAAAACTATTTTTTCCTTTTTCACTTGCATCGTAAATATCTCAAAAACGCGTAATTTTTTAATTTTGAAAAAAATAGGTCGGATAGTTCTTTTTACAGGCAACAAATTCCTGCCAAAATTTTGAATGTCCGATTACTAGTAAACGAGCTATTAGCAAAAGAAAGTGTCCCATTTCTAAAAGAACTAAGCTTTAAGTGGCTCGTCACCTCAGCCCCCGTTTTGATTGATGTCTGGGACTAATGTACGTTTTGGGGATAAATGTGTTTTACTAATTGCCTCAAGGGATTCTCTGGTCTCCGTTTGGTTGACCTTAATGCCCTGTTCCTCCATTAAGGTTGGAATTCGACGCGAGTGTATGCAATCCAAAGGTGGATTCCCAGTTAATGGTCAGCTGTTTTCTGAATGAGCCCCTCATACACATGTCGTCTCGAAAAATTTGGTTTGTTTCTGTGGGTCCCCGAGAAGGCACTTTTAGCACATCAATTTGTGCGATATTTTGGCACTTTGACGAGACCCCCCGAGGGTCCTAAGCAACATTTCGGTCTTCACACGCGCCAAGCCATGTGAAAGGTTGTGAAAAAAATAGCACCTTAGAATGGCCAACCGGTTTCATGTGCTTTTGAGAGAGCCGAATGTGAATTGACGCATTTAAAATGGGTGTTGATTTCATTGTTGACACCAGATCGCTGACTAATGATGATGGTGTTATGAAATCCACATTCAAATGAAGTAAGACGAATCCATTATGAGAAGTGAGAAATTATGCAATCTTTGGTAAAGGTATCAGAATTTAAGTTTTTGATTTTTTTTACCATTGTATATCAGTGCTTTAAAGATACCTTTCTGAATTAATTAGTTATAATTTTAAAGTCACAGTTTATTTTTAAGAGATTTTTAATTTCAGAAGCAATTTGTTGGACAGTTTTATTGACTTTTGTGCAAATTCCACTAGAAAATTGTTAAATAAAATTCCGAAAGCAAACAGCAAATCCTCTTAAATTACAGCACTGAATATAAAAAACTGTTTATTTATGGCAATCGTTCTACACAGGAGATGTGTGCAAAAACCTGGAAAGTCATCAATTTTGAGAAACTTGTACGATGATTTTAGCAGAACTCGAGGTTTAAGTGCACTGACTGCTGTCATTCATGGCCCAGTCAGTCAATCAAAACGTCTATTTCTTGCAAAGTCAAACCAGTTCGGAAGAACCAAAAACCTTGAAAAACAGTCGTTAGCTCTAGAGTTTTTACTTTTTTTTTCGAATGGGTACTTCTGAGCCCACTCACTCTGTCTGTGAGCGGTTAGTTAATCGATGTTAATTGAAACGTTTTTTTGACTGGTGTTTCATTCGTAAAATTCGTTCCTCAACGGAATTGTGCTAAGGAAGGTAGACAGCCAACAGACTGTGATACGTAGACTTGGGAATGAACTCATAACTCCAGGTCACCTGGGTGCTGCTGTTTACCGGCTGCCTGTCAGGTTTGATTGTTTGCGGTAGTTTGGCGATAAAAGAGGTTCTTTTTTCTTTTCTTTCGAAAAAAAAACTGAACGTTTGGCTTTCTTCAATGATAAATCGCGAGTGCTTGAGATCGTGATTAATTCGAAAGTCGTGACCAGGTAGTAAAACAATTTGATCAATTTGCTTACTAGTTAATGGACCTTTTAGTAGAAGCAAGCCAATCCTAAAATGGGATCAGATTTGTTACATTCATGTAGATACCCTCCGGATCCTTACAAGTATTTTACATTTAATGTTACAAATATGACATGACCATAAATTCAGTTGAAAATATAAATTTTCACATAGAAATGAAATTTAAGGGTAGTACGACCAAAGGGTGCTACGAAGTATAAAACCCATATAGGAATATTTGGGAAAAAATCAAACGCCTTGTTTTAATGCCAACTACTCTATTGTGTTGTGAGCCTACTTGGTTGAATGATTCAACTGAATCAAAGATGGTTAGTTTCTATCGAAATACCGGTATCTGAACTTTTCATTTACAGTGGTTGAATAAAAAGGAATCTTTCGATTGCATTGATTCAGATGCCAAAAAACTTTACGGCGGATGATCTTCAGTTGTTAAAATTGCCTCCACGTTAGGAGAACAACGTTAAAAAAATTTGCACATGACTAGAGTTCCTGTTTTTTTAGCATAATCAGTTAGCCAAAAAGCTAAATTAGCCAAAGAAGCTGTCTAGTTTCAAGAAACTAATACGGTTTTTATTCCTAGAAAGGGAGAGCCAACTGAGACGACTAGTTGATCTATTTTGGTAATAAATCCACGTTACTATGTGCTTTCAAATTCACCTAAACTATTGTTTGAAATGACAGTTTCGGGAGTTTATTCCCTGCTCCATGGATAATTTTTGATAACAAATATGAATTTACCATATAATCCGGAAACTTTGAAACAAGTTGAGCACCACTGACTCTCAGTGTGTGCTGCACGGCTAACTAAATCCCAAAACACAAACACTCAAAACCCAAAACTTGTAGCAATTTACGTTTTTATTTATACGACACTTTAAAAACTTAAGCTAGCTTACATTATTACTCACGGGCCCGTTTTCCTACTCTAACATCAAACGCACAACAATCATATCACAGCTGCTTGGACGGCACAGGTGTATCACAGCTTTAATTTTCGTATTGCAGTCGTATCCGGTGAACTGGCAACCCTGCCAGGCTTCACTGCTTCGACGGGCGTACCGCAGCTGCCCGGAGCACTTCCGACGACTTCCGGCTCGATCCGGTGGGCTCTCTCTACGTCCGCAGCTTACTTACGCAAAAACGGGACTCGCAAAACCAAGATGGCGAAAATCGAGTCCCGAAAAGCGATTTTCTCAGCTCCCAAAAACGACCTATTAATTTACGATCTGACTTAGCATTTCTATTTTTTGACCAATGCCTTTGCTACTCACCCGCTCGGGGTCGTTTCCGTTCTCTAGCTTCTAATTACCACTGTGGGATTGATGTATACAAAAGCAGCGGCTTCTGCTCTGTAAAATCGAGACTTTCTTAATATCTTTTCCGGGAGGGGATTCTTGGTTCATTTAACTCACCCTTCTACCTGGTTTACTCTGCTTACAAGTGTTCTTTCGTCTTCAATTTTCTCTCCAAGCACGACGCTAACATCAACCTACGATGAGAGGCGAGTTGTTAGGTAAGAAACAAAACTAATCCTTACTGCTTTACTGTTGCTTCCACACAGGTTGTCTTTTGACGGTGCTGGCTCGGTCGATGCTGCTACGTGTCACCCTTCAATCGGTTGTCTGGGAACTGGAGGAATCTAAATTGGTTCATCTGATCCGATAAAAGTGGTCGTGCTGTCTCACCTTTTCACCGAGCAAATCCGGGATATCGTCCTTGATCGATGGCTGAGGCTCCGATACCAATAATAGCAGGCACTTTCTGTTCACCAACTAAGACGCGATGGCGAAACTAACCGATTGAATGTTTTCTTGTTCTGGCTGTTTAAGTACGATGATGATTGTTGTTGTTTGTTGCTCTTTGTTTGTGTTGTTTTTTCCACGTGCGCGTTTGACAGCTACACTCTAAATACTAAACACTCATTCTTTGGTATCTTTTCACTCAATCACTACACGCTCAGAACAAAATAGCTAGACAAAGTTAATTATAATGCTACATACACTACCGCAACGGAAGAACAGCCGGATTCATGAAAAATTCAAAAACCTCTATCCTAGGCAACGATCAGAGACATCGGTCTGGTCACCCTAAGGAGACCTCGGTTCTACGCAAGCCACAGCAATGCTTGCCAGATCTTAACACAAATCCTCAAATCCAAAAAAATAACTCCAGTGACTCCTGGAAAACTTGACCGAACGCCAACGAGTCTTGGCAAAGCGTCTCTGAATCGTTCCTGACCGGCTTCTAAATTCTTGCCTCCGCTACGGTTACATACACAAAACAGTAGCATAAGGACTAACATATTTGCTCGTAACACAAAACAATGAACAAATATTAAAATTAAAGAGGTTAAAATTATGGTGATTAAAATAAGAAGGAAAAGCAACAAATCCTAGGAAAGGGAGAATTTAGTTCCCTGATCGCCAAGTGCCCGAGTAGAGGTTTTACCGCGCCTCCAGATCGCGTTGCTTTTGTATGGAGGGTTTTCTTGGCGACCCCGTTTATGCTACTTCCCTTGGAAATGACAAGTTCAGCATGTGTTTTGTCAATATCGGTTACGCTGAGAAGCGATTTTCTGGTTTGTCACGTCCCAGTAACGGCGTGTTTGCTTATCTCATGAACACGGTCAGTTTCTCTCGCCCTGACTAACGGCTGGCCTGCAGAAGGCCTTGTGGTGGCAGTAATGTCCTTTTCCGGTGCTGTATTGGATAATCTGGCCTAAACCACAGAGAACAGACGTACAAGCTCGAACAAAAAATCGTCGAAAAAGTGTGTAAAATTTCAAATGCAAACATCCAAAAAATATGTTGAAAATTGACTTTAAACAGTGGCACCTATTGCGCCGTTCATAAGTTTCAAATCAAATTTTCAAGTGTACAGTTTTCGAAAAGGCGTAATCGTATATGAACTCATAGTTAAACTAATGCCGCTGGAAATTTTACACAAGTTTCGTGGGCTAGCTTGTACGTCTGTTCTCTGTGCCTAAACTTCCAATACTGTCTTCAGTCGAGATTCCCTGTGAGCTGCGTCCAGTACACAGAGTACGATTTCTCTCGGTTCGTGAACGGCAAGCGCTTCAGCGCTGAAGAGTCGTTTCCAGGTGTTCTTCGGTCTGCATGGTCCTGTTTGTGACCTCCATTTATAAAGGAGCCTGTCCAGACGGCAACCTGCACACTCCGTACTGCTTCAATATGCGTTGTCAATTTTGGGAGGTTACTGCTGTCGCTCAGGGAGCAGATTTGCAGCGTGAGTTCCGCACTGTCGCTGCGGAGGAGCTCAATCCGCTTGCGATGGCGTTATCTAGTGCTCTGGTTGGGCATATTGTCACGTTCGGTGTAGTGTAGTAAGTAACGCTGTGCGTGTTTTGTACGGTCGATGACGTTCTCGTTGTTGATCACCCTTGGTGAAGGACATAGCTGAATGGATCATCAAGCGAGCAGGTAGTGAAATATGTTGTTGCTCACTGCGCTTGACGAATGCACGAATTTACCCGTTCGGCGTGCGGTATTTCTGGATCGATGACGAATGTTCTGTGGTCATAGCTTTAACAGTATCTCACATCAATATCGGTCATGAGATGATTTTACATTGATCATTTTTTGAAAAGTCTCTCAAAGAAAGATTTTTTAATCAAAAAATGATTTAATTGCATGCTGAACTTCATTAAACTTATGCTAAGATTAAAAAAATGATTTAATGTGGGTATCGATAAGAATAAGAAGTAGTATCAAATCCACAAAATTATAAAACTTAGCATTAATCACCATGGTCTCCAATTTTCATTCAATCATTTGAATCTAGACTGCTTTGGAAGTTCACAATCGAATTACTTTTTTTGCCGCCAAATGAAAACTTTTAAGTTTCAGGTTGCTATGAAAGTCAGTAAACAAATCATTCAGACCGGTCCGCATAACAGTCAAATGAAAGAAATTTTCTTCAATTGAAAATTATCGCTTTCATTTTCATGCCTTGCTGAAAATCTTCAAATATGAAGATTATTAGTCTAAAAATACAAATAAAAAGGACGTTTTTTACAGAATCAAGCTATCAAAATTGCAAAAAAAAAGTATTTTTTTTATTATTAGAATTTTTTGTTGCTTTTAAATCGATTCCTCTTACTTAAATAATTAATTAATATTAATATTAAATGAATTTAGAGCTCTTGGCTTAGTTCCCTGTAAAATAGTTTATAATCACAAAAAAACAAGATTGAACAAAAAAATACATAAAAATAACAATTTTCGTTTTCGTTTGAAATTGAAGATCTCGATTTTCATTTGAAAATCATCAGGTGCACTTTGAAAATCATTAACGTCATCATCATTCGAAACACCGACGAATTTCAACTGAAATCATCGTAAGCAAACTTACAGTAGCATGCTTTGGCCTTTCATTTGAAATATTTTTCTGTTGTGAATGTGAAAATTGGAGACGCTGTTAATCACCAAAATACAACATTAATCTCGAATTCAAAACATAAATCACAAATTCAAGACAAATTTTAACTTTTGCGGTAGCATAATTTAGTGGGTTTTTGTGTTGGGCGCCAATGAAACAAGTTGAGCACCACTGACTCTCAGTGTGTGCTGCACGGCTAACTAAATCCCAAAACACAAACACTCAAAACCCAAAACTTGTAGCAATTTACGTTTTTACTTATACGACACTTTAAAAACTTAAGCTAGCTTACATTATTACTCACGGGCCCGTTTCCCTACTCTAACATCAAACGCACAACAATCATATCACAGCTGCTTGGACGGCACAGGTGTATCACAGCTTTAATTTTCGTATTGCAGTCGTATCCGGTGAACTGGCAACCCTGCCAGGCTTCAACTTCTTGATCCCAAAAAACACATTCCACCGTTACGTGAAATTCCTTGACTTTTCTGAACTGTTATCATTCTAGAGTCAACCAATTTACTTGAAAATAAAAAAAAATAAGCAAACGGTCGCAAATGAAATTTCCTTCAATGAGAATATAATTTGGATGTTACACAATAAAAGTTTTTTGTGTCGTAATCGATTACTTTTGTGACGTTAATTCAGGCTAGAATTGACCTTTTTTCTCTTTAGTACACACCACAATGATTTTCTGTTATCTCTGAGGAAATAGAATATCAATTTAATCAAATAATTCGTAGAAAAAACAATTACACTGAGGTTTTTTTTACGCGGTTTTTTTTACACGGTTTTTTCTACGCGGCTTTTTTCACGCGGATTTTCGAATTAACGCGGTTTTTTTTACGCGGATTTTCGAATTAACGCGGTTTTTTTTACGCGGATTTTCGAATTAACGCGGTTTTTTTTACGCGGTTTTTTTTTTACGCGGGACGAAATACCGCGTAAAAAAAAAACCTCAGTGTACTCACAATTTGAAGTTCAAAGCTTCTCGATTGAACAATAACGAACAAAGTTATGCCTCTTTAAAGTTGTGACGTGAATCCACTCAGTTCAAACAAACCAGAACTGAATTCACGTCATAAACTTCAAGTTATTCAGAACAATTCATTAAAGCCTTCAAATGTTATGTACACTTATAAAAGTGCAATTTTGGTTTTCCGACTTGTACTATTATTATTTTTCAGTATAATTTTCTAACAGTTTCCTTATTTTGATCGACACTTCAATAGAAAAGTTTTGAGAAATCATACGTAAAAATTAATACTGTTTCTCGCAGTCTTTATGCAAAGATTATTGAAGAAAAAAAAAACTTATGAAAAAATAAACTAAATTAAGTTCGTTTTGTAGAAATCCGACCATTTGGAAGGTCAAAACAGCTTTCAAAGCATATTTCCCGTATAAAATTTAGCTTAAAATCAAGTTTTGTGACGTGAATCAACTCATTTGCGGTATAGTAACTCAGCTGGATTCCAACCGATTTCAACAAGCCCTTGTCGTCTTTTTCAAATAGGTCGTATCTAGGTTCGAACTAACAGCAAAAATATTGAAACTGGTTGCTCAAATCCTCGAGGCCTAGTTGGTTTTTAGGAAAACCGATGGCTTGAAACGTTCACGCAGAATTAGAACGGACTTTAATGCCTTTAGAATCAATAAACGGTAAAATTTGGATTGTGTATTGTGTGTTGTTATTAAGATGATAATGGCATTCTATTACCGATTGTTGCTAGAATTAGTATGATGGCAAGGAACAACCTACCGGCAATAGAAAGTTCGACGTAAAAAACTATTCAAAATGCGATGCAAAAAATACGTCAGATTGCAGAGACATTCAACTCAACCATCTCAATGTCTCTGTCCAATGGTGAAGCGTTGCAGTCTTTCTGATGCAGCATTTTTATACAGAAAATTCAACCATTGGTCTTTAGCTACAATAGAAACTAGACAAGAAACGAACCTGACAATTATTTTCCACTGAAGAAGGCTACAACAAATAGCCAAAACGTCTGGACAGTGGTAAATAACAATCGTTTTGATTACAAAAATTGACTATCTATCAATATTACAAAAATTCTAATCTATCAATATTACAAAAATTCAACTCAGTCGAATATCAAAAACAAACATCTCTGGTTTTCGAGGCATTTTTCCTTGTAAAACTTTGATTCCATCGTCTTTTTCGTTACGAACTTTTTGGTCTATGCTCCGAGGATGCAAATCTTTTGCCAAATCATCAGTTTGGTGGGACATTTTTTCATACAAACAAATAAACTTCGCACAAACAGCTCCACGTGCTGTCGCCGAAATCCATTTTGACGAATGTAGTTTTCTTCGACGAAGAGCAGATATCCTTGGAACTTCTTCTGAACCTGCTGGTACAACGTCAAAGGTCGATTGACGAAACTTTTCACTTGTTTGGTTGCTTCCTGGCTCAATATGAGCCATATCCTGATTGCATTGATTGCATTGATTTTTTAACGGTATGTTGGGTATGGGTATGTTTTTGCGTTTTTCTAATCTTCTTATTTAACTAGCGGTCATATTTTTCACTATGACGCGTATATTGAAGCACTACTGCTCACTGAAACGTTTGAGCGTATCATACACGGACGATTGGGTGATTTTCCAAGTTTTTGTGACTTTCATTACGGACTGTGACGTTGGATTGTCAACATTGGGGTAGTGATGTTGTCTCTGGAATTGAGCGCGTATGAGAATATATCGTTGTGCACAAATTGATGAAAAATTAGTCTGTGTTGAACACGCAGATTTCAGTGGAGGAATAGAGTTATCTTTTATTTACATTTGGTTGTCAATTCCTTGAATACCTACCCATTACATTAGCGATAGCTATTTGTCACTTTCCACTTCTCAAATTCCCTAACCGGAATAATACTCAATGAGTAATTTGGTACTTCTAATCAGAATCTCTGGCAACACTGATGTGTAACCTCGAACCTAGTTCAAGTAGTTTCGCTTAACCGTGTGATGATGTAAACATCATCACCATCCTTTGTTCTAAGCAATCATCAAATGCGGATTGGAAATAGCTAGAGGAACCAAAACGAACAATGTTTTGGTTCTGCTTGTGGCAACAGAAATCTTCTGCTGCTATTACCGGAGCCGATAGTCTTTCTGCCGGAGGAACCGATAGGAAACCGGACGTTTCAACAGCCTGAATCCCAACTGGTCAGGACTTCACGTTTCACAAACATTGAAATTGACTGGACGCCGTCAGGACAGAAATTGCCATGACTCTCCAGTAGACTGAGTCGATTTGGGGTCATTTTTGAATTTCTCAAACCCTGGAGTCCAAATAGCTTCGTTTTAGTTCAAAACACAACAATGACTTTAACGTGTAACGTTTACATGTGCAAGATTAACCTTTTATCTTTGTATAGGAAAATTGAATATTTTGTACTGTAAAATCAATATTATTTTTGTTCCTTCGGCGGAACCGGGCTTTTCTTATGGTTTTTGTGCCAATTTATAAATTTCTCAAAATAAATTTTCCGTTGAACAACTTAGTCGAAGATTGCAACATCGTATCTTATTAAGCAAAAAAGTTATAAGCTGTTTAACAGGAGCATGTCTTTTGGCATTGAAAAACAATAAATTCAGTTGACATCACTGCTCGGTGCCTAGCAAGGTATTGCATGACTACTTTGCATGAAAACTTCGCGAGGCCCCAGCAGTGATGTCAATTGAATTTATAGTTTTTCAATGCCAAAAGACATACCCCTGTTAAATATCCAATAACTTTTTTGCCTCAACAGATGCGAAGTTTCAATTTTCGACAAAGTTATTCAGCGGAAAATTTGCTTTGAGAAATTTATAAATTGGCACAATAATTATCATGCTCAGCTCCACAGAATAAACAAAAATGATGTTGATTTTCCAGTACAAAATATTCAATTTTCCCATACAAACATAAAAGTTCAAATTTACTCATGTAAAAGTTACTTAAAAATTCTGCAAAAATCATGAATAAGTTTCGAACCAAAACGAAGCTTTTTAGACCCCAGGGTTGAGAAATTCAAAAATGACCCCAAATCGACTCAGTCTACTATCCAGTGGACAGAAGAAAAACTTACTTTCAACGCTGCTGTAAATTTTTGTAGTAACAATTATTTTTTTTTTTTTAACTTCAACTAAACTAAGCATTACCAAACACTACTACGTGAATGACAAAGGTAAAAAAACCTGGAAAATTGAAAACTGTGTATTTTTTTTTTTGTCAGTATGGTATAAAAAATCAATAATTTGATGAATTTGACGAAGTATACTCTTAAGAACTTTCATTGTGTGATATTAACCAATATGCCTTCCAAACAATAATAACAACTTGTACAAAGCAAAAGCAAATAGCTATCAGGCATCTTATACAGGTCTGTTTAAGTAATTTAGGGAATTTTGGTCCAACCAATTTATGTAGAACATATGACCGAGCAGGATCGTTCAATTTTCAAAGTTCCTCCTCCGCTGCCGGCCGACCGAAACCAAATTTCATGCCGAAAAGGGACCAACTGTTGTCGTTCATGTTCATATTCATGGCTTTCCCTCCCCGATCCATGTTCGCTTCCAAACAATTGATTCCCGAATCCCTCATTCCACACCATAATTAACCAATTCCAAGTTCATTGACACGATTAAGCGCTCAGTTTGTTATGATTATTGTTTCGTCGTATCGTGTTCCTCGGCCTCAGCCTTACCTTTTCGGGATCCTTCATCCTTCGGGGTTTTCAATCTGTTGAACAAATTCGAGAGAATGGGAAAACGGAAGTTGGAACGAAAAAGAAGACGTCATATTACGCAGCGCTATGCCTTTCACCCTCTTCTTTTCAAGCAATTTTGAACCTTTCTGGTACCTACGCCTCAACCTTCGAGCTAGTCCAATGCAATGCATCAACACCGGCGTAGGTAATGTGAGACGTTGGCGCGTGCCTCGTCGTGCTTTTGTTGGAATCTTCTTCACCGGTTTTCCAGCCGGTCTTTTCGGGAAGGTTCCAACCTCTTCTTTCGGAGATTCCCCCCTCGGAACAAAACTACCTACAATGGGTCATAGGAGGAAGGTATGAAATTCAAAACCTTTCGTGGCTCCCTGCCGTCTGGCTAGGACATAAAAGCGAGATCTCGCGCAAAGATTCCATTCCGCTTCTCAAACAACAACGAAAACACATGAGCATATCATCGATCGAAGCGAGCCCCCGCGTATCGGATTGGATTGGACGCGGGATCGCCTCTTCGCGTCTTGCGTCTGAGGAATCGGGATTCCTGGAGGGAGGGTTCCTGGAAGCAGATTGATATCTCCGGTTCGAGTCGCGTTTCAATTGATCACTACTAGCACCTTTGGCTTTCGGGTTGCTTGTTCTTTCGGTCCGGGGGAGTTTTCTTCCCCGGGAAGATCGTTTCCATTTGCGATAAATGGAGGCGGCAAGCAAGGGTCGGTAATTGCATCCAATGCGCGAGTATCCAATTTCCGATGCCAATTGTCTGCCCGAGCTATCGCCGGATCGGGATCTGAATTAATTTGGTCGATGCGTGGCGTGCGGCGCGACTTAACTGTTGGTGCGCTGACGCGTTTTTGGCTCGCAACATGTCAATTCCATGCATACGGACGTCATATGTTAGGAAAATTGGCTTCGTCCTAGAGACTTGGAAGCGTCAATGAACTGAGGAATGAGTTTGGAATATTTAGCATTAGGTCTCATGAGAACTTGATTGAGCTCTTTAAATTCTTACTTAAGGCCTCTGTGCAATCATTGATTCAAAACTATTTTTTACCAGAACAAAAATTTCCCTATCATGAACATTGAAAATATAAGGAAATGGGTAAATATGGATTTGTTTTTCATTTACAATTCGAAAAGGATTTTTCATTTTTATTTTTTTATAACATTCTTATTTCCATTTAATTTAAACCTCCTACATGCTTTTCACAATCAAATGTTCTATGTTCATGCTTTTTTTAGCAGATTTTAATATTAAAATATCCATAATTAAGTCGCGAACGAAAAAAAAAATATGTTAAAAAGTCTATAATCGAAACAAAAAAATTTGAAAGATAATTTTATCAATTTAAGTCTTTCCCCGTTAGAAAAATGTTAAAGAATTTTTAAGGCTTATATTTGCGCCAGGGGGCCTCAAATGGTCTAAAAAATTTCATCAACGTTAAGTACAGGTATTTTACAAACGGCTTAATTTTAGATCCACGTGTTTGAGTTTAGAAAAGAGTTAATTTCAATTTTGTTCACCGTTTCCTCAAAAACTTCATACGAAAAAAAATAGATCTAGTTATTTTAATAAAATTTAAAGTTACCAGTATAAATCAAATTAAAAAAGGGAAAATGGAATACGGAGGGGGGGAAATAAAAATAATCAAAAACTAGATAAAAGTACCATTTGAATCATAAAATAAACATGCACTATTAGACTGAGACGATTTAAAATCCTGGAATCAAAAATCTTCGATCTGTTTGAAAACTCATCCATGATTTTTTATAGAATTTTAAAGTAACGTTTACATGAGTATAGCTGAACTTTCATGTTTGTATGGGAAGATGGAATATTTTGTTCGGAAAAATCAACATCATTTCAGTTCCTTCTTTAAGGGGGGGGGGGGGGGTAGGGTCTAACACTTTAAAAAAATCGATTTTTTTATTTTTTTATTTTCTTATTGTAAAACATTTCAAGAATGTTGTATCAAATTTTCAAGTCAATTGAAGCAAAACTGTAGAAGTTATAGGCCTTTATCTCCTCCTATCTAATACTGCAAGAAAGCAAGAGCAGAAACTTTAAACGCGTTTTTCTCGAAAGCACATTTTTAAAGTCCGTGGACACCGTCATTTGAAAACTACTTATCCGATTCTTTTCAAATTTGGAACATATTTTCTACATATAAAATACCAGACCCCAACGTTTTTCTTTTTTGATTTTTTTACTTTGGGGAGATTTTACAGGTGAAAAATGGCGGATTTTTAAGTGAAAAATCGTAGTTTTTACTTCAAACAGCCACAAAAATTTCATAAAAATATTTTTAAGTTAAAAAAAAACGTTGGGGTCCAGAAAAACATCTATTAAAAATATTTTGCTCTGATTTTTTGACTTCAGATGATTCTGTGCTGAGATACAGTGTCCACCGCAAATCCTGTTTTCTAAAAGGCATCCTCGAAAATGCTCCGTCACCGGCTCATTTTTCAATATTTTTCTACGAAAAAATTACTAAATGTTCTTTTAACAATGCTTTGTATATTGCAAGAAATTTGAATACATTTGTTTGAACGATAGCTCTAGAAAAAAATCGTGAAAATGGTGTTTTTTTATACCAGTTAGACCCTACCCCCCCCCCCCCCTTAAAGGACATTTTCCGCTGAACAACTTTTTCGAAGACAGTAACTTCGTTTCTTATCAGACAAAAACGTTATAAACTGACTAAGAAGGGTATATCTTTGAGCATTGAAAAACAATCAATTCAACTGACATCACTGCCGGACTTTGGCGTGGTATTGCTTGCAAAGAAATCATGTAATAATTCGCTTGGTATCAGCAGTGATGTCAGTTGAATTGATTGTTTTTCAATGCCAAAAAAAACCCTTAAACAGCTAATAACTTTTATGCCTGATAAAATATGAAGTCACGGTCTTGGTCAAAGTTGTTCAGCGGAAAAATTCTTTGAATGATCTTAGAAGTGGCACAATATCTATTTGCAGGCTCGGTTCCAGAGAAGGAACAAAAATAATGAAATATTCAATTTTCCCATACAAACCTTTTAGTTAAAATTTACTCATGTAAACGTTACTTAAATTTTTTGCGAATAATCATGGATGAGTATTTAACCAAAACGAAGCTTTCGAGATCCCAGTGTATGAGAAAATCATAAATGACCCTAAATTGACTAAGTCTTATGCACTCGGCTTTCAATGTTCGTCCATGTTCTGCAAATTATATTTCATATTCAAATGTTCTAAGCCCATTGACTTTAATTCCAAAGCTTGAGCTTGAGCTTGAGCTTAGATAAACCGTACATTTCAGTAGTTGCTACTCCGTGATTGACAAGAACCATCAAAATTGCACATAGATCCAAATAAATGGGGCTTGGGATTAGCTTACCATTTTCTGTGTGCACGTTTCAAAGGTTCCTTATCTTAAATGGTCAATAACGGCGCCGGCCACGTCCTTACGGTTCATCGGGGAAAGGGAAGGATTGTTAGTTCGACTTCCGTTGCTACTAGAGACCGAATACACCTCTAAATCTCCACGGTCGTCACAGGAAGGGTGGTTAGTTAATGGGAAAGGTATATAAGATCTGGATTCCCTTTGGGAAGGGATGTGATCAAAGCAAAGTTAAAAATCGTCGCGTCGCACACTATCGAGTACATCGCGTTTTTATACGTCCTAACTAACGATGTACTTAGCACCGGCGTAACTTACTGAATTTTACCGCGCGCTTAAGACGAGAAGAGCAAAGCGTCCTAACGTGGCACTGTCATACACGTACAATGCACTTGGCAACGCTGCAACTCACCGAATTTTATAACGCGTTTTCTAATGTTGTGGATGAAGTATAGTAAGACAATTATTATGAAAATATTTTAATGCTGGTTGGAGTAGCTGGAACTTAATGAAAACGTGTGCTCATTAAAATACCCGGAAAATGCTAAAAACTCAGTACGAATAAATTTAAATATGAAAGAAAATTGATTTTTAACTGGTGGCTACTAGCTCCTACTTGCATAGCAGCGGCGACTAGCAAAAGTACAACTATCAAAAGCTTCGCTTGAGTGAACTTCCTTTCGAGCTTACTATACTTATTAGGTAGTGGGAAAGAGAAAAACAAGATACATAAAATTAAAAAACTCTCGATCCTCCTTTCTCACTCTGCTTCAATTGGAACTGGGGAATCAATCAATCCCGACCATATGAAACCATTATGATAGAAAAAGAAGTTAAAAAATGGAAATCTCTCACCGGTATTCTGGTTTACTGCTGTTGACTGGAAAGGGTTGCTCGCTGCGATTTCGAAAGTTCCATCTAAACATTGGCCTGTTTCGAAATCCAATTGGAATTATTAGCTGTCATCGGGGAGACCATTTAGCACAAAAGTATCAAAGTGGCCTTTGAAAATTTAGCGAAAGCTTCACCACACCGTTATTAAGCTTTTTAGCACACACGTTTTAGCACAATTACAGCACTTCTTAATTTTCATCTGTTCTCTTATTCTTTTTCGAAACGAACATCGAAAATAACATCCAAATATCAGCGAATTTAATACAAATTTGAACGCGATTTCACTTTTTAAGAGAGCAATAGCTCATCGCGCGACCGAAACACTACTTCACGCAAAGAAATTCAGCGTATTTCATCAAATATTAATAAATTTATTGGAGCGGTGAAAACAAACAGTCTAAACATGGCAATGTTGCCAGCTCTCCTCCCCCATTGACTTTAATTCCAAAGCCAAGAAAAAAAAACTTGATAGTAAATTATGGGTTAATTTAGACAAAAGGGTCATGTCTAATTTTGAAAATGGACCTGTAACTGTTTGTAAAAAGACCCAAAAAACTGATTTGTGCAAAAAATTTCCTCAACTGAACGTGATTTTAAGAATTCTCAGGATAACAATTTATGGACTTTATTATTGGTCAAAAATTGACTTTCAAGGACATTTTTTCTCGAAAAAACGTGACTTTAAATTAAATGTTTCAGAGTTGTCTTATTAAAAACATAACAAAATACTTCAAAAGACCTGTTAACAATTTCAATTTTTATAGGCCATCATGATGGTGGTCAAGTGGTGTTCAGTTAATTAGTTTTATTGTTTTTGTTATTTTTATCAGAAAGCCGATTTTTGGCCTATAGTTTTCTCAAGTTAACACTAGTTCTCGAATTCCAATCCATCTTTAGCTAATTTGATATCAAATCAAAAATTTTGATTCCTCCTTGAACTCCTCCGGATCTTTTTGGATGATTTTGAGAAGATTTTTCGGGGTTATAAAAATCGTGACTTTGGGATTGGGTTAAACATTGCCCGAATCAGTTTTTTGGGCCGATTTAAGAATGTACAATAGGGTGGTCCAAAATTGGCTTTTGTCTGGAATTCTGGTGGCTCAACCTCCAAATGGCAGCTTAGGGTGTAAGAAACAAAATTTTATATGGCGGCGACTTAAAAAAATGATTCATGATTCATAGAAATTAAACTAAACATAAGTGTTTTATATTTCATTAAATTTGGTATAAGTTACAAACTTTACGTAAAAAATAAAAAAAACGACTTTTTGTTTCAAAGGTTTTTTTCAACATGGTTTGTTTTTCGATGACAATTTTTCCCCTACGTTCTTTATGGACGTAGAGAAATAAAAAAAAGCCAAAAATCGCTGATGGATGAGGTTGCCGACAAAAAATTCTGTATTTTGATGAAAAAAAATCTGATTTTCTGTGATTTTATCCAAACATTCTGTGACGGTTTTCTTTGATGCTATTTCGATAATTTCATTCAATAATCATGTGAAATTGCGCCTTTTTTACATTTTATTTAAGAAATCTCAATTAACATTACCAATTTTGTTTTAAAATTTTTAACATTCAAAGACAATTATATCAATTTATATTAAAATAAAAAAATAATTCTGTGAAAAACGTCCAAAATTTTAATATTCTGTGAAATCTGCGAATATTTCTAAAATTCTGTGTTCTATGACATATATTCTGTGAAGAAAATTAGCTCAAAATTCTGTGATTTTATCAATTTTTCCAACCTTGCTGGTGGATTATAAAGTTGAAGAATAGAAAATAACACTTCATAAAATACGAAACATATTAAAACGAATAATGAATGATTCAAAATAATAGATTAAAATAAAAAATAAAAAAGATGAAACAGATTGAAGTTTCCAATTTGTTGACTAAAAATCAAATGTCAAAAAATAAAATCTTTAATATCTCCAAAATATCCCATTTAAATTCACTTTAAAATGGGAAAAATTAGGTTTTTTTAAGACTTACGGGATGATTTTTTATGTAAAGGAAGTTTGATTTGTAGGAAAAATGTTATTTGATAACTACAAAAAGTTCTGACTTTGTGTCAACATTAAATAAAACCTGTTAACAAGAATTCTGATACTTAGTGGTTATTTTATAAGTGAATAATTTTATTTCACTTTTATTTTTAAGATAATATTTATGGAAATGAGCTCAAATGAATTGAATTTCATTCCTTTTTTGAGAGATGCATTTGAAAATGCTTTGAATTTTTTTAAATTTTCATTTGAATAAGGAATGTATAAGGAATAAAAATACTTTACAAATAAACACCAAAATATAAGTGGCCCAAGATACCCCACATAATAAGGCCCATGATTCCCCACAAGCTAAGATTTGCTAGTTGGTTACGTTTGAGTGACTCATTCATGTTTCATGTTTGTTTTGCCTGTGAAAGAGCATGACAAAACTAAAATCATAAGCAGATGAGCATAAATTTGTTATGAACTTTGGGTTCCACACCGATACAATTAGCGAGTGCTTTTGTAGTTATGTTAGTACATTTTTTTTTTAAGATAATTAAATAAAAGAGGCATATGATGCGTACGCAAGTCAACAACATATGGAAAGATACAGTACCGTTCATATTTGTATAGAATTTGGAAGCTCACGCTCTGTCATTTTGACTTAGAATTTCCATAACTTTTTTCTCTGATTATATTTTTTGATCAAATTATCTGCGTGGATCAACTATCACACTCTCATATCAAAAAATCTGAGCTTTCTAAAGTTTGTGTCGCTAGAGATAGAGAAGTTCTACGAAAATCGAACTTTTTGAGTTTTTACCATTCAAACTGCAATATCCCAGAAACTACGCAATGCTTTTTATTGAAATTTTGCAGAGTCATTGTTGAAATATAAAGTTAACATGTCTGAAGTTTTTGGAAAGTTCTATCGATGAGATGGAAAGCTACGCGATGTACAATATTAAAGGCATGAACCTTAAAATACGATTTCCATAGAATTTTGAAGCAGTCAATTTCTTTCATTTCATAAGCGATTGCTATTGTCGCCTCTCCTCTTATCATATTCCCTATCCAGGAAAGTACTCATTTCTGAATGAGTAAATGAGAAACTACTCACTTGTGTGTGAATATTCTGAGTTATCTACTCAAAATATCTGGCAACACTGCTGAGTTACCACGAACTCAGTTTGAGTCGTTCAGGTTTACCGTGTGTTGATGTAAAAATTTGAACCGTGTTTATCATCATCAACTGTCTTCAGAAATCATCAATCTATTGTTCAATTGCGAATTGACCAAAGCGTGAGAAGAACCAAAACAAACAGTGTTTTGGATCTGATCGGTGCAGTGGATCGTTCCTTGTCGGGAGATCCGAACGGTGAGTTTGAACAGATTTTATAATTGGTAAACAAAACAATTATTTTCAATAAAAAAAAATCATATTTAACACTGAAAGACTTTCCGAATTGAAAAAAATCTTAACTCCAGAATAGCGACAACGATCCGGTAACTGATGGGGAGTAGAGTTTGCAACTAATTTTATCGTTCAATTTTGCCCGGAATGGCACCAACAAATATCACAATAATGGAAGCCACATTTGGTAACGGGTATAGTGGCACCTTTTTGACACCTTGAAGTTCACCCATCCATTCATGCAGCTCATGCAGCCAGGCAGTTGCTGCAGGTGGTCCCAAACCTAAAATACCTCGAATGGAAGCAGAAAAAAGGTGAAAATGACGAAAATACCTTTCGAGATGTTTACCTTTCCTTCGGCTGCTTGCAGCCGCCATCGGGAATTACCTGCAACTGCCATACACTCAATTACATGCGATTTCTCACCAGACAGCAGAAGGGAAATTGAGCTGAAGTCAAAAGACAGTCTTTGTAAAGAGCGAAGCAAGGGTCAAAGATATTTGCTTCTAAGAAACCTTATTTTAGAAATTTAAAGTTGATATGTTTTAATAAAAGTCCTTGACTTGTTACGACGGAAAAGTCCATTTAAATTTTATTTTATGTTTGTTAATCAGATTCTTTGAAGCCAAAAATCCTTAGCACAATTCTGACGGGTAAAACGAAACCCATCCCACGGGGAGAAGAAAACCCAATTTGAAAAATTGTTGCTATCATACTTGTTTTTTTCTTCTTTTTGGTTTCATGTTTTCGGTTTCTTAGAGGAACAAGTCGACGTTCACAACCTCAACAAAAACTGCACATTGAAAAAAAAGTATAACCTCTACGTAAAAGAATTTTCGTGTATTTACTCCAAAGTGCAATTACCGACATTCGTTACGGAGCTTCTGTTGTTATTATTATTTTTCCAGCAACTTTTTTTCGCTCCCCACTCGGCAAATAAAAATTTCATTCCCAGATTGGGCCCAGGCCCAGGCATGCTTTCGGTACCAACTGAAGTAGGAACTAGAAGAATTTTTCATCGAGGGAAGGTTGGCAAGAGGCAAGCATTCCAGACTTAACAATATCCTCCGGAAAATGTTGCCACAACGCCAAAACAACCCTCCTTCCCTGGACTACGACTTGCCGACGTCCTTCGTCCCACTTAGTCCTAGGAGGCGTCTCAAGCATCGTCCTCGTCATTGTCGGGTGAAATGAGGAAAAAAAATTGTAGCACCACCAAACACCAACAGGCAGCAACAGCCAAAGAGCAAAAGCCATCGAAAGCAAAAGTGTCTGGCTTTTCCGGTTTCCGGTGGGTTTTTTTTCCTCGCTCTTGCCCGAGCTACGGGCGCTCTTGAATCTTTAAAATTCTTGCAACAGCGCTGGGACTGGAACTTTTTCCGAAAGGACTTCTTTGCTGGTCACAAAGGTTATTTTATGATTTTTTTTAACAAAATCAAGCAAGAAGACCCCCTTATTGTTAAGATTAAATTTCAAACAATGTTACATTTTAAATTGCATCATATTTAAAAAAAAATGAGTTTTGCATAAGAAATATTAAGTTTTAATACCTCTTATATGCTTTAATACGATTTATGTGACTAAAAGAGAATTTGTTAGGGTATCTCATCAGGTTGAATAAGAAAAGAATTGTCTTAAAAATTGATTCAGAAAGTTGTGTGCACAATTTGTGCCCTGTTTAATTTCAAAAACCAATCAGATTTAAATGGCATTTTAAAGAAAAATTAAAGCAATTTTTTTAGTAAGGAAAATTTAGTTGGCCGTTTGAGGTTTGAAATAACCTCACCTCCTCCACACTTTAATATGTTTATTTTAAAGCGAAATAATTTTTTTGTTTACTGGTATGAAAAAAGGACTCTGTGGGAATATTTGATCAAATGTCTCTGAGTCAAATAAAATCATGTTTTTTTTAGAGGTCGTTATCCCCTTTAAAGTATTAATTAAATGCTTTGAAGTGGAAAAAGGCCTTTTGTGGTCGAAATAAATAATTTGCAACGTTGATTTCAGCAAACCACACTGGATTCTCTTTTTTTAACGATTGTTTTGTACGCGCTAAAAAAAGAAATCGTTTAAAAAAAGGTCAAAACAACCGGACAAACTTCATAATTTATTTCGTGTAAAGTGGCCAATTTAGACTATAAATCGATCATATCCAACCATGTAGAACTTTTTGAGATAATTTGCGGTGAAACTGGGAAGCTCAAAGATTTGTTTTGGGTTTTAAGCCACGGTTGTTCCGAAACTTCCACAGAGTCTCTAAGTGGCCATTCTGACCCATGTATCTGTCGGAAAGTGTTTGAGTGGTTTGAAAAAATAGCGGGAATGTCTAGAACCTGATTTTTAAATGCTTGAAAGTCGTCTTATTTTGAAAAAATCATTTTATGAGAAAATCGTTTAAAATTACCGTGTGAAATAAGATAATTACAAAAAAAAAAGAATCCGGTGTACATGTTTTCTAAAAACAACTTACAGGGTGACAAAAAAGTCCGGTCACACTTTTATGGGGACACCTGTAGCCTACACGTTGCATCTCTCTTGTGCCTTCTTTATGTCAAATGAAAGGGCTAACTCTGCTGCCCAAAGTGGCAGAGTTTCGTTTCTGTGCAGTTTGTTTACATTGAGTTGTGAGCCATGGCAGAGTTAAGGGCAGCTGTTATCGCTGCTCGGTTTGGCGCGCAGATGACGAGATTATTTTTTCGGACGAGAAGCTGTTCGTTTTGGAGCAAATAGTCAATCGCCAAAATGATCGAGTTTGGAGTGTGAACCTCCAGCAAGCTCCTGCGGACAAGCTGAATATTTCTCGGTTCCAAAATAAGACGTCAGTCTTGCTTCCAGCAAGATGGCGCCCCGTCGCACACCGCAAAGGTTGTTCAGGCGTGGTGTGAGGAAAACTTGACCGATTTCATTTCGAAGAATGAATGGCCTTCGTCGTCTCCGGATCTGAATCCACTGGATTATTTCGTGTGGGGATACATGATGTCGAAGCTGAACAGCTTAAAAATAACAAATTTGGAGCAATTCAAGCGTGTTTTCACGAAAATCTGGGACGAGATGCCGATGGAGCAGGTGCGCGCCGCTTTCGACGACTTTCCGAGACGTCTGAAGCTGGTTCGATCAGATAAAGATGGTGTAATTCCGAGATATCCTCTGTGAAGTATGTTTATGAGTTACTGAATAAAGCTATGAAAACCAGATTCAGATTTTCTTCTTATTCTTTGAAATATTAAGATTTTCCTGTGTGACCGGACTTTTTTGTCACCCTGTAGAAATATTGAAAAGGTTATAGAGATCTTTTTTTATTGCATTCTTATTCAGCGAGTTGTTTTGGACATTTCATCCGTTTTCAAACGTGGATTGTTTATTTGACCTTGCATTGACCATCTAGAGAAGAACCAATCAATTGGATTGATTTATTGTTTTGAAATGTGTGTTTCAATGACATATTTTTATATTATTGTTTTTTTTTTTCAAATAAGGTGCGAACATTTATATGTTGGTAAATTTTTATAAAAAGTTATCGTTTTTAATTGAGGAACATTTGATAATCCTAAACAAATACATAACAAGTTTCATTTCTACGCTTTCATCATATTCAACCTTTTTTTCGAAATCCACTTCAAAAGTATTGTAATTTGGATCAATTTGGATTTTTAAATCTGAAATGTTGTAGATAGAACAAACCGATTAACAGTCTTGAACACAAAGTTTAAACAAGCCGAGGTCTACTGTAGACGAGTGATGAGTTTTAAAAAAGCTGAAGCGCTAGGAAGCATTCAGTAAAATATACTTAACAAATATTTACTACAGTCGTTTTCGTTGAAAAAGCGACAGCATCTGAAGCATACAGAATGGAAGCACTTGTTTGAGAAAGTCGTAAAACTTCTGATAGCGTGTATTTCGAACACGACTTTAAATTTAAACGGTTTGAGTCGGTTAGAGGCCTCAAAAAATAGGTATGAAAGACTTCAAACTCTGTTAAATTCAACATATTGATTCATATCTATCGATAACTATTGTTCGTGTGCTATATCAAAAGAACTATGCTGAATGAACCGGTGCCATTAAAGATTATTGTGCTGAGTAATGAAAATTGAAGAGTACATTAGATTTCTCAAATATTTTTTTATCATTGTACGTAAATTCAAGAAGGAAGAGATTAAATTTTATTCAGACGGCATCCCTGATCAACACTTCTAGCGATTATCCAACAGAGGTGCCAGGTGGTTTTTTCGAAAATCGGGACACCACGAAGAAAAAATATCCGATTTTTTTCAGGACACCACTAATTTGCATAAACAAAGGCGTAATACAAGTGCTGTAAATGACTTAATAGGGTAACGGACTTATTTTGGACCAGAGGTCCAATTTTAGACCACCTTGTCTAACTCTCTTATAAAACAAATAATCATGAAATTTTTTAGCAATTATTGTTGAAGCCCGGGCACTTAATGTAATGCACTATTTTTTTCATTATTAGTTGCTTTATAAGAGAGCTAGACAAGGTGGTCCAAAATAAGTCCCCTGGTCCAAAATAAGTCCGTTACCCTATATGCTACAAAAGTGAACATCTTCAAGCTAGGATTGCAGTTCATATCAAAAACCACCATTTTAATATCATCTGAACCGAAGATGACCAACTGTGAAATAAGTTAGACTATTTAATTGAAGATTTATTCAATTTGTAATATCTTCGATCCTTATGGAGATGCTTTTTTTTAATTCAGGGCAATTGAGGACGTTTTAAAGACCAAATTTCAAAAATTAACACAATTTGAAATTTAATTAAAAATCGGGACGGTCTTTCTAAAATCAGGACTGCTGTATCTACCGGTCTGTGTGCATGGGATAAATACATAAACCCAAGAGGCATAAAATCCTACAGGGTGACAAAAAAGTCCGGTCTCACTTTTTTGGGGTCGCCTGTAGCCTACACGTTGCATCTCTCTGGTGCCATCTATATGTCAAATGAAAGGGCTAACTCTGCTGCCCAAAGTGGCAGAGTTTCGTTTCTGTGCAGTTTGTTTACATTGAGTTGTGAGCCATGGCAGAGTTAAGGGCAGCTGTTATCGCTGCTCGGTTTGGCGCGCAGAAGACGAAATTATTTTTTCGGACGAGAAGCTGTTCGTTTTTATTTCGAAGGATGAATGGCCTCCGTCGTCTCTGGATCTGAATCTTCTGGATTATTTCGTGTGGGGCTACATGATGTCGAAGCTGAACGACTATAAAATAGCAAATTTGGAGCAATTCAAGCGAGTTATCACGAAAATCTGGGACGAGATGCCGATGGAGTTGCGCGCCGCTTGCGACGACTTTCCGAGACGTCTGAAGCTGGTTCGATCAGAGAAAGGTGGTGTAATTCCGAAAAATCGTCTGTGAAGTATCTTTATGAGTTACTGAATGAAGCTATGAAAGCCAAATTCAAATTTTCTTCTTATTCTTTGAAATATTGAGATTTTGCTGTGTGACCGGACTTTTTTGTCACCCTATAAATAAATCTACAAATCAAACTTTCAAGTTGAATCACATTGGTCTTAGACATAAGTCGTGTAATATATACGTTAAGCAAATTTTAAAAAATCCTTGATCCTTAATCATCTAGACACCTGGCACCTCTGAAAAAACTTCGAAAACAATTCACAGTGTAACGCTTCCATTTCTGTCGCCAGATAGCGCTATTCGTGTTTCCCGTTTTCTCGTGAAGTGATGCATATCGGTTAAAGTATATCTGATTTTTTTTAAGATTTTAAAAAGATATTTCAACCGACATCCGCAAATTTTACAACTCCTTCCTATGCGAATTATATTTTTGGAATTTATACACAAAATTCCATAGAAAAAGCATTTTTGTAGGTGACTCGTGACTATTAACTGCTGAAATAATGTGTTTTATGCGTATTCACATCACGTTTTTAACCTAGCTTTTCTTTAACTTTTTGTTTTTTTTTAAATCAAAATCAAAATAAGTTTGTCTTTGTTTTTGTCTTTGCAAATGGACCAACTCTTATCTCGTAGACCGGACTGCTTACGTACGACTAAACAACGTGAACTCGACGCCTTTTCGAATCACTTCTAGAGTTCCACAAGGAAGTCACCTTTGATCTTCGTTCTTTTTATCAACGATCTTTGCGCTATCATTGAATCGGAGAAGTTGTTGTACGCCGACGATCTAAAAATTTTTCGTACCATGGCTTCACTAGTTGACAGCTGTGCTCTTCAAAAAGCCATCGATTCAATTCTATCGTGGTGTCATCAGAATGGTATGGCTCCTAATATTTCCAATTGTAGTGTCATATCTTTCACTCGTAAAACTCAACCTTTGAACTTCGATTTCAAAATGCCATCGACTACCTTAAGCCGAAACTGCATCGTCAAGGATCTTGGCATAATTTTCTACACCAAGCTCACTTTCTCGCTGCATATCTTGACTACAACAGCTAAGGGCTTTGCGGTTCTTGGCTTCATTCGACGAAACACGCAATTTTTCAACGACTACTACAGCCTAAAAGCACTTTATTGTGCTCTTGTACGCAGCATTGTCAAGTACGGAGTGCAAATCTGGGCTCCATACCAGGTTGTACAGGCGAACCAGATAGAAAGAGTACAACGATGCTTCCTCAGAAACGCATTGCGCCAGATAGCATGGAACGACGCCTTAAACCTCCCGCCGTACGAACAGCGCTGCTTGTTGCTGAATCTACCGACGCTGGCATCGAGGCGCATTCTCATACAACGGCTTTTTATCTTCGATATTCTACAGCATAATGTGGACTATCCAGAATTGTTGTCGTTACCTCCGTTTAACGCTCCTGTAAGATCAACTAGGATAGGACGCAGGAATTCCTCAGACTTACTACTAGACGAACCCGATACGGACAAAACAACCCCTTGGATACATGTTGTACTCGTTTCAATGAAATAGTTCGTAACTTTGATTTTAATATTTCTAAGACTGTGTTCAAAAGAAGAATAAAATAGTAACTTTTTGATGTGTGTAAACTCCTCTAAATATCGGCAAACACTAAATAAATAAATGAATGCATTGACCGAGAATTGAACTCATTGCTCTGTTGGCTTAGAAGACTTGAACGATATCCTCTAGGCCACGGGCGACGGCCTAAATATAATCTGACTATGCAATATATTCGACCACACAATCCGATAATGCAACATAATTGACCATGCAACATAATGGACCATGTGACAAAATCTGACCATGCACTATAATCGATTATGCAATAGAATCAGACCATGCAACATAATCGGACCATGTTACATAATCCGATCATGCAACATAATTCGACATTCATGTTTCTCCACGGTTGCCACTGAACTACTACAAATCGATAGGTCCTATGTGAGTCAGATTACCACCACTGGGATTGAAACTCAGATCGAAACGCAGCAACGTCTGTTCAGTTCGACGGCAAAAGGAGAATGAAACCGAATCGACAGACGAGCCCTTTCTATTATACCTTTTGTAATCAGGGAAAATCAAAATTCATCAAGAGGTGGGCTTCCATGTTTTCTTTCTTTTTCTCGTTTTTTTATTTTGGCTTGGTGATGACGTCATAATACTTTAGATGTGATGTCCGTTAATGAGGCCTTTTTCGTGACGCAAGATTCGTTCGCAAATTCAATGTGTCCCCCTATAGTGTTGCCGTAAGACGTAATTCTACGTCATAAAAATCTTCATGTCTCGCTGGAATCTGTCCTATTCAATGTAAATCTGCAAAGGGAATATGACCAGAAATGTTAGTTCTATAGAAAACAAAAAGGATAGTGGACAAACCTAGGTGAGAAATTTGAAATTGTAAAAAAAGTTTGTAATTTCACTCTTTACTTATACATAGATGAAATTGAAATCGTTTCCGAAGAGAAATAAAACTTTATCTTTTTCATATTGCCACTTTGTAGAATCGTAATGGTTAGAAGGGAAACATCTGCAATTTAGTTGTAAACAAGACTTATGTCGAAGAGATATGGATAAGAAGACAATGTCGATCAATGATACCCCGAAATATTAAATTTAGTTATAGATTTCAAAGCTCTCAAAAACAATACTTTTGATTCTTTGTAAAAAAGTGTCAAAATTTAAAAAAAAATCCTTGAGAGAGTGTTCTTCCACTTTGAAACCAGGAACCTAATTCCCTCAGGACTTCCTCACACCTCATCGTTTAAATGTAGAAATCCGGCTAAAAAGTAAAAAAAAACACAATTATGGCCGCTGCGGAAGAACTTTTCCTTTCGATTTTGCAGCGGCAGACAACGGTTCACGGTTCGTTCTTTTCCTCCTCAGACTTGTACGGTTGTGTTGTGTTGTGTCTGTCGGCAAGACATTTAGCCACGTTCGGCTTAAAATTTTCCCGCCCTTCCAATTCCTACTGCAAGAGCCTGTTTATCTTTAATTCGAATTTTGGAGTTCATGGGCAAATAAAATGTATATTAATTCGGATAAAATTTTCTTCCGACGTTCGTTGTTCGCTATCGTCTGCTAAAGTTTGTTTTGGCTTAGGAGGTAGAGTAGAGGTGCAATTTCGATCTCGACTGGGAAAACCACAACTTTGCGGTAGGGGAATCCCTGGTAGCCCCCTCCCCGTTTTTTTCGGGAGGGCAGGAAAATTCCCCTGATGAATGTGTTTCCTCCTCCAGCCAAGTTGGTAAATTATGCATTCGGTGTTTCACGAGTCTGCTGCTGGCTGGGGTGTAGTTAGGATGGAAGAAAAATAACAAGAAACCTCAGATTACTACTGTTTCTTCTTTCTTGAAAAGTGGCTAAGGAACAATACTGGAACCAGGACCGGGACCGGGGAAAACGGATTATAGTGGAACCGTTCGTGACCAAGACCCTCTGCTGGGAAGTAATTTCTGCTGGTTCTCGAAGTGCGGAAGAACATTGCTGGATTGTAGGTTTTTTCCTTCGCAAAATGGATTTATTTTTAATGAACTTGAAATTTGAAATACCCCCAGCTCTGCCATCTGAAGAACCTAGGAAGAAAATTTTAGGGCTGATACAGACAACTTCTTAACTTTAATATTATGCGCAGTGCTATTTTTCGTTTGCTCATTGTTCATTCCTCAGTTTTGGCCACCGGAAAACTTTCCCAAGGAATCCAAATGTAAACGCATCCCGATTCAGAATCGTAGCATTGTAGGGACAAAGAACTTCCGAACAGCGAAAAACCCGGAACTAAGGGAAGGAGGGAAAATTGCTGAAAAGTTTTCATTAGGAAACGATCCAACCGGAATGCCTAAATGGAAAATGCTTTCCATTTTCAGATATTTTATCAGCACCCAAACCCATACCATTTTTCCATAACGGTCTAGGTATTGCCGAATTTCAATGCTAATGCTAAAGTTTTCCAAAGATTTCTATCTGAGCTGCTGGAAAAAGGAACGTGTTGCGAATGTAAAGAACTAATTTTGAAATGCAAACTAATTTCTCGATGCTCGATGCTGAAACGATGAAAACAGGTAGTTTTCTAAGCTTTTTAGTTGTAACTTTTTTGGAGTTCGTGACGTGAATGCATAAAAACGATCGAAGATGTTGATTTTGGAAAAAAGTCTTTTCTTGGCAATAAGTAAAAATGACATTTTGTATATTAAATTAACTAAAAATCTCCCCAAGAATACTGACAACAAATATGACAAAAATGACAAAAATGACAAAAATGACAAAAATGACAAAAATGACAAAAATGACAAAAATGACAAAAATGACAAAAATGACAAAAATGACAAAAATGACAAAAATGACAAAAATGACAAAAATGAAAAAAATGAAAAAAATGACAAAAATGACAAAAATGACAAAAATGATAAAAATGACAAAAATGACAAAAATGACAAAAATGACAAAAATGACAAAAATGACAAAAATGACAAAAATGACAAAAATGACAAAAATGACAAAAATGACAAAAATGACAAAAATGACAAAAATGACAAAAATGACAAAAATGACAAAAATGACAAAAATGACAAAAATGACAAAAATGACAAAAATGACAAAAATGACAAAAATGACAAAAATGACAAAAATGACAAAAATGACAAAAATGACAAAAATGACAAAAATGACAAAAATGACAAAAATGACAAAAATGACAAAAATGACAAAAATGACAAAAATGACAAAAATGACAAAAATGACAAAAATGACAAAAATGACAAAAATGACAAAAATGACAAAAATGACAAAAATGACAAAAATGACAAAAATGACAAAAATGACAAAAATGACAAAAATGACAAAAATGACAAAAATGACAAAAATGACAAAAATGACAAAAATGACAAAAATGACAAAAATGACAAAAATGACAAAAATGACAAAAATGATAAAAATGACAAAAATGACAAAAATGACAAAAATGACAAAAATGACAAAAATGACAAAAATGACAAAAATGACAAAAATGACAAAAATGACAAAAATGACAAAAATGACAAAAATGACAAAAATGACAAAAATGACAAAAATGACAAAAATGACAAAAATGACAAAAATGACAAAAATGACAAAAATGACAAAAATGACAAAAATGACAAAAATGACAAAAATGACAAAAATGACAAAAATGACAAAAATGACAAAAATGACAAAAATGACAAAAATGACAAAAATGACAAAAATGACAAAAATGACAAAAATGACAATAATCACAAAAATGACAAAAATGACAAAAATGACAAAAATGACAAAAATGACAAAAATGACAAAAATGACAAAAATGACAAAAATGACAAAAGTGACAAAAATGACAAAAATGACAAAAATGACAAAAATGACAAAAATGACAAAAATGACAAAAATGACAAAAATGACAAAAATGACAAAAATGACAAAAATGACAAAAATGACAAAAATGACAAAAATGACAAAAATGACAAAAATGACAAAAATGACAAAAATGACAAAAATGACAAAAATGACAAAAATGACAAAAATGACAAAAATGACAAAAATGACAAAAATGACAAAAATGACAAAATGACAAAAATGACAAAAATGACAAAAATGACAAAAATGACAAAAATGACAAAAATGACAAAAATGACAAAAATGACAAAAATGACAAAAATGACAAAAATGACAAAAATGACAAAAATGACAAAAATGACAAAAATGACAAAAATGACAAAAATGACAAAAATGACAAAAATGACAAAAATGACAAAAATGACAAAAATGACAAAAATGACAAAAATGACAAAAATGACAAAAATGACAAAAATGACAAAAATGACAAAAATGACAAAAATGACAAAAATGACAAAAATGACAAAAATGACAAAAATGACAAAAATGACAAAAATGACAAAAATGACAAAAATGACAAAAATGACAAAAATGACAAAAATGACAAAAATGACAAAAATGACAAAAATGACAAAAATGACAAAAATGACAAAAATGACAAAAATGACAAAAATGACAAAAATGACAAAAATGACAAAAATGACAAAATGACAAAAATGACAAAAATGACAAAAATGACAAAAATGACAAAAATGACAAAAATGACAAAAATGACAAAAATGACAAAAATGACAAAAATGACAAAAATGACAAAAATGACAAAAATGACAAAAATGACAAAAATTACAAAAATTACAAAAATTACAAAAATTACAAAAATTACAAGAAAAAACAAAAATTTCAAAAAAACAAAATTTACAAAATTTACAAAATTAACAAAATTTACAAAATTTACAAAATTTACAAAATTTACAAAATTTACAAAATTTACAAAATTTACAAAATTAATAAAATTTACAAAATTTACAAAATTTACAAAATTTACAAAATTTACAAAATTTACAAAATTTACAAAATTTACAAAATTTACAAAATTTACAAAATTTACAAAATTTACAAAATTTACAAAATTTACAAAATTTACAAAATTTACAAAATTTACAAAATTTACAAAATTTACAAAATTTACAAAATTTACAAAATTTACAAAATTTACAAAATTTACAAAATTTACAAAATTTACAAAATTTACAAAATTTACAAAATTTACAAAATTTACAAAATTTACAAAATTTACAAAATTTACAAAATTTACAAAACTTACAAAAATTTACAAAAATTTACAAAATTTACAAAATTTACAAAATTTACAAAATTTACAAAATTTTCAAAATTTACAAAATTTACAAAATTTACAAAATTTACAAAATTTACAAAATTTACAAAATTTACAAAATTTACAAAATTTACAAAATTTACAAAATTTACAAAATTTACAAAATTTACAAAATTAACATAATTTACAAAATTTACAAAACTTACAAAATTTACAAAATTTACAAAATTTACAAAATTTACAAAATTTACAAAATTTACAAAATTTACAAAATTTACAAAATTTACAAAATTTACAAAATTTACAAAATTTACAAAATTTACAAAATTTACAAAATTTACAAAATTTACAAAATTTACAAAATTTACAAAATTTACAAAATTTACAAAATTTACAAAATTTACAAAATTTACAAAATTTACAAAATTTACAAAATTAACAAAATTTACAAAATTTACAAAATTTACAAAATTTACAAAATTTACAAAATTTACAAAATTTACAAAATTTACAAAATTAACAAAATTAACAAAATTTACAAAATATACAAAATTCACAAAATTTACAAAATTTACAAAATTTACAAAATTTACAAAATTTACAAAATTTACAAAATTTACAAAATTTACAAAATTTACAAAATTTACAAAATTTACAAAATTTACAAAATTTACAAAATTTACAAAATTTACAAAATTTACAAAATTTACAAAATTTACAAAATTTACAAAATTTACAAAATTTACAAAATTTACAAAATTTACAAAATTTACAAAATTTACAAAATTTACAAAATTTACAAAATTTACAAAATTTACAAAATTTACAAAATTTACAAAATTTACAAAATTTACAAAATTTACAAAATTTACAAAATTTACAAAATTTACAAAATTTACAAAATTTACAAAATTTACAAAATTTACAAAATTTACAAAATTTACAAAATTTAAAAATTTAAAAATTTACAAAATTTACACAATTTAAAAAATTTACAAAATTTACAAAATTTACAAAATTTACAAAATTTACAAAATTTACAAAATTTACAAAATTTACAAAATTTACAAAATTTACAAAATTTACAAAATTTACAAAATTTACAAAATTTACAAAATTTACAAAATTTACAAAATTTACAAAATTTAAATAATTTACAAAATTTACAAAATTTACAAAATTTACAAAATTTACAAAATTTACAAAATTTACAAAATTTACAAAATTTACAAAATTTACAAAATTTACAAAATTTACGAAATTTACAAAATTTACAAAATTTACAAAATTTACAAAATTTACAAAATTTACAAAATTTACAAAATTTACAAAATTTACAAAATTTACAAAATTTACAAAATTTACAAAATTTACAAAATTTACAAAATTTACAAAATTTACAAAATTTACAAAATTTACAAAATTTACAAAATTTACAAAATTTACAAAATTTACAAAATTTACAAAATTTACAAAATTTACAAAATTTACAAAATTTACAAAATTTACAAAATTTACAAAATTTACAAAATTTACAAAATTTACAAAATTTACAAAATTTACAAAATTTACAAAATTTACAAAATTTACAAAATTTACAAAATTTACAAAATTTACAAAATTTACAAAATTTACAAAATTTACAAAATTTACAAAATTTACAAAATTTACAAAATTTACAAAATTTACAAAATTTACAAAATTTACAAAATTTACAAAATTTACAAAATTTACAAAATTTACAAAATTTACAAAATTTACAAAATTTACAAAATTTACAAAATTTACAAAATTTACAAAATTTACAAAATTTACAAAATTTACAAAATTTACAAAATTTACAAAATTTACAAAATTTACAAAATTTACAAAATTTACAAAATTTACAAAATTTACAAAATTTACAAAATTTACAAAATTTACAAAATTTACAAAATTTACAAAATTTACAAAATTTACAAAATTTACAAAATTTACAAAATTTACAAAATTTACAAAATTTACAAAATTTACAAAATTTACAAAATTTACAAAATTTACAAAATTTACAAAATTTACAAAATTTACAAAATTTACAAAATTTACAAAATTTACAAAATTTACAAAATTTACAAAATTTACAAAATTTACAAAATTTACAAAATTTACAAAATTTACAAAATTTACAAAATTTACAAAATTTACAAAATTTACAAAATTTACAAAATTTACAAAATTTACAAAATTTACAAAATTTACAAAATTTACAAAATTTACAAAATTTACAAAATTTACAAAATCTACAAAATAATTCAAATCACAAAAATTACATAATTTTAAAAATTATTAAATTTACAAAAATTACAAATAAATTTAAAACCTCTTAAATATATTAAATGAGAAAACTTAAATTTAAAACATCTTGTAGAATTGTTTATCATTTTTTTTCTCTTAAAAAAAATCAATCGTGCAAAAATAGTTTAAATAAGGTCAACTTGAATTCCTACCTTCCTACCCTGTTCTGTATCTCACTCAATTTCCTACCGAAAGTAATTGGATGCGGAAGCTAGAGGTTTTTAATCTGAAGTCACCCCAACAAATGGATAAAAGTCGGCTAAAGGGAAACACAAAGGCAAAGAATCATTAATTTGGAACCATGAAACAGCTGCTGCTACCTACTGATGCTGAGTTGACAAGAGTTTTCACCCTCTGTCACCCGCTGTTTGGGAGCTGATGATGATGAATTATGAATCCAGAGAGGGGAAAAATCAATAGATTTATTTTTTAAGGATGGACGCGCTTATTACTGCCGAATTGGAGACAGTAAGCCAACAAAATGTTGAAGATTGGAACTGATGTTCAGTTAACTTCAAGAATCTCTAAAACATTTTTTTTGAATAATTTTGGAGAATTAGTTCGATAATAAAATCGCTACAATTTTTCGGCTTTTCTATTTTTTTGAACCAAATCAGCAAAAATATATAAATAAATGCTTTTTTTGTCACCCCATCGTTAGTTCAACCACAATAAATTCACAACAAATAAGCACGCATAATAATGCACCATGACTCCTACCTCCTAAATATTCGGATTATGTTTTTATTATGCTACGGTAAGCATTTATTTTCAAAGTGTGTATGGGATATTGATGGTAGGTTGTAGGCTTTTCGGTTCGGCTCTAGTAGGGATCCCTTCTAAAAAATTGAAGAGAAAAAAAAACGGATTCGACTGAAAATTCAATATTGCATTCTGCCACGTTTGAAATAATCCACCATCACACCGCAGTGCTCTATGAAAGGATCAACCATCGTACCCGAATTGAAGGTCCTTATTGGAAGAAAAGGATGAATGGAACAGTGAGAGAGAAAAAAAAATCAATGTCAAGCTGTGCGTAATCATTCATGTAGGGGCAGATGTGGGGTAATGTGTTGGTATGCGTTCCAATGAACAAGATTATTGGGTCTTAGTGAAGTTTAAAATTTTTTGATTTCTTAGGGATTCCAGAGATATTCTAAAGCTGCAAATGAATTAAAAATCAAGTGGCTTACTCAAAAAAAATTCAAAGCTTGGGAAATTGAATTTAGATAATAATGACGAAGAAATAATGTTGATTCATTTTTTTAAGCAAGCATCCCCGATTATATGATTGGCTAAAACTGAACTTGGCCCGGTATTCAAACAAAAATTCAAAATAAGTCCGTTGAAGCCGGTTTGTGGGGTATTCTGTTAATAAGTTTAAATTAAGCCCGGATGAGTGCACATTATTCACAAAATTGATAAAAAACCAAGGGGGTTAATGCAAGCCTAATTAAGTACTCTAAACATGAAACTTTTCCTAAGAAAGGTTCCATTTTCCAAATGTTTTCTTCAAAAAATATTCCGTCAGTGAAAGATTTTTTCGTTTGGTGAATTATTTGTGTAAAATTTGAGCAAATGGCTTGTGGCTTCGCAATTTAGAAGGACAGTTGTGTTTTTTTAACATTTTTAGCATTTCTTACTCTTCTATATTCAGTTTACTTAGCTTGTATTGATTCAGACTTTCACTGATATTCTAACTTGAAGATGAAAAACGGATAATTTGAAACATCCAATTATCAGTCGACTACTGTGTTTGTATTTTGATCTGATTTGGCCCGAGGAATATGAAAAAAAAAATCAATTAGAAAGAACGCCTGGATTTTCCGGCCCGGAAATGTTTGTAAAAATTAGGAATGCATAAATTAAAGGGCCTCCCAATCTTAAATTTAAGGGAAATTTTCAAGGCATTCGTTCACGGGTGCCTCCTTATTTATTTTATTTCACGTTTTGACTCGGATCTTTTCTCTGTAACTTAAAGCTATGTGATCTAAATTTTTTTTTGTAAATTTTTCCTCGAATGGCGCCCGAATGCCGGAATCAGGACAATTGCTCCTCATTGCCTTTTCTCACTCCATTGAATTCAGCCAAGAATATAACTTAATACTCATACTGCTGATAGCAAAGAAACAACAATCAGTTGTTAAGTATTATTTAAATTGAGAATACTTGATTTCAAAGTTGTTTGAATCAAAGTTAAATTTCAGAAATGAATTCATGGGTACAGCATTATCTTATAAACTCCAGCTTAGTTAAATAAATTTTCTTCGAAACATTTATAAAGGCAAACCTTTTAAGGTAAAAGATCTACTACTTAAGGCTTTAAAGAGTGAGGTCCTTTCTTCATGAACAAACTTAATTTGGTTTTTGTCAGACAACTTTCAGTATAAAATTCATATAAAGATTCATGCCACATGTCCGTTCATTTGACTTTTATAACTAAAACAAATCATGTCACTGACTAGAGCAGCATTAAATTTATTACAAATGCTGTTGCGTTTTTAATTATCTCTAGAGAAAATATTCTTAAAATTATTTGAAAAAGCTGTTTAAATTTTCATTATTCGGATTCATTGCTATTGATATTTGAGATTTTGTAATCTGAAGATACTTCATAATATCTCAGGGGATTACGGGTTTCAGTCCCGTCATGTTTTTCAAATACTTTCCATCACCTTCGAAAACTTGTTAACTTCAAGTTCGAAGATGTACCAAGACGAACTCCTAATAATAAATAGTCTGATCCTTTGAAATTACTTAAGGAAAATTAATTTAAGCAATTTTTCCAATGAAATCGAAATGAGGCCCTTGGGGCCACAGGTGAACAAATTCATGAAAGCAAATTTCAAGAAAACGCGTCTCTAATATTTGAAACGTTACAAATGCAAAATTAATGATGAAAACATCACCAAGATCAGAGTTCATACTAAATTATACTGAGAAAAAATGAAACAAATATATCGACATAATTGAAACAAATGATTATTTTCAATCAGATTTAAACATTTCTTAAAGTCAAT
Organism: Uranotaenia lowii; assembly: GCF_029784155.1. Taxonomy (NCBI): domain Eukaryota; kingdom Metazoa; phylum Arthropoda; class Insecta; order Diptera; family Culicidae; genus Uranotaenia; species Uranotaenia lowii. The sequence continues at coordinate 365,729,960 of NC_073692.1, read as the reverse complement.
AGAATTCTTATGCCAAAATTTGAGAAGTTCGAACTTAGAATCGTTTTTAAATTTTACATTTACATTGCCTTGATCAGTACGGTTGTTATTCAATTCTGAGTGTCAAATTTTGTAATAAAAAATAATAATAATAATAGTACAACTTTGTTGAATATTTTTAAGTTTTTTGACGCACGTGAAAAAAGGTTTCATGGGTTTGAGGATTGCTTTAACTTTTTAGTATTTTGTTACATAAAATCAATGGAAACGAAAAAGTTAAATTAAAGTCCCAAATGTATATTTTACACTCACAAATCCCAAATATTTATACCTGTTAGAGTTTCTGGAGCGTCAATGCTACATTCCTGACTAGATCCGCAATATCTCTCTTGTTTCTCAGCCGATTTGTACAAAACATATAACTTTGGAGACTTCTTAATGCAACTCAAATATAATTATTAGACAATATTTTGGTATGTGTACAATGCAAAGTTCAATTTAAGTTTAAGAAAATTTAAAAAATTGCAATTCGACATAACTTTTGAAAGCTACCTTTAAAAATTCGTTAAAAACTTTGTGTTTCGTTTTTTGAAATTCAAAAGATGCGAAAATGTGTCAAATTACGTCAACTTAACAATCCTCTTCTAAAAAATTTTCTGGTGCGACTTATAAAAATTTGACGGTTCATTGATTGGAAAAAACGGATTTTACAAAAACTTTTTTGCATTTTTTGTGGTCATCATCTTAAAAAATTTCAAAAAATAAATCCTTGTGCGCTACGAATAGCTTCTAACTTCATCTTCTTGGACACCAAATGAATGATTTTTTTAAGTTTTTTGAAGATGATCTACCGTCTTTTTTTCGAAGAAGGTCGTTTTTTTTTCTTAGACTTTGAATAATGGGAAATTGAAGTGTTGTAGCTGAATGTTGTCTGGAAAACTTGTTTAAGTTGCATTAAGAAGTTTCAAAAAAAAAAATTGTAAAAATCAGTTGAGAAACAAGAGAGATGGGCTATTTTGAGCGAGGAATGTCAAATTGGCAATCAAGGTCTAATAATCTAATGTAAAAAAAAATATTGTGGGTCTCAGAGTTATTTATTTACATAGTATTCCGTCTTACGACATAACTTGACGAACATAATTCCTAAAATTCACTCGGTCCATGGCAACCGTTCTCCAATTTCTCGGGCACCCCACGTTCGCCAGATCACGCTCCACTTGGTCTAACCACCTCGCCCGTTGCGCCCCTGCTCGTCTTGTTCCTACCGGATTCGTGGCGAACACCTGTTTTGCAGGACAGTCATCCGGCATTCTCGCAACATGTCCCGCCCAGCGTATCCGGCCAGCCTTCACCACTTTCTGGATACTGGGTTCGCCGTAGAGTCGCGCGAGCTCGTGGTTCATCCTTCGCCTCCACATTCCGTTCTCCTGTACGCCGCCAAAGATGGTTCTTAACACTCGTCGCTCGAATACTCCGAGTGTACGCAGGTCCTCCTCGAGCAATATCCATGTCTCGTGCCCGTAGAGAACAACCGGTCTAATAAGCGTCGTATACAGGTTACACTTCGTGCGAGGGCTAAGTCTTCTCGACCGCAGTTGCTTGTGGAGTCCATAGTAGGCACAACTTCCACTGATAATTCGCCTCCGGATCTCACGGCTGGTGTCATTGTCTGCGGTCACCAGTGAGCCGAGATAGACAAAGTCTTCGACTATCTCCAGCTCGTCGCCGTCGATCGTGACCTTGTTATTACTGGACAAGCGGGTTCGGTCGGTCTCGGATCCGCAGGCCAGCATGTACTTCGTCTTGGACGTATTAATCATTAACCCAATCCTTCCTGCTTCGCGTTTCAGTTTGCGGTAGATCTCCTCCACCGCCGCAGATGATCTGCCGACTATATCAATGTCATCGGCAAAGCAGATAAGTTGACTGGATCTGTTGAAAATCGTGCCCCGCATTTCGCCCACCGCTCGTCGAATAACACCTTCTAGCGCCACGTTGAACATCATGCAGGATAGACCATCACCTTGTCGAAGCCCCCTGCGCGATTCGAATGAACTCGACAATTCACCCGAAATCCGCACACAGCACTGCGTTCCATCCATCGTCGCCTTGATCAGTCTGATCAGCTTCCCGGAAAAGCCGTTCTCGTCCATGATTTTCCATAGCTCGTTACGGTCGATCGTGTCGTATGCGGCTTTGAAGTCGATGAATAGATGGTGCGTAGGGACTTGGTGTTCACGGCATTTTTGGAGGATTTGCCGTAATGTGAATATCTGGTCCGTCGTAGACCGCCCCTCCATGAAGCCAGCCTGATGACTTCCCACGAATCTGTTTGCTTGTGGCGTTAGGCGGCGGAGTAGGATTCGGGACAACACTTTGTAGGCGGCATTGAGGACAGTGATCGCTCGGTAGTTCTCACAGTCCAATTTGTCGCCCTTCTTGTAGATGGGGCATATTACCCCCTCCTTCCACTCCTCCGGTAGCTGTTCTATGTCCCAGATCCGGACTATCAACCGGTGTAGGCAATCGGCCAACTTGTCCGGGCCCATTTTGATGAGTTCAGCTGCGATGCCATCCTTCCCAGCCGACTTGTTTCTATTCAGCTGGCGAATGGCTTCCTTAACTTCACTCATCGTTGGGAGTGGCTCCTCTTCGTCGTTGGCTACGCCGGCGATGTACCTTCCCCCACCGTCTTGATCTCCTGCATGTGCGCCGTTCAGGTGTTCATCGAAGTGCTGCTTCCACCTTTTGATCACCTCACGATTGTCCGTCAGGATGCCTCCGTCCTTATCCCGGCACATTTCGGCTTGCGGCACGAAGCCTTTGCGGGATGCGTTGAGTTTCTGATAGAACTTTCGTGTTTCTTGGGAACGATGCAGCTGCTCCAGCTCCTCGAGCTCCTCCTCCTCCAGGCGGCGCTTTTTCTCCTGGAAAAGTCGGACTCGCTGCCTCTTCCGCTGTCGGTGATTTTCCATATTTCGACGGGTGCCTCTCTGCACTACTGCCGCCCGCGCGGCATTCTCTTCGTCCATCACCCTCCTACACTCCTCGTCGAACCAGTCGTTCCGTCGAGATCGCTCCACATAACCGATGACGTTCTCCGCAGCACTGTTGATGGCTGTTTTGATGGTATCCCAACAGTCCTCGAGAGGGGCTTCGTCAAGCTCGCCCTCTGCCGGCAGCGCTGCTTCGACCGATTGCGCGTAGTCTGCCGCGACCTCAGGTTGCTTCAGTCGCGCGATATTTAACCGAGGCGGGCGCCGGTTTCGCGTGTTGTTCACTACGGAGAGTTTTGGGCGCATCTTCACCATCACCAGATAATGGTCCGACTCGATGTTGGCGCCCCGACAGGATCTGACGTCGATGATGTCCGAGAAGTGCCGGCTGTCGATCAAAACGTGGTCGATCTGTGATTGCGTTTGGTACGGTGATCTCCAGGTGTACTTGTGTGGGAGGCGGTGCTGAAAAAAGGTACTACGTACGGCCATTCGTTTGGAGGCGGCGAAATCTATCAGTCTGAGGCCGTTTTCGTTGGTCAGCTGGTGTGCACTGAACCTTACAATTGTCGGTTTAAATTCCTCCTCCTGGCCGACCTGAGCATTGAAATCCCCGATGACGATCTTGATATCATGTTTTGGGCAACGGTCGTATTCACGCTCCAGCTGCGCGTAAAATTCGTCTTTGTCGTCACCGGTACTTCCGAGGTGAGGGCTGTGCACGTTGATGATGCTGATGTTGAAGAACCGGCCCTTGATTCTCAACCGGCACACTCGTGAGTTGATCGGCCACCACCCGATCACGCGCTTTTGCATCTTTCCCATCACTATAAAAGCTGTTCCAAGCTCGTGTGTGTTGCCGCAGCTCTGGTAGATGGCACGACCATCTGGATACGTTCGTACCGTGGAGCCCTTCCAGCATACCTCCTGCAGCGCTACGATGTCGAATTTGCGGCTCTTCAATTCGTTGGAGAGCACGTGGGTACTGCCCACAAAATTTAGAGATCGGCAGTTCCATGTTCCTAGTTTCCAATCGCTAGTCCCTTTTCGTCGCGTGGGTCTTTGCCGATTTCCATCCGAAATTTGTTGTTCGTTGTTCGTTGCTTATGTTTTTTGTAGTCACAGGCTCGCAAGGCCCGCAGCTAACCCCACTATCTCGCAGGAGGACCGTCGTGATGTTGCTGTTTTGGGTCCCGAACACCACCAGGACGCTGTTGCACTCTGCACGCCGCCCCTGACATGGAGAACAGACGCGTACGAAGCCCCCTAACTCAGTCTGCATGCGACCAAAGCATCCACCGGGGTTGTGTACCCGATCTCCGCTAAGGTTGCTCGCACCCCAGCTAGCACCACGGGGAGGTAGAGAATCGGAGTTGCAGACAAGAGGTGATATGACCACTACCCGAAGGTTGGGTGTATGGGGTCTCGAGTTGCACATTGTCTACTTCGCTAGCCATCAGTCTCAGGGGGGTCTCAGAGTATTTTTTTAAATAAGGCTGAAGCAAATATAAATATCTTCTTTTGTCACCCACGACCCCCCCCCTTGAATTTTCCAAAAAAAAACCCAAAGGGGGGAAAAATAAAGTTTGAGGTTTTTTATGGAAATTTTGAAAAATATATTAATTTTCCGAAAGATTACAAGAACAAAAACTATTTCTTGATTTATAGGTTTTGTGCAATGAAACAGTATGCGGTTTTGTTGCATGAAAGCTTTCTTGACATTAATTCCAATCTATAAGTATTTTGCATTATTTTTTTAACCTACCCCCCACCCCCCTTGCGATGTTCAAATTCCGAGTGACAAAAGAAGGATTTGAAATTTGTTCCCGCCTTATTTATTTAGATGCATCCGGATAAAGTTAAAAGCCGCAAAACTTCCAATAGTGTCACTCAAGAGCGGATTTTTAGGGTTAACTACTCTTCTCTATCATTTGGAACTTTCAGTATTTTTTTATTCAAAATATCAATGAACCGTTTAAAATTCATTAAACACCCATGCAACCAAAAGTCTCATAAATTGCGTGCCTCCTTAGTAAGAATTTCGATGAACAATCGTTCCAAAGGAAGTTAGTACCATAATCCGGGGTAAAATTGATCACTTTTTTTCAATATTTTTCGAATATTTCATCTGTTAAGGGGAATGTGGCATGTTTCATATTTTTAAAACCAGTACTGGACTCCTTTGAACGTAAAACACGTATGCAAAAATTTATTAAAATGTTTTAAATTTGATTTGAAAATCGATTTTTTCTTTGTTCAGAATTTGACGCTTTGGGGTGACATTGATCAATCTTTATTTTGACGGTTTTAACGAAGTTTTCTTGATCGAAAAGCATACAAAATACCTTCATAATATTCACAAATGCTAGTTTATCAATTTTACCTTGCGTTTAAATGTTTTCTTTTAAAAACATTTAAAATCGAAAAAAAAAAATGATGCTGCATACATTTAGAGACAAAAATTATAACAATTGCTAAATAGTTAAAGCTTCAAAACACAAATGCAATTTTACCTTCACACATTCCCTTAGGCCCTCCCACTATTTCCATTTTATTTTTATTTTTTCAAAGTATATCATTTCATACGGTCCTATCCATTTGTCTAATACGGGCTTACTCTTGAAAAATGTCCTTATTTTTTAAATAACAAAAAAAATATCATTTAATGACTATAAAAATAGCACTATAACTATACATATTCAAAGAACAATAGTTGTTCTATCACATTCAATAACCCGTTTGCTTCTAAATGCTTTTTAATATTATCAAGATAGCTGTTTGTTTGCGACCCCTGGAAAAAATAGATATTTTAAGAATTTGAAATTACATTTTTAAAAACAGAAAAAATTTCAGATTCAATCAAAATTTTTCCTATTTGATACTCAATTTATAGGCTTTCAAACGTTGAAAACAGTTTTCAAAAATTCAAACTATAGACAGTTACAAATTGGATCTCAAATAGCCTTCTATGGACTTGATGTTCCAAAATATTTCTCAAATAGCTGAGTTCGACCTGTTTAACGGAACTTTTGGTTACTTTGGCACACCCTTGGAATCGGTTCATATTTCCTTCTCTTGATTATTTACAATGTTCAGTACATGGTGCTGCCAGAACGCCACTGGCCGGGCTCAAAACTCGACAAATTGCGGTTCGCCGAGATTTGTCCAATTTCCTCCTCCTTTCTACATTTCTTACATATGTCTTACAAATTCACTTTTTGAAAAACAAAACATGCCCGGCTTGGTGATCGAACCCCGACTGTCGTGGTGAAAATCGAACATGCTACCACAAGACCACGCATAGATGTGGTTCTTACTGAAACTAAAACTCGAAGTGGTGATATAATTTTGTGGCATACCTGCAGGCGCATCCGCCCATCCTCACATCCTGCCAGCCAGGAAGAAAGCACATCAATGCACGTTTTGTGACTTAAAAATTCCCGTTTTGAGTACTTTTGTGCACTGTTTGTGACTTAAGTCCGTAACAACGTACATATGAATCACTTTTGCAACTTTCAAGTTCATTGTTGAGTACATGAAGATCACTCAAGGTAATCGGGCAAATAAAGTCACTTACAACTAATCACTTTTGCAACTTTCAATTCCATTCATGAGTACATAAAGTTCACTCAATAGAATTACCTTCAAAGCCTTCATTCAAGTGAATATGTGACTTTTGGTTGCTTGAGAATGTTTTAACCAAAAACACAGTTGGGAAAAATTGCCAAATTATGACTTAAAAACTGCAGATTAGTAAGTATGATAGAAAAATCAATGAAAGAATTAACATAATTTTTACAACATTTTTCTTAAAAACCCTTAATATTAAAAAAACGACAACGGATACATAAATGATAAAAAACAATAAAGCGCTTGTGATAAAGCTCAGTTGGCAAGTCAGTTGCTTCTCAAGCCGATGTCCGTGAGTTCGAGCCCAAGAGTAAACCTCGATCACAGTTGTACCGAGTAAGTTTTTCAATGACTGTCCGCCAACTGCATCGTTGATATGAGTCTTGAATGCCATAAAGATGTTAAAACGACTTTAATCAAAAAAAAAAAAAAAACAATAAATAATATTTGGATAATGTCGTTTCAAACAACATATCAGGTTTTAAAGTAATTCATGAAGAAGATATAAAAAGTTATACAAGATTAATGATACACAGGAAATCAATCGCAGATCGTGGTGAATATAAAAAATACAAAGCAAAACATTCAGCTTAACTTGTTAAAAATTAAACTATCAATATTTTAAAAATAATGCATCTGAAAGATTCTTCTTTTCTTTTCATCTTGAATAAATAAAAATATGAGTTTAGCCGGAAAGCTTTACTTCGCCACAGTCAACTCATTCACTATCGACTATTTTACAATATAAATTTATTCTAATTCAAAATTTTTTGTTCTCTTTTCAGGTATCGTACTAACTATTTGTCTAACAACTTTAACCATTTTGTAAGTTCAAAACAATCTGAAGTTTTCATGGCTTAAGTTTAAAAAATATTTCTCCAATTTTTCTTTCCCATTCGTATATATTGAAAAAATTGTTCCCGTTCATTCCTTTTTCTCCTTCCAATTTGTCCTGGTCAATTAAAAGCTTACGCGATAATGGTGCCAATTCGAACGCTCGTATGCGCTAATGGTGCCGGTGAAGGTCGTTTAAATTGTGCGTTAAACCCGAAACGATTAGCAGCAGAGCAAGAGCAACGCATCCTCCCAAAAATGGTCCCGGGTGAAGACACAAATCGATTGTCACTGGGTGTCAACATCATGCAGTATCGCCGGCACGCATCCTTGCAGATCATCATTAGCCGAGACAAAAATGGTTCGTTCTTTTGCTTATCTTGGACGGTATCCTTGGGTGATTTCGCCAAAGACCGACACCCGCCCTGGTCACGTGTCCTGGTTCACAGCCATAAATTGTCTGTTTGAATCAACCAACAACACATTTTGCGTAGAATTTATTTTTGAGGAAAAAAATTTACCCCCTTGCACGTGACCTGATACCATGACTCATTGCGCTATCTTTATTTTCGGTTAGTCCTATTCCCCCTTTTTTTTTCTTCAGGGGTTTTCCGATAGCACCCTTCATTTGGAATGTACACCAAGAAACATTCAGCCCGGGGTCATCGATTCATGTTAAACACCACTATTGGAGGAAGTCTTCGAAATCCCAAGGGCTAAAAAGGGAGAGAGGGTGGATTTGTTTGGGCCAATTAAGGCTGCCGACGCTCGACTGCGTCGTAATTTGTTTTCGTTCCAAAATACCTCGCTAATTCTTCCACTAGCTAGGCTTAGGTATGAGGTTTTGTCTGTTTTGGTTGCGATTGCGATTGATAGATAAACGAGCCTCCTTCCTCTAAGGTCGTTTGCCTCGCTCGGCCAACCGTTTTGGTTAAGTTAGGTTAGGTTTTAGGTTTTGGGTGATTCCACACGATAGATACGCCAAACCATTTTGTACTGCTACTAGCTACTATTAGCGTAAAACCCGGATCCGAGTCCGTGTGTTCATACCTTGGCAGGGAAACTATAGACATAAACGCAGAAACCGACATCGCGCGCCCCATGGCGCTGGACTGCGCTAATCCCCATTAAAATATTTGATAATTGATAACATCTTCTGCTAGGCACCCACCCTGGCCTGAAGGGTTTTCCACCGTTCGGAGTAAATTCGCTGTCAGTTGGTTTTTCTCTACGAAACGGGTGCTTAGGAACAAGCACTGGACAAGAGTGGGTGCTGCCACGTGCTGCCAAGTGCTTTTACCTTTGAAGGGCTCTGGGAGCTCCTACTAGGAAAAGATATCAACCAAGCGCCAAATACACTTTACCTACACCATTCAGGTAGGAGAGATTCATTGAACTAACTTACTTTGTGGTGGTGAAGTGCTTGCGGAAAAGGGCTGGTGGAAAAGGTGTTCTGAATGGGACAATGTCACGAACTTGGCGCCTTTCCGCATTTCAACCCGTGCTGTCCCAGGTGGCACCCGGAAAAATTTGGTTGGGGCAGCACCAGGAAGAGTGTAGAAAGGCGCGTGCGTGACTATTACCGTTTGTTTCTGATCCTTTTTTGCTATCCCTTTTGAGACTAGCTGAGTTGAAAATGTAGTTTGGATAGAAAATTTTCAGGAATCTATCAACATTTCAGTTTAGATTTTATAATTCCAATGAATTATACTGTTTTGTTCAATAGATACCTATGTGAAAGTAGAAGTGATACTAAGTATTTGATATTAGAGATGTACCGAATAGTGGTATTCGGCGAACGGCCGAATACCGAATAGTGACCTTTTCAACTATTCGGCCTAACGAATATTCGGCCGAATATTCGGTCGAATATTCTGTTGAATTTTCAAAAGAAATCTAAAACAATAAATTCATTTTTCTTCTTTTTCTGCCATCTTAATGCCCCTCATGTTTTAAGTCGAATATTTTTTCAACCAGATGTATAATTGATCAGATCTTTTTTAAGTAGAGATCTCTTTGATTTTCAAAATGTCACTATTAGCTGGAAGGTCATCAAATAACTTGTCCCTTCTAGGACGTTTATCCCAAAAGAGATTGGGTTCCAGTGAAATCTGGGACAAAACATTTAAAAACAGGTGTCAAGCTATTTGAATTTGCTTTTTTCTATATCCAATTAGATGGATGTCTAATTTTTGCTAGATGTCTTAAATATAGTTGCCAAAAAGAACGATGATCTTTAACCATAAGCATACAATACTTTCTACGACACGTATCCACACGACTGATTCGGGTCTGAACGATTCTTTGAAAAACTTGTAATAGTAAAGGAAAATTTAAACAGAAACTTAGCACCATTCTCAAACATACAAAATGAAAAGAAATAAAATTCATCGAAATTTAAAGTTTTCGTCGAATCACAACAGCAGTGTTCAAATCGTATCTAACGAATAAATCGACTCCAAATAATCGTTTTGTACGCAAAATTTAAAATTTTTCAAATAGATATTTGAGTTTTTTATTTGATTTACCAAAAAATCTGAATAATCCTGGGTAAAATCCGGTAGTTTAAATCGGGTAATTTACGAAAAGTTAAAAAAGAAGTTTAATCGATACATAAAGCTATCTACAGTGAAAAATACACGGGTACCGTAAATTGGGGGAACTTTGATCAGCGGTGTAACTTTGATCAACATGCAACTTAATTTTTGCAGATAATCATCATTAACTAAGTATAAAGTTAAAATATCTGAAAACTGTTTACTACGTTTGAAAGCCTATAAATTGAGTTACAAATAAGCTAAATTTGGTTTTCATTAGGAGATTTGAAAGGTTACCTAAAATGTAATTTTAAAATCTTAATATATCTGGTTTTTTGAAAGCTCACAAACAAACATCTCTCTTGATCAAATTTAAGCATTTAGGAGCAAATGGGTTGTTAAATGTGAAATTTCAAAATTTTTTCTCAGTTTAGGTTTAGTTTAAGTGTTATTTTTATGATCATTTGATGATAATTTTTGGATGTTGAAAAAAACGGTAATTTTCCATGGAAAAGTCCTTATAGAAAAAAAATGGCTAAAAACGCTATCAAATCGTTAAGTTTGAAGAAAACAAGAACACGGGAACAGTGCGAGAATTTAGGGAATTGCATGAAGGTAAAATTTCATTTGTTTTTGAGGCCAAAAAATATGGAAAAATGTTATAATTTATGCCCCTAAATGTATGCAGCAGCATTGTCCATCTTTTGAGTATATTTGGTTTTGAAAAAAAACGTTGAAAAATTCATTTGAGTCTTATCAAAAAATTACTGTTATCGATGTTTTGAGCCTTCTTTGCTAAATGGCATCAAAACAATGAATTTGAAGATGTTGAGATACATAAAAACCTTTTGATAAAAATTTACCCCGAAACTCGAAATCTGGTTTTGTAACAAACATTTAATTATTACCACCAATGTAGTTTGAATGAATTGCAATCAATGATCATGTTTAATACTCCTCTCCTCAGTTAGTGTTTTAAAGCTTTTAGGTGTTACGAAAAAGCAACCCCTTCCAAAATATTCAAAAATGAATGAAAAGAGTGATCAAAGTTCCCCCAGTTTACGGTACACCTAAAATTTTTTATTCAAACCATAAGTTTTTGATTATTTTAAAGCTTTTTCAACATTACTTTTGAATATTTTATAAATTATCCAACATCAGTAGAAAAATTTGACAAGTCTTTTTTGTTTAAATTTAAAAAAATAAATATTCGGACTATTCGGCCTATTCGGCTGAATACCAAGCTCAACTATTCGGTGAGCCGAATATTCGGCTTAACGGTTTTTTGGCGGTGTTCGGCGCCGAATTTTCGGCCGACCGAATATTCGGTAAATCTCTATTTGATATCAACTAGTTTAACAAACATTTCCAGTTTTTTTTTGTCTTTATTAGAGGTATTTTCAGCATTCAGCTGGTTCGTCGCTACGAGAAGAATGAAATCCTAATCATTTGAGTGCAATTCAACTTAGAAGTTTTTAAAAATGTGAATATTATTCAACCCTTTGACATATTCACAATCATAGCTGGAAACCGTGGCGTAGTGCATAGTGTACAAGTTTTCCACACTGAAGGTCATGAGATCGATTCTCGGTCGTTGCATACACTTTCTGTAAGTTTATGGTTTCAGTTTGGGCTTGTGATATAGCTCAGTTGGCAAGTCTGCTGCTTCCTAAGCCGATGTCCGCGAGTTCGAGCCCAAGAGTAAATATCGAACACAGTTGTACTGGATAAGTTTTTCAAAATTTGTCCGCCAACTGGAACGTTGATAAAGTCGCGAATGCCATAAAGATACAGTGAGCGAAATAAGAATAGCACCACTATGTGTTTTGCTTGTTAAAATATGAATGATTGAAAATTACGAAAATTTTCTTCCACAGATTGTTCTGAATTGCTTAACGGATAAATCAAGTCTAAGTTCACTTTTTTTGGACGTAGCAATTGGCGTCGAGGACCAAAAATGTGAAAAAGGGGTGCGAAATAAGAGTAGAACCACTTGAGTTTTTCTAACAAAAGCAAGATTATTTTTAAAAATTTACTGTTTAAAACTGAATAATAATGCTTCCACGAGTTATTTGAATAGATAACTGCATTTTATGAGTTTTCCAGAATTCCAAAAGATTTCAAAGGTTTTAAAATGGGGGTTTTGAAAGATGCTCCTCTAGCGTTAAGGAATTAAATATTTGAGCTGTAATTCTTTATCAAATTACTAACTTTCTTCATTGAAATGACGTGAAATGATGAAACAAACATTCGGGATTAATTTTTTATCAGAAAAAATAGGTTGGAAATCAAAAACATTGGCTTTGTTTAGTAAACAACACTTTTATCCAGTTTCAAGCCGTAGATGGCAGCATTATCTTGCAGTTAATACCAAATTTTGTCTCAATATTGATTTTTCAGGTATATTTAGGCCCATATTCATCATTTTGAGGTATTTTCCCATTACAGTTTTGTGGAAGTTCACGCTGCAAAAAGCTTTTCCGGATTTGCAAAATATAAAACCGCCAAAATTCCTGCTCATCACAACTTCCAATTCAATTGCAAATCATACCAATAATACTGCTAGCCGTCTGGTCCATCAAGCTGCATTCCAAAGTATAACTTTATTATGATAATCGGTCCAAAAAATTCACTTTTAGTGACCTTGATGCAATTCTATTTTTTTATTTTTGGATCTAGTGATCTTAGAATTTCCAAAACATTCACACGGTACATGTATTTATTTCTTGACCAAAATCGTCAAGCACTCCCTAATTAATCCCAGATATTCGAAAATGGGCATGAATTTGGTTTAATGGCAAGATAGTGCTGCCATCTATGACATATAACTAGAGAAAGAGTGTTTGATTATTAAAAAAACATTAGTACTTTTGAATTCCAACCTGCTTTTTGGATTCAAACATGTCACGTTTGCATGTTTCATCATTTTGCATCATACTTATGAATGTTAATGAAGAAGTCAAGCAGTTTGATAAAGTTTTATAGCTCAAATATCTAATTCCTTAACGCTAGAGGAGCATCTCTTAAAACCCCCATTTTAAAACCTTTGAAAACCTTTGGAATTCTGGAAAACTCCTAAAATGTAGTTATCTATTCAAATAACTCGTAGAAGCATTATAATTCACTTTTACACAGTAAATTTCTAAAACTAATCTAGTTTTTGTTGGAAAAACTCAAGTGATTCTATTCTTATTTCGCACCCCTTTTTCACATGATTGGTCCTCAACGCCAATTGCTACGTCCAAAATAAGTAAACTTATGCTTGATTTATCCGTTAAGCAATTCAGAACAATCTGTGGAAGAAAATTTCCGTCATTATCAATCATTCATATTTTAACAAGCAAAACACATAGTGGTGCTTTTCTTATTTCGCTCACTGTAGTAAAACGACCATAATCGAAACAAAAAAAAAGGTTTCAGTTCGCCTGCTGGAAACAAGAAGTTTCACTGAGATCCTCTATGTGTATAAATATGAAGATTAATTGAAGTTCATGACGACTTCATTGTAGGATTCGATTATTTTAACAATGTCTATCTTTTGACAAATTTAGATCAGAGTTAAACCTCGTTTAGCTTTCGAATCACAAATTTTATAATTATTGCGAGCCAGACCGGCGCGAAGTTCTCGTGGTTTTCAAAATACAATTTCATCTAGACTTATAATGAACTTACTCAGTCTTGACTTCTTTCATGATGCTCTTAACTCTTAATCAAATCAAAATTTCATTTTCAGGAATCATAATCCTGACAGACTAAATATACCAAATCAATATCCAGAAAAAAAGATTTAGATTCAGAATAAGTAACTTACAAAAACCCAACATTTCGAATAAAAAATAAAATTAAATCTCAATTCAAATATCAGAAAATCTTTGTTATGTAAATCCACAGCTCTAGACAAAAAAAAACAAAAAAAAAAGACCAGATGGAAAGCCTTCTAATTTAAGCTTGCCAGAATGCCCGGTTTTATCTGGGTTTGCCCGGATATTTGATGTAAAATTTCGAGAAAGTCCGGTCCGGCTCGGTTGCCCGGATATCGTGAAAAAAGTCCGGATATTGCCCGGATTTTTTCACAATTTTCACAAAAAAACCAAAAAAAAAATCAAAGTTTTTGAGTAAGTTTCAGCAAAATCGATTAACGGTATGGACATTTTCAACGGTTGTTTCAAATAATTTCGCTGATTTACTTTTATAAACCTTTAAATATTTAAGTGTTCCAAAAAGTTTTTGGAAGTCTGCAATTACATTAATAAAATATAAATTTAATTTTTTATTTGCATTTTTCCTTTGCTGTTATATATAATAACATCTAAATTTTGCCCGGTTATTGCCCGGTTTTTGGATTTGAAAAATTGAAATCCATGCCCGGATTTTGCCAGGTTTTTTTGAAAAAATGCCCGGAATTGCTAGGCCCGGATGGGAGTGGAAAAATTTCTGGCAACCTTATTCTAATTACAGGAACACATCTAAATGAGGCCCTAGGAGCCAAAAGGGTATAAGCGACAAAAATTAAAAAAAAAATGTGATGATCATCTAGAACGAATCCTTGACCGCCAATCATCAAAGGCTATTTAAATTATTATTTGATTCAAGTGTTTTCTTATGTTTTTGTTACTTCGAAAAAACTCTACTGACTGAGAACCACATTTTGTTTGGAGGCAAAGAGGTATAAGTGTAGCACTTATACCACTTTGCTCCAAAGTCGCTTTAAGTGATGGCATCAGGGCAAACGTGATTTTTTTTTCATCGGAATCAAAAAATTAAAAATAAAATTGTAACTATCCTTTCTGTAGAATAGCTGATGATGTTGAAAAAATTTACCATCAGCTGTGATTCATCTAATTGAACTAAGTGATTAATCCAGAGGATAAAATATTATTAAATTTTTTTTCTATTTTATCTACCAATGAGTGAATCACAAATTCCTGATTTCTGGTCATAATAATATGGTGTGTCACGGATTTAGGGCTAATCGAATGGTTAAAAAGTACAATATTTATATTTGTACAAGGTTATTGAGTTAATATTAAAACGCCTTTCGTTTATTTACTGATGAAAATCGTCTTATAAGGAATTCCATTTCCAATGTCCAATTGATCAGGCATGACGCATAAAACATGCAGTGGTTGGAATTTAGTGGAAAAATACCACACACGAATTTTTTTTAAATTATCCCAATGAAGAATCGTTATTTGAAGAGATTGATTTCAAGTTGACAGTTCCAGGTCGATCCTAAAAACTCTCAACTTACTGTACCAGCAGAGTACCTTTCCCATCAAATCAACAAAAAATACATTCAAACTAAATTAATTGACTCTTACCAAAATGAATATTGAGGTTTTCTTACACATATCCTATGACAAAAACATCAGAATGCAAAAATTTGTCGGTAGCAAAGGGAGTGAATTAATTTGGTGGCAAAGGAGTGTTTGCCAGATGGAATCAAGTGCAAAAATCAAAAACACGTGTCACCTCAATTATCATCAAATATACGTTGTTTTTTTTTGGAAAAATGGTGTAAAATGCTTTGTTATCATTTTCGAAGATCATTCATATGAAAAAAATTCAATTATCTATGGAATATTGTGGAACAGAATGAAGTTAAAATACCTTTTTCACGAAGTCAGTTTTTATGCAATTATACCCCTTTGACTCCAAGGGCATCAAATTTAATAATAATATCAATAAAGAATTTGAACATTATTTGATTGCCAGAATATAAAACCAGATATTAAAACTAATTAAAACCCGAAGTCCGCATTAGATTAAAAAAAAAATAATTTACATAACTAACAATCTGAAATCCTGAAGAACTATAATCCGATTCATATTTCAAAATAGAAGTTCCTGAATTGCAAATGGTACAAAATGTGACATGTTAAGGTATTTTTGTGCAAGCATTTTATTTTGGAATATTAAAAACTATTCTTTCCTTTCAGTGGGGAGATAGGATGGTAAGAGGGGTGATCCTTCATAAGTTTTAACATAACACGAGAATTAATCAAGCAAATGGAACCATTTGGCATAGGAGGGTATTTGGGTACTGGAAAGGCTTCTATGAATATTCGGTTACCTTCCCTTTATCCAACGGGAAGATAAGAGGGGGGAAGGGAGTTTGTCATACTATTTTCAGCGATACTGGAGAACTTACAAGCAAATGTTATCAAATTTGACATGAGTGGCTTTTTGAGTACGAGAAATGTTTCTATGATTATTTGAGACCTCCCTTCTCCAGTGGGGTTTATGAAGAGGTGAAGGGAAAGGGGAGGGTTTCCAAACAAATTTTTGTATAAAGGGTGATTTGGTCGAAATTTGGTCAATATCAACTTGACGTATTTCTTTCAATTTTGCATTTAAAAAACCTGAACACCCCTCATTTGGAAGGTGTGTGTGTGTGCAGAATGTTGCTCCTATTTTGATTTTGGAATTCTCTCTTCAGTTGTCAAAATGCCGTCCAAGGAAGAAGGGCAGCGTATCAAAATTTTGCTCGCGCATCGCGGAAATCCGAGCTACTCGCACGCAAAGCTGGCAAAATCGCTAAAAGTTGCCAAATCAACCGTTACAAATGTAATTAAAGTGTTTGGGGAACGTTTGTCGACAGCCAGGAAGTCTGGATGGGGGGAAAATCGAAAACCGGAAGCCGCTGAGACGATAAAGAGAGTTGCCGGTAGTTTCAAGCAAAACCCTAACCTCTCTCTCCGAGATGCCGCAAATAAGCTGGGTGTATCGTCTACAACCGCGCATCGAGCCAAAAAACGAGCCGGACTATCGACTAACAAGAAGGTAGTGACTCCAAATCGTGATGATAAACAAAATACGACAGCCAAAGTGCGATCCCGGAGGCTGTACACGACGATGCTGACGAAGTTTGACTGCGTGGTAATGGACGACGAAACCTACGTCAAAGCCGACTACAAGCAGCTTTCGGGACAAGAGTTTTATACAGCAAAAGGAAGGGAAAGGTAGCAGATATTTTTAAGCACATGAACCTGTCAAAGTTAGCGAAGAAATATCTGGTTGGGCAAGCCATCTGTACCTGGGGCTTGAAAAGCAGCATTTTCATAGCTTCGGGACTGTCAACCAAGAAATTTACGTGAAAGAGTGTTTGAATAAACGTCTGCTGCCTTTCCTGAAGAAACACGGTTGTTCCGTACTGTTTTGGTCGGATTTGGCATCTTGACATTACGGTCAAAAGGCCATGGAGTGGTACGCCGCCAACAACATGCAGGTGGTTCCCAAGGACAAGAACCCTCCCAACATGCCAGAGCTCCGCCCAATCGAGAAATACTGGGCTATTGTCAAGCGGAACTTAAAGAAGACCAAAAAAAAGCTGCTAAGAACGAGAAGCAGTTTAAGGCAAACTAGCTTTCTGCGGCGAAGAAGGTTGACAAGGCGGCTGTACAAAATCTGATGGCACGGGTTAAGCGTAAGGTCCGGCAATTCGGATTTGGGAAAGTGGAAGCCTAACTAAATATTTTTTCTGAATTTTATATTTATCAAACTTGAAAAAGAAATTTAATTTGATTTTTTAAATAAACGATTTCATCGATTAGCACGCGTTTTCCCTTGACCAAATTTGAACATGATTTTTCAATGGTATTAATCAATTCTGACGGATGTCTAAGAAACTTTTTGGTGGAATGACCCCTATTCTTCGATTCTGCCTGGGGAAAATTTCTAATTTTCTTTATTGATTTTTTCACGAACCATTCCTACTTTTGCTTTCAAACGAAGTCGTTACCTGAGATTTATCACATCAGAAAAACTGCTTCGTTTCTAAATGACAATTTTTGTTCTTATTTTTTATTTTGCATAAAGTTGTCATATAAAACTCATTTTGATAACTAATACAATAAGATTTTAAAAATATTTGGGCAAAATTTTTAAAAAATTTCATCTGTTTAAATTAATTCACTAGATTAACATTAATTCATATTTGAAAATAATCCAAAAAAAGATTTTGGGTTATTTGTTATGATGAGTGATTTGCTAGAGCTCTATCGGACTCAAATGTCAATCTAAAATTGAAAACATAGGTAAACATTATGTTTAAAATCAAAGAAATTTTTTTCGCCTGAAAAAAATATTTTCATATTTTTACAAATTGAGTGTATTTTTATGCCAAACGAGTTCACCAATACATAACGATTTATGAGGTTTGATTGGTGTTTCATATCTTTCTCTAGTTGATGCACCAGAAAAATGGACCATTAAATAACCAAACTACCGGGTAGAGAAAAAACCGGAGGAAATGACAATTTCACGCAAATTACCATTCAATCATAGCGAAAATCATTTTCACTATGTGTGTTATTCTTTTTATATTCTGGTGGTGTGCAAAAAGTGAAGACAAAATGAATCAGAAAAAAAACCTCCTCAGTCAGACTCGGAGGATTGTTCCTCCCGCTAGAATCGATCAATTCTGGTTGTCATCTCGTCTGGTCTTTTGGTTTGGGCCCTGCGAAAACGGAAAAGGGCGGAGAAGGTTATTTCCGGAGGCTCCCGGAAGAATGATTGTGTGACTTTGTTTCGGTTGGTTTCTCTAGTCTCGCTCTTTTTTTTTTTGCTTTATTTCGGTTTACCATCGGCCATTTCCATCCAAGTGCTAGTCAGTTCCAAAATCGTACCTTCGTATAGGACTCTGTGGAAGGGACCGGAAAGTACATCATTAATAATGGTGAGGTGTGATTTATGGTGCTGATAATAATGGGGCGAACGCCCTGGAGAATATGGTTGAAGTCGAATGGAGATTTTTTTACCGAAGAAATTCTTACCTAAGTTAGCGTTTTCACGCTTTAAATCTTGCTCCGGATTCTGAATCTTTTCAACGATGTTAAGAGACTTCAGTTTGTTTCCAAATAATACCAAAAAAAATCCACAAAAATGTATTTTAACATTTTTTCAAATGAAAACAAAGCAAAACAAAATTTTTAGTGGGACTTCTTTTTTAAATTGTTTCATTAAAATAATATTATTTAAGTTCCAATATTACAACTGAATAAGTTTTAAGTCTTATGAAAGTTATGACCCATCATAATTTAATTTATCTTTGAAAATGTTAATAAAGTTCAATAAGATTTTTCAAATTCTTTCCTAGCATTGTTCATTAGGTGCAGAAAACTGTTTTCGATTGATAGAGATGGAAAAATCTGTTAGAATTTTCCAATATGAAAAAATAACAGCGGTTCTCCAGGCGTTTCCAAGTTTCATATTTGAGTTTTCGTTAGTGTTCTTTCAAGACAACACTATTCTTTGAAGGGTTAACATTCTTTGTCCTAACCGGAATCAAAATGTTAATTTCCGATAAACCTTCGTCACTTGATTTGAATGTCATCGTTAAGAAATCGATTACAGTCTTTTACCCTTGAAAAGATGAGTTAATAGCTTTCAGTCACGGATGAATAAAAAAAAACCCTCCGAAATCACCTCTCATCAAACGAAATCCATCCAAAACGGTTACTCAAATCTGACTCACAGCATCACGGAGTTTTGCATCAGACACTTCAGCCAAATGTCATCGAACCCGATCGATGCGAGTTGGTGATGATTTGTTGATGTTGATGCCGGCTGAGTGTCGTAAATCCATCATATCTGCATGCCTACCGCCTTTCAGCCGGAATCGTTTTGTAGTTTGAGAGATGAATAATAAAGATGGGGATTTTTTTTCGTCTCGCTCTCAGAAATCCGTCTCAAGATGAAGCCCCACAATATGGTTCCAACTCGACTCGAACGATGAAGCAACAACAATAACCAAAATAATGGAAATGCTAAACCAAGTGAGTTTTTGTGGTGACAAGAGTCCCAACGTCAAGCCGTTTCGGGCTTCTTGACGACGATCCGCTTCAAAAAGCCGAAAAATGGAATCAAAAACAGACTACCGAGTCTCGACCGGAATGAAAGAAATAAAAACACGAGTGACAGAAGAGTTTGAGTGAGAGTGAAGAATTAGGAGAGACCGCAGCAGCAAGCAGCACACGCCGAGAGCTTATTCTTGTCCTTGAGTGGACAATTACAATAATCGGAACGCTTCGGCGTGAAATCTGAACAGTCCCGAAACGAGCCCGAGAGGGATTTTGTTCTGAGAGACCGAAGAGTGGAGTGGAGTGTGACAGAGGGATATTAAAATACAGAACCGGTTCGAATTTTCGTTCTGCATACCTACTTGGGGAGAGTCCGAAAAGGGAACACTTTGAGATCTCGGATATTGGGTGCTTTAAGGCACAAGTTCAAGACCATAGGTTGTACGACTAAATTGGAGTTATTCGTCGAGCAACAAGCAAATGCTGAGAAAACATTGTTAGATTGTATCCGAACAAAAATGCAACACTTTGTTTTTCTAATTACTTCTCCATGCATGAAAGAAAATTTATGAAATTGTTAATGAAGCTAACTACTAGTATAATGTATACATGTGCAAATTATTGTGACATTCTGTCAAATGATTTTTTAAATATCGTCCAATACAGGAGGTCATTGAATAATTTTTCTGGGCAGGATCACGAAAAATTCAGGAAAGTCCCAGTTGGAGACTCAAAAACAGCTGAAAATCAACTATTCCAATAAAATTTATATGCTAAATCGTTTAAAGAGTCGTAGAAAATCTCAAAGTGTGCATAATCTTTCTAATTTTCACTATTCTTGAAATGAAAATGATTGATTCCATGAAGTTAGGGAATATTAGAAGATTTATCAAGTGCAAATCAAAAATTCCTATTGGGGAAGTGACAAATTTGTTTTTTGTCAGTTTGCTGACTAATTAACACGGTGGTCTAATCGTGCGCAAAAAGTTTGGACCTCTAGCGGGGAAATATTTTGAAAAATTTTGTAACGGACAACAAAATGAACTCTTTAGCGGGCACCTGGCAGGTTTTCAGCCAGAAACATTCTGCTGACTAGTCTCGCCTGGATGTTCCGGAGATGAACAAAGAAAAAAAATGAAAAATTTGATGTCTAGCACTTGAGGGGGCTGACGATCTGTGAAAGCTGCAAATTAGTTTGTGTAACATAACTATTGACACAATGAATGCTTAAATATATTAAAAAAGTTGCCTCCAAATGCGACCTTTTTCTCTGAATAACACTTCCATAGATCCTAAAAAGTTGATACTATGTTTTGGTTGGATCTGGAATGATGCAATTACTCGAAAACAGACGTGGAGTGATTTAAAGTTAAATATGTTGTTTTTATGTCGAAAGAGGTCAATTTGCTGAAATTGTCAAAACTTCGATCAAATCAAAAGTTTTGAGTAGTTTGAGAGCTTCTTTTTCAACTTCAAACAGAAAAGTAATTAAAAAGCCATAATTCAGAAAAAGAGGGATTAAAAGTAGGAATTATTTATGGCGCACATGGCGTCCAAAAATTAAAGTCGATGAATTTCTTCGTTGGACGCTTTCTCAAAAAATACTTAATATAAAGTCACAAAAATTTGCAAATGTGAACACTACACAATAAGGTAGCTTCATTGAAAATTTCATCAATTAACATTCGAAAGTTATTCACAAAACGATTTGTTGCATTTCATTCGAATACACTCCTCTTTTTTAGAAAAAAAAGAACTGGTTTTAATTTTTAAGTAATCGTTAAGCAACAGCACCATGATATGTTGGGTCGAAACGCCCGTTCCCAGCAATCATTTATTTAGTAATTAAAGCCATGTTGCTTCCACTTTTGTAGCTATATGCTATATTGGTGAGTTCAATACGATTATTTCTTCATAGCTGACCCGGTGTGCTTTGCTACACCTTTGAAACTTAGTCAAGTTTATGAAATGTTTAGAAATTTTGTTTTATTTGTTCATAAGTTTGCAACTTCAATTTCGAACTGTATGACAAATAAAGAGTTTATTTTTGGACAAGGGACTTAAGCTGCCTTAGAAAAAAAATTGCCATTTGCTTGGTAAGTTTTCAAGTTTTGTATACATACTTGAAAGGGAGCCCCTTTACTCTTTCCAACACTTTACTGGAAACAAGGAGGGATATTGATTAATAATAAAAACATTTCTCGTAGCCAAGTACATGCCACGTCAAATTTGGTTACAATAATCTTGCACAAAATTGTTTAAAAAAAATATAGCCCCTTCCTTCCCTCCTTAATCATCCACTGGATTGCAGAAAATGTACCAATAAGTATGAATATTTCTTGTCATTCTATTTAATTAGCATGGCGAGCTTTCAAGTTATGCCTAAAAAAATTAAAACATTTTATGGGAGCTCTTATTCTCTTCCCCATATTCCCATTGGAAGGAGACAAAGGTACTGAATAACCTTGCCGGATATGTAAGAGAGTAAGGATAACAACTAATCATAGCAATATTTCTCGCATCGTAGTATCCTATCATGCGCATTTTCTTCCACTTTATCTGATAAATTTTCTCTAGTAACGCAAAAAACCTCTTTTTTTTCTTTCACTCCTCTGAAAACAGAAAGGGGCCTAATATAACAATAAAATATTGTTCATGTACAAATATAAACCATGCCAAATTTCGCTCCATTCGCTTGTTGAGTTCCATAGTGGCAAAAAATACATGGATTACATACACACATACTTCCTATTTTTTCTATGTAAAGAGGGAGGACTACCAAACATGAAATAATTAAAGAAACATTTCTCGTAACCTTAACTAAAAATTCGTAACTTCCATGCTAAATTTGGTTTCTTTTGCATGATTAGTTCTCGAACTAATCGAACATTTTTATTTGGTTTGGGAAGACACCTTTCCTCTTCCAGAGAGGAGGGGGTCTCAAACTATAAAAGGAACCTTCCCCGGCCTTCAAAGACCCCTCCTGTCAAGATTCACTCAAATTGGTTCAGTAGTTTCCGAACCAATAGGAAACTGATAGACAGACAGAAATTTATTTTTAGATACGTAAATTTTTTGTGCGATATACCGTCAACTAGAGCAGCATGCAACTTTAAACTTCAATGGCTTCTTAAATTTTAATAATCATACCGTATTCATCAAACGTTTTAAAATTGATGGTACAGAAAATTTAAGTGGTCAGAAAATTTATTGGTTTGATTAGTTATATTCAAATTTTCAAAAACATGCGATTTTCACTCTACTAAGAAAAATGGGTTGCAACGAACTTTGTTTTGAAGAAAAAATCTAATGAAATCGTTTGAAAATTTTCAGTTTTTGGTATACTTGTGATGTCATAACGCATAAAGCAGCTGAAACAGTAATTTTACTTGATCTAAATTTTACATTTTTTCTGTCAAAAATGTTTCTATAAAATCATAAGGATGCTGCTTACATTTACGGGTAAAAAAAAATACTACAAACAATTCTACAAACAATTCTACAAACAATTCCACTAACTTTAATCACAAAAATTAATGTTTGAACAGATGAAATTTTTAAATGAGCAAATGCGTGATGAAAAACAATCAAATTCTAGCATATGAAAACGAGATTCAAACAGTAAATCTTTGATTTGCTTGTTTATGCATTTGAGCCCAGACTGGGTGCTGAATTATAGGAATATTTATTTTTAAAAAATCGGTGATTGTATAAAAAATATTTTGGCACCAACAGTGCTGGTATAGGAAAATAAAAGGAATGTAATGTTTGTAAAGGTAATATCATTTGACCAATCCGTCATACTGGTTAAAGTTTATTTACGGCATCGAAAAATGTAAAAAATTGTTCATCCTTTGCTCGATTTTTAAATTTTTTTTCTGAGATTCAAAAACTTGAAAAAATGGACCTTTTGATATGAGAAACTATGTCATCATCATTTTTTCTTATCAAAAATGTTAACTTTATTCCATTATTATAAAAAAAAAATTGAATAAGTGATGTGGTATACAAATGTTACATCTAACCCTGCTGATGCATGATGCCCCGTTTGACGGTGTCTATCGAAAACGCTCACTGAGGAAGATATCAATTTGCTTTCGCCATTCCGGTATCTGATCTCTTATTATACCGTGGTTGAATGAACGGGAATTTTTAAATTTCTTTGATTTAGTTAAAACTAGCTGATTTTATCCGGCCTTGCTTGGGTTCACATAAAATATAAATCGAAATGAGTCGTTTGACTTTTATATATTTTGAAAGCTTTTTGTTCATCATCATTACAAATTGGACCATATTTGGCCAAGTGAGATTTGTAAGTTTTGTTAGTTTTCTTAAAGTTTTGATTGGGATTATAAGCGAAGTTTACCGTTTTCATATTATTGAATAACTAAAAGTTTTTAGTTTTGCTTATAGAAATTTGAACTAATTTCCCTTGAATGCTTATCCATTCTATCACGAAAAACATTTCAATGTAAGGTTTCCAGGTTGCCCAGATATGTATATCCGGATTTGCTTGAACATTTGACTCCAATTTGAGGTAAGTCTGGTCTGGCCCGGTTTCCCGGTTTTTGTTGCAAAAAACCCGGATTTAATCACATCATTTTTAAAACGTGACATAAACTGAGATTTAATTATTATATGTTACTTTGAATTTGTCGGCCTTAGCGGTGAAAAGTGATGTCATTCCTCAAACGGACCACGGCGGACCACGCTTGGCCTACTGATGTGTGGTGGTAGATGCAACTCTATCTGTATCTACTGCTTCATAGTAGTAGGCCCGTGAGGAACAAAAATTTGATATGTGATGATATGCTTCTAAATAAAATTCTATCCGCTCATTTTCAGCATCTTTCATTTCCATCTAACCTTCTATCCACCTATAAAATTTCATAAGCTTTAGATGTCCCTACTAAAAAGGACATCACTTTTCACCGCTAAGGCCGACAAATTCAAAGTAACATACAAACATTACGGTGGTTTATCTCTTCATTAAAATTAATTATTATAATTTTTCATTTTTACGTTAAAAAAAAGAAGTTATGAATGGCAAGTTTTAGAATAATCATGACCTGTTTTCATGAAAATAAAATTATTTTTAATGAATGTAATCTCTGTAGCTTCAATCAATCTTCAATAAACATTTAAATTACATTGCAATGGTTCCCAACAATTATTTGACTGAAATTTTTTTTTAGATAAAATTAACCACCCAGAAACATAGGTTGTCATAACTTATTATGTTTCTGGGAAATAAGGGCCAAATAAAACTTCACGAAGATGTCTTCTGTCTGATTCGACAGCAGATTTGAATTTTTGAGAAAATTTAACATCAGATATTTCAGGACTTCCAACCTTCGGCTTCGATTTTGGAATAAATTAGGGTCGAAATTTTTCCACTGTTCAATATTCCGTCAATATAATCATCAAAATAATTAAATGTTGAATTATTAATAATCAACATTAAGTTTAAAAAAATATGAACTCTTATTTGAAAACAGTTTATAAGAGCACATAAATCACTTAAATTTCTAGTTAAACTTTAGTAGGTATCCATGAAAAACCAAAATCAAGTTTAAGTGCATGAAAAATTATGGTTTCCCATACAAATTTCCCCACAAAACCAAAATAAGTTGCGCTAATGCAGGACTCAACGAATTGCTTTCAAAAATTTTATATCTATTTTCGGCAGTTGAAAAACCAATCAAAATTGTGGGAGGTTTGAAAATTAATTGATATGCAATTTCCATACAAAACTTCCAGTGGACTTATGAAAAACAATGAACCAAGAAGAGATTGAGGTCGATTCGATATTTTCTCTGGTTATGTATGGTTCGTAATTTTTATTAAAATCGTGACGTTAAAATTGTCCAATAAACGATTCTCAAAGAAAACTGTTACGAAAAATGTTTTGTTCTGAAATTAAACGTTATTTATCGTTGAAGGAATCTTTATATTTTGATTAACTTTCAGGACAAAAAAAGCGAAAAAAAAATTAAAGAAAAACCAGCATTGTATATACACATATTTTGTATGTATGTATGGTTCCCCCATCGGTAGCAAGGTCCAGCCTATGCCTGTGTGGCTTGGCCTTCGAATTGCTTCTCATGCTTCCACGGCCGATGGTTCGTCGAAGGAAGGCATCCAACCTTCAGAGACCTACAATGGTTGGCAATCCACTCCGCTTGCAATAGTCTCTTCAGATTAACCCCAGATGCATTCCCTCTGATATATATGATTATTTATACAATGAAACGCATCTTACCTGTCGGCAACTTATGGGAATCGAACCCAAAAGTTTTTCTTGCCAACACCGGGAATCGAACCCAGTCCGCCTGGGTTACCAGACTCGCGCCAGCCTATCCACTAGACCACATCAGCGCTCATCATTGTATATACACATATTTTCAGCAAAAAATATCGTAAAAAGCCTCATTTTATCAGTTAACATTAAAATTAATATGATTCTGTAGTCTTCTTTGGGAAAAAAGTTTTGAAAGACGGCAGAAATATTGGCAATTTGCAACGATGGGTTAGGGGACAACGATTGGCAAATCATCTTACCCCAGCTTTTGTTTGTTTATTTTTATTATTTTATTTATTTACATAGTATTCCGTCTCACGACATAACTTGACGAACATAATTCCTAAAATTCACTCGGTTCATAGCAACCGTTCTCCAATTTCTCGGGCACCCCACGTTCGCCAGATCACGCTCCACTTGGTCTAACCACCTCGCTCGTTGCGCTCCCGCTCGTCTTGTTCCTACCGGATTCGTAGCGAACACCTGTTTTGCAGGACAGTCGTCCGGCATTCTCGCAACATGTCCCGCCCAGCGTATCCGGCCTGCCTTCACCACCTTCTGGATACTGGGTTCGCCGTAGAGGCGCGTGAGCTCGTGGTTCATCCTTCGCCTCCCCACTCCGTTCTCCTGTACGCCGCCAAAGATGGTTCTTAACACTCGTCGCTCGAATACTCCGAGTGTACGCAGGTCCTCCTCGAGCAATATCCATGTCTCGTGCCCGTAGAGAACAACCGGTCTAATGAGCGTCATATACAGGTTACACTTCGTGCGAGGGCTAAGTCTTCTCGACCGCAGTTGCTTGTGGAGTCCATAGTAGGCACGACTTCCGCTGATAATTCGCCTCCGGATCTCACGGCTGGTGTCATTGTCTGCAGTCACCAGTGAGCCGAGATAGACAAAGTCTTCGACTATCTCCAGCTCGTCGCCGTCGATCGTGACCTTGTTATTATTGGACAAGCGGGTTCGGTCGGTCTCGGATCCGCAGGCCAGCATGTACTTCGTCTTGGACGTATTAATCATCAACCCAATCCTTCCTGCTTCGCGTTTCAGTTTGCGGTAGATCTCCTCCACCGCCGCAGATGATCTGCCGACTATATCAATGTCATCGGCAAAGCAGATAAGTTGACTGGATCTGTTGAAAATCGTGCCCCGCATTTCGCCCACCGCTCGTCGAATAACACCTTCTAGCGCTACGTTGAACATCATGCAGGATAGACCATCACCTTGTCGAAGCCCCCTGCGCGATTCGAATGAACTCGACAATTCACCCGAAATCCGTACACAGCACTGCGTTCCATCCATCGTCGCCTTGATCAGTCTGATCAGCTTCCCGGAAAAGCCGTTCTCGTCCATGATTTTCCATAGCTCGTTACGGTCGATCGTGTCGTATGCGGCTTTGAAGTCGATGAATAGATGATGCGTAGGGACTTGGTGTTCACGGCATTTTTGGAGGATTTGCCGCAATGTGAATATCTGGTCCGTCGTAGACCGTCCCTCCATGAAGCCGGCCTGATGACTTCCCACGAATCTGTTTGCTTGTGGCGTTAGGCGGCGGAGTAGGATTCGGGACAACACTTTGTAGGCGGCATTGAGGACAGTGATCGCTCGGTAGTTCTCACAGTCCAATTTGTCGCCCTTCTTGTAGATGGGGCATATTACCCCTTCCTTCCACTCCTCCGGTAGCTGTTCTATGTCCCAGATCCGGATTATCAACCGATGTAGGCAATCGGCCAACCTGTCCGGGCCCATTTTGATGAGTTCAGCTGCGTTTATTTTTATTGCTTTTGTTTATTTTCGCTACAGCTTTTTGGCATGGAAATTTTTCAAAGCGATTTATTGGAGGAATCTTATACCTACGTCGAAATTCCACAGATGGGTATCGATAGAAGTTTTTTTTTCTTTCCATCTAATTATATTTGAATAATATCTAAATCTTTGATTAAAACGCTTAAATTTTGGACTCATTTTTTTTTTAAATCGAATGCCCAGAATTTGTCAGTTTATTCTAAGCTGTTTCTGTAATTTTATTCACACGATTTCCAGTTTGTTGTGGGTTGTTTCGTTATCCATCGAAACAAGCAAAAAATATTTGCAAAGGAGTTGGAGAGCTGGGGCACCACTTTATGCAAGAAGTAGAAGAAGAAGAAGGCAGCACACGGGGAATGAGTGAGTGTTTATGTGCAATCTACATATTGTAATGATATGGCTAATGTATGCATCGAACAAAACGAATGTCGGGCAACGACGTCGACCGTTGGACGTCCAGTTTGTGTGTTTTTTTTGCTTGCAATTGAAAGGAAGGCTTTTGGTCTGCACCTATTTTTAGTTTTAAAGTGTTTTGTGAAGGTTTCAAATTTTTATGACCACATTAAATGAGGAATATTCGAGTTTAAAATAGAAAAAAGTCATTTTCAAATTGTAAACGAACTCAAAATTGGATCCTTCACAGTGGAAATCACTCTGCTCCCTTTAGTTTGGCATGTCTAGATTGGGCAGTGAAGATTAAGTGGATTCCAAGTGTGGATACACTTGCAATCGTTGTCCAATTTGATATGGTTGCAGAGAGTATTTTTCCGGGCTTAATCTGGCATAACATAAGTTTTGATTGGTCCCGTCAAAGCTGCTACGCATGGTTTTGATATCTAACCGGCACATCGAAAGTGAGCAAAGGGAATGAGTATTCTGGCTTGGATTTGTTAGCCAATTCTGTTACGATTTTGGATATGGAGGATGGTTCGGGTTTGTAATTTGTAGGCTGTTTTGGTGATATTGCCCTTACCGAATATTCTATGCTGATGAATTGGATTTAATTTTTGTGATATTGCCCTGACTGAATATTATTGTCATGAAAGTTCATGTACATGAAAAACTGCCAAATAATTTACATGACATTATGTTTTTCATCTATTGATATCTAGAAAATTTATGATTGATTTTTGATAGCTCAACAAATTATAGGAATTCATGACTTTACGTAAACAGAGTTATGGTTTCAGAATTAAGCAAGAGCCATGCCCAAAAATCTTAAACTTTGGATGTCCGTGATAGCGAAACATTAAATTGTTCAGCATTTAGAGTTTTATAAACGATATCTTCAGTATTTCCACTTTTTCAATGAATTGAACATTTATTCATATTTGTGTAAATGTGGAAACATAATTCTTCACAAAATTGTTTGAAACTTAAAACTGTAATAAAAGATTTCTCCATTTGTGATCATTATCTACATTTAGGCGTTTAAAACATAATCATCGTTTTTCTTTTTAAAAAAACTGCAATATCACCTAGTATCAAATAATTTTTGGAAATTTCTCTCTATAATTGGACATAAATAACACTAACATTAGAGCTACCTTATGCAAATCCAGGACCGAGAAAAAAATCTAAACTGGAAAATAACGAAGTCAGGCATTCTTTATCCTGGAAAACCTTCAACCAAATTCCACTAATTTAGCTTCTTCACAATACTGCAAGCATTGTGTTCAATTTTGTCGAATAACATTTGCAAACCACTTTACTTATTCAATTTTTATTTTAATATAATGAATTAAAGTTATCATTTAATCATAACAATATGCTGGTGTTATTATTTCTCACGTGGTGAGACAGTATTTTTTCAAAGCATTTGATTCTCATAAAAAATTTGAAAAAAAAATCAAGCATTGGTGTACACATTTAAAACTTTTTGAAGCCGTTACAAACTTTACCCAGTATGACGGATTGCCTTAATGATATCATCTATAATCTCTGTATTGCTTTTTTTTTATCCTATACCAACACTGTTGGTGTAAAAATATGTTTTGGATGATCACCAAAATTTTTCAAATAAATATTTATATAATTCAGTCACCAGTTTGGGCTAAAATGCATCGAAATGCAAATAAAAGATAAATCTCGTTAGCATATGCTGGGATATGATTGTTTTGCATGGCGTGTTTGTTAATTTCAAAGCTTCATCCATCCAAACATTTTTTTTTTTTTATTTCAGCTAGTAGATTTTTTTGTAGTATTTTTTACCCCTAAATGTATGCAGTACCCTTATGCTTTTGCTTCAAGATAATTATTGGCCGGAAAAATGCAAAATTTAACTCAAATAAAACCAAAAATGTAAAGTAATAACTTATGACTTCACAAATTAGCAAAGATTGAAAAAAGGGAGACTTTCATCTTATATATAAAAATGGAGGCGCTATCTTTGTGATAACATCACGTATGAACGGGCGGTCGGAATGAAGTGAAACTTGGTATCCGAGGGTTTTTGGGGCCAGAGATGGTTTGTATAATAGTTTCAAGAATCTCACTATTTATAGAAGGGGGGCTCCCATACAAAATCAAATTGAAACGGACATAACTTGAACAATTTAAATGCGATTTTCATAAAAATTGGTTCACGAGATCGAAAAGACACAAGAAGTTGATTCATTATGCAGACTGCAATTGCTCGCTTTTAAAACGTGGGGCTCCCTTAAAAAAATGTGAAAAAATTTGAAAAAATATATACAACCCATACAATTCACATGGGATATTCATGAAATTGTGTACACATGCATGTTTTGATGTGGAAAAACAATCTATTTTACTAAATAACACATCCTACCTTTATAACCAGAGGCTCCCATACAAAATCAACGTGAGTTATAACATAACTTAAACAATTGCCAAGCGATTTTGCTTAAACGAGCCAGGCAGCCATGTTTTGACAGTAAAATATGATTTATTGTAATAAATAACGCTTTCTCCATAAACCCCCCCCCCCCATTTTTGAACTAAAGGTGAGAGGAGGGGAGAGAAGTTTCATATAAATCTTATATGTGAAAATGAAGACGCTTCCTTCATATGAACGAGCGATCAGAATTACATGAAATTTGGTTTATATTATAGTTTTAAGACTATCCGACTTTAGTGGGAAGGAGCTCTCATATCAAATCATTATCAAACATGACACATCTCGAGCAATTTTCATGTAATCTTATATATAAAAATGGAGGCGTTTTCTTTGTTACACCATCACGTATGAATGGTCGGTCGGAATGAAGTGAAATTTGGTATCCGAGGGTTTTTTGGGTCAGAGATGGTTTGTATAAAAGTTTCAAGAATCTCACTTTTTATTAAAGGGGGGTCCCCATACAAAATTATCTCTTCACATCTTCTTATATATAAAAATGGAGGCATTTTCTTTGTAACAACATCACGTATGAATGGTCGGTCGGAATGAAGTGAAATTTGGTATCCGAGGGTTTTTTGGGTCAGAGATGGTTTGTATAATAGTTTCAAGAAACTCACTTTTTATGAAAGGAAGGTCTCCATACAAAGTTATCTCTTCTTCACATCTTCTTATATATAAAAATGGAGGCATTTTCTTTGTAACAACATCACGTATGAATGGTCGGTCGGAATGAAGTGAAATTTGGTATCCGAGGGTTTTTTGGGTCAGAGATGGTTTGTATTATAGTTTCAAGAATCTCACTTTTTATTAAAGGGGGGTCCCCATACAAAATTATCTTTTCACATCTTCTTATATATAAAAATGGAGGCTTTTTCTTTGTTACAACATCACGTATGAATGGTCGGTCGGAATGAAGTTAAATTTGGTATCCGAGGGTATTTTGGATCAGAGATGATTTGTATAATAGTTTCAAGGATCTCACTTTTTATGGAAGGTGCTAATACAAATTCAACTTTATTTGTTACGATTTCCATAAGAATCTATTTGCGAGCATGATGCAGTTAAGAACGTGTTGATGAAATTAAACATTTATTACGATTTATACTTTGGAAGGTAAAACGAAGTTTACCGGGTCAGCTAGTATTTTTTAATAACAAAACCATTGTTATACATTTTTAATCACTGAAATTTTTTAAAAGAAATTAGGACTTTTAAATTCGACCTCAAATCATTTCAAGCAGAAGCTTTTTTACTATCAACTGAGAAACAGTTCTGTCGTTGAAAAACTGTATGAGAAGATTGGGTGTTATAAAAATAAAATTTCTTATCACGCTTCAACTATACTGGTTGGGTAATTTGTTATTGACTCAGAGTTTTGTTGAAATTAACCAAAGCCATTCGTGATCAACCGTAATCTTAGCTGACGTTAAGTAAGAGCATTAAAACAGAAGTTTAGTTTGAATCCACCCTGATTTTTTTTGTATTCCAAGCTGGAAACTGCATGCGTTTAAATGAATTCAAGTATCTAGTGTTTAAATTCATTTAACATATCTTTCAACTGTTGGAAATGATCTTATATGCTTGTTGTTTTAACCTCAATTCAATATTGAAAAGTAAAACTTCATGTAGGTATACACTTTTCTAAATGTTATTGTCTACACACAGGCGTTTATTTTCAACAATATTTCGTATTGATATTCGAAAAATTTAATGCAACAAAAATACACATCAATGTTATACGAGAGATTTTTGCAATCCAGCTTTAATTTATGGGGTTGCACGCTAAACACATAAATTTTTATCATCAAATTACTTGTTTTTTCAATTTTCTGAACATGATTGATAAACTAAAGTGAAAAAATTATGAAACAGATAAATATGACATTTTAATTAGAGTCGCATTAGACCAATTTTCAAGAATGTTGACCTCATAATTCGAGATAGCATCTTTGCACATTGATGTCCATGAACTATACAGTTGAAGAGATTCTCTTTTGTTTGAAAAACATTTAAATCAAACTCTTACTTATACTTTTATAAAGAATCAAATAAAATTAAAGAAAAACATTCTGATGCTCCCATATTTACACAACACCTCTTCACAGGTTACTAAATATCAGGAATAGAATGAAAATTAATTTTTAACCTTTTGCAATTTTTGGGTTTTGGCTTGAAATACATTATGAAAAGATAAATATGAAAATTTTGATATTTTATCAAAAATATATCTGGTTCAAATAATTTCTGTTATTTCATGCTTTGGTTTTTATGTGGGAGATTTAAAAAGACTTAAAGAAATGATTTTAAAAAAATATCAGAGAATTTTTCGATCAATTCTTAAATAAAGACCTGGTTCGTTTTTTGCGACATTCGATTTTGGCAACATTCGATTTGTGCAGCATCCGATTTTGACACATGAACGGTTTTAGAAAGAACATTACCTAATAATGTTTGCTATAACATGACCAAAATATTTTAGACAAGAATCATAAATACTTTTTAACATTTTTTAATGGTGATTGAATACTACAACAAAAACAAAAATGTCAATAAAAAAAATGTAAATAACCGTAAAACAGAGTATCATGGATCACCGGGGTAGCTTTGATCAATATGAAATTTTGCCACATAATTATCAATAGCTAAGTCTTTTTTTTTCCTGTTGGGGAGAGAGTCCACTGCGACCATTAAGTTGATCTATTGTGGTTTACCCCGCGTTATTATTTTTACTTTGCTATGCTACTTGACACCCCTGCACTATTGGTTGAAGTTGCAGTTGTTTACCGGTAGCACTACGAGCACACACATAACTAGGTAGGATCTCCAAGTGCAATCTAAGTTCCCTTGAAAAGATCCATCCACATGCATGTGCTGCATCATTGGGGCGTACAATTCCAAGGTATACACAGCTAGCATTTCACTAATGCTAAAACCGCCAACCTTCATCATACTATGTGTGCCAGGTTATGTCACGACCGGGATTCGATCTCATGAACGTTGGCTTAGAAGACAAGGATGCTATCATCTAGGCCACGATCTGCTGGCTCAGCTAAGTCTTAAGTTGAGTTATCTTAAAACTTTTTTCTACGTTTAAAAAACCTATATGTTGAGTTTCAAATTGGGTTCAACTTAGTTTGTTTTTGAAAATAGCAAATATAAGTAAAATGTTATTTCAAAATCTTGAAATATCTATGTTTTCGATGGCTCGCAAACAAATACCATTCCTGATGAAATCGAAGCGTTTAGAAGCAGGAGGTTGGTTTATATGACGTTTCAACTTTTTTCCTTAGTTAATTTCTAGTTTTAGCGTCACCGTCATAATACTTACAAATGCTAGTAACAAATAAACCAAAGCATTTCATGTTTAAAGGCCGAACAACAATTAAAATCGATAGATGGACCTTGATGCTTCATAAATTAAGGGGCTAAATTTTTGAACACTAGTTATAAAATTTTAACTCAAAAAAAAAAATTAAATTTTTCCTTCATTCAAATCTCTAGGCCTCCGCACTATTCCCCTTTAATTTTTTCCTTAAAACTTTACCATTTGATTGGGTTTCTAGCCTTTTGCCCTAGACTTTTGGAAAATGTCCCTATTTTTTAAATATCAATAATTTATCTCAATTTACACCAAAAACTTTGGTGTGGTTTGAATGAAGGCAATTTTTTTTGTAGTTAAAATTTTATAACTAATGTTCAAAAATTTAGCCCTTTAATTCATGCAGCATTATGGTCCATCTTTCGATTTTAATTTTTGTTCGGCCTTACAACACCTACTGCCTTGGTTTATTTATTACTAGCGTTTGTAAATATGATGACGGTGTTTTGAATCATTTATGATCAAGAAAACTAGTTAAAACTGTAAAAATAGAGACTGATCCATGTTATCCAAATCGATTTTTTAACCAAATTTAAAATAGTCTAATAGATTTCTGCAACAATTTTTACGTTCATAGGAGTCTAGTACTGGTTTTAAAAATATTAAACATGCCATATTCCCCTTAACAGAAAAAAATAATCGAGAAATATTGAAAAAAGTGATGAATCTTACCCGTTCGAAGGTATTTCTACTAAAATTCAAATAGTTGAAAGAGCGAAAGCCAAGCTGTAGAAGATAGGAAATAAATCACCTGTTGATTACGATTTTTTTTTAAATTATTGATCTAAATCATCTCGATTCTTTGATCTTGTGCAATGTAGGTTATATACAAGTTTGTTGCATGCAAAATATTGTCCAATTTTTTTTTCAAATTTATTGAAAATTTGAATAAATTATTCCTATTCCCAACCTTCCTTTGGGATGTTTCTACTCCAAGCGACAAAACAAGATTTTCTCATTTATTTCACCCTTATAGAACACTGGTTTTTCTTGAAAATTTTGTAACTCATTTTATACAAAAAGCAATGTAACATCATGAATTTAGACGGTTTTTATTTATTGAGTTTATTCGGTTTGTGAAACAACGAAAGGTTATGTAAATTTTAACGATTGTTTCACTCACCGAAAAACCCAATAAATAAAAACCGTGTTAAAAGTACCGGTGATAAACTTTTAATCATTTTGATGATGTGCAAAACCTGGTCAAATATGTTCACGAAAATTATTTTAAGCATTTCCAGCCACTGCAATAAATTCTGTTCATTACACGTTGTTATTTTTGTTTTCATAAAAGTTAGGAAATGACATTCCAGGGAAAGCCAAATTTGCGGAATTCCACAGACAAATCTTTGCAGTATTCCATACAACCAGATAAAATCCCGGGTTTTCAAATTTTTATTCTGGAAATTTGAAAAAAAAAAGGTTGGTTAATTTAAATGCAAAAATCGCGAAAAATCTGATGACTTAAAATTTTTCATCTTAAAGTGAATTGAGAGAATATTTTAAAAAAAGTATAACATCACATCAATCTCTGAAAATTGTTGAAAACCAAGCAGATGTTGAGATTTTGTAATCTCCCTTTTTCTTTAGAAAAAAAAATCAATGAAGGACATTATGTTTAGTTTGTGTACTTTGGGCAAAAATGAACAATCTTGAATTTTTGCTTTAAAACTCCAATTCGAACACATTTTTACATACACGAATGCCTCCAATAACTCTATCTTATGCAATCAAACTTGAACACAAAGTTTAAATTTGTTTTCGGTTTTGATATGACACTTTGACATCCTTGTGGTACTCGTTTCTGAGATTAAAAAATCGATTAACAGTTAAAAGTATGAAAACCTTCAGAAATCATCAAATTGTATGAAAGATTTTCGACAAAGATTTTTAATTTTGATATCCAGGTGGATTATTTAAAGTTCGTGCTCAAATGTAAGAAGAAAGTCCAATTTGTTTTCTCGTCCCAAATATTTGTTTTTCAAATCCTCACACTAACTTAGGCAAAAAATAACATTAACATAAACGAAAATTAACAGTGATTGTTATGATTTTATCTTTGAAAAAACCCACGTACCGTAAAACGGGGTAACTTTGATCACCGGGGTAAATTTGACCAACAATAAACTTTTCCACATTATCATCAATTACTCAGTCGTTAGTTTGAATTTTTGAAAACTGTTTTCAACGTCTGAAAGCCTATTAGTTGAGTATCAAAAAGGCATAATTTGGGTTGTATTTGAATTTTTGTTCTGCTAGTAAAAAATCTAGTTTCAATCTTAAAATATCTATTTTTCCAAGGCTCGCAAACAAACAGGTCTCCTGATGATACCAAAAAGTATGTAGAAGCAAACGGGTTGTTTAATGTGAAAGAACAACTTTTTTTCCTTGTATATGAACAGTTAGAGTGCTATTTTTATAGTAATTTACTGATAAATTTTTGAAATTTAAAAAATAAGGACATTTTCCAAGAGTAAGCTCGTATTTGACAAATGGATAGGAACCCTATCAAATCGTTAACTTTGAAGAAAAAATGAAAATGGAAATAGTGGGAGAGCCTAGGGGAATGTGTGAAGGTTATATTTCATTTGTATTTTGAAGCTCAAACTATTTAGCAATTATACCTAATTTTGCCCCTAAATGTAGGCAGCATCATAGTTTGTTTTTTTCAATTATAAATATTTTTAAAATAAAACGTTTACAATCAAAGCTAAATTGATAATCTAGCATTTTTCAATATCATTTAGGTGTTTTGTATCCTTTATGATGAAAAAAAAAACTCGTTAAAACCGTCAGAATAGAGACTGATCAATGTCACCCCAAAGCATCAAATTGTGAACAGAAACGAAAACGATTTTTAAATCAAATTTAAAGAGGTCTAATAAATTTCTACATCCATGTTGTACGTTTATAGAAGTCCATTACTAATTTTAAAAATATAAAACATGCCACATTTCCCTTAACAGAAAAAATAATCGAAATATATGGAAAAAAGTGATCAATATTACTCCGGATTACGGTACAAAAAATGAATTTTCTAAATCTAGATAATGTTTTTAAAACCATAAAAACACTTTTTACGGTTTTCAAATCATTATTCGCCGAAACATTTGTATTTTTTCGGTTTGGATTGTGTGAACACAAACAGAGCTAAAAAAATTTATCTACCTCGTCACTAAATTATACTTATCAACTGAATAAGCATCAATCTCGAAGAAAACTTACGCCTGTTTCCAATTATTATTCGGTATCGATACAATCCGACTTTTCCAAGTCTAACGCAGTTAACATCGGAAAGAATAACATTAATGAGTGCAAGTCCCGTATGTATATGGATGCTGTAGTACAATTTTCCTAAGTCAAACTTCAACAATTGCTTAGCTTTTTTTTCATCCGACAAAAACCACATGATGATGATCAACGGTGCTGCGGCGGTTTCAAATGAGCAAATTTCTTCGAAATTTTATCCTACCGTTGATGTATTAGATTCACTTTTGACCCCTCGGAATGATGATTTGATGTTCAAAAAGTTTAATTGGCTTTCTAGTAAAAAAAAACTTTTTTCTTAGGCGTAAAGATGAGAATGCTCTTTAGGTTGCATAAGCATAGGCGCTTAACACGATGAATTTTGGTTTGGATATTAAGTGTGTTTTTTTAAAGAATACTCTGATCAAGTTTTCTAGAGTCGATTCCGTTTTCTCGAAAGAGAAAAAAAAACCAACTATCTCGATGTCGAAGCACAACACGCTGATGATGTAAATGATGGACTACAGCAGAGCATCTCAACGGGTTCCTAGCGAACTAGATATAGATTTGCTCTAATTTTGCCATCCACTCGCATCGCGAGGATGGATGGAGCGATTTTTACATACTCTGGACCACTCTTCGAAACCACCCGAAACCGGGACCCCCTGAAGCTGAATAATAGTGTTTTGGCAGAGTATAGTAGGTTTAGTTGTTTCGCAGGATGGATGATGAGACTCGCAGAATGCAAACGATAAAACAAAACCTCTAACAACAGACACATCAGGCAGGGCAGCTAAATTGATGTTTTATTATCCAACTTGTTCGAACGAGAGATGAATGGTCGGTAATTTCATCCGACAGGCAAATGTAAACGTTCATCATCTGACGATGGTGCTCTTGGTCTAGGGTTGCCATATTCGATTTTGTAGACTAATTTTTTCAAATATTAGAAATCTTCAGAGTTTTTCCACCGAAATTCTACTCAAGCAACAAAACTGAAAAAACAACCATATTAATAGTTAAATCTGCAAACCTTTAAGGTTGGCACCCATATCGAGGAACCCTTCAGTGGTCCATCCCCAGCAG
The DNA here is from genome assembly GCF_029784155.1 of Uranotaenia lowii. Taxonomy (NCBI): domain Eukaryota; kingdom Metazoa; phylum Arthropoda; class Insecta; order Diptera; family Culicidae; genus Uranotaenia; species Uranotaenia lowii. The sequence continues at coordinate 365,691,506 of NC_073692.1, read as the reverse complement.
CAAAGTTGATGAAGTGTGATTTTGCTTGCAGAGAGTTGAGGATAGAGTTGGTTAAGGTTTTTTTTTGCATTCTGCGAATTTATGGCAGGCGCGCAGTCTTGGGGTTTTTGTGTTGATCAGATGCCAAGAAACCGAAACTGGATCACTCACCAGCATCGGGATAAAATGGATCGATTGCCTTGCCTTGGCTGACTGACCGCCTGACTAACTGAAAATGAAAAATCGCTGCTATGGTGTTTGTTTTGATTTCGAAGAATCCGTACGCGTACGTACCGGTAATGAGAGATGGACGGCCGGTGCAGATCAATCATTCGCGGGTCCATTCCGGTGTATTCTCAATAAAGACCGATTGAGCTGCATGTAGCTCGAAAGGAAGCCTTAGGTGGTCTACTGGATGAATCGGTTGTTAATTAGACTAACTATTGTTATTAGCTGTAAAATAGAGAATAAACTATAAACAGAATATTACCCATTTTTCTTTTCTCTATTTACAGGTATTTTTCACCATCAATACGTAGATTGTAAGTTATTCTTGTGTCAATGATGATAAATTTAAATTCAAAAATAATAATCTGGATACAGAACCCGTGATCAGGTTGATTACAGACTTTGAATTTCAATTTTAATGAGCAACTCTAAAACCGCAAAATCTGGAGTAATTCTAAGCTAAGCTTTCCAGAGGGGTATCCAGGCCGTGCTTATTTGTGCTTTTTCCCTTATTATTCGTCAATATCAAAATTATTCAATTCAAAATATGAAGAAAAATACTTGAAACTTGTTTATTTTATAGAAACACCTCAATCGATTTTAAATAATAATTTAAGCTTCCAAAAATCGGTAATGTAAATTTTGATAAAATAAGCTCAAAAAATTTAACAATAAAATTCATAATTCGAATGACTCAATTCAAATTTTTGTTTGTTTTTGCAAATAAAGTGAAACGATTCGGTCGAAATATGAGCAACCTGACATAATCTTATTAAAATTCAAAAGTTTGGACCTAATTTCTATCAAAAAGTATGAAAATTTTATGAAAACTGTAGTAGAATTGTTGATCTGGGATAATATTTTGAGGCTTTTGTTTTAGTTCTGAGTCGTGTTTGTTACTCTTGAATCATTTTGGTGGTTCATCTGAATTTGATTTAAAATTTGAATTTTTGAGTTAAGAAAAGCACATCATTTCACGTAATCATAATGAAGAAATTGAGCAGTGTGTATAAATGTCAAATTACTTAGTGCTAGAGGAAAATTTTTAAACAACCACTTTTTAAACCTTAGGAATACGAGGAAACGCCAAAACATGCAGTAGGTAAACTGTTCAAATAGTTTATAAAAGCATTATTATTCAATTTTACATAGAAAAATTTAAAAGTCATCTTAATTTTTGAAAAAAAGTAAAACTAGATTTTTTTTTATTTCGCACCCTTTTTCATATTTTAAGTCCTCAACGCAAACTGCTTTATCGAACAAAAGTAAACTTATGCTTGATTTATCAGTTGAACATTTTAAAACAAATAGTAGATTTTTTTTATCCGTAACATAAGTGGTTCTATTCTTATTGCAATCACTTCGCTCAAATTTTTTTGCTTTGAATTTTTAGCGAAACTTGGAAGCCAAAACCATCTAGGACCAAATAAAAAGCACTTTTTGTGTCGTTTTCCATGATTTTCTACGAACTTGAGGGATGCTAATCACTATTCACGTTCTTCTTATAAACGCAGGCACATTTTTGAGGTTTACTGTTGTCAGGAATTGGATATCATCCTAATCTATGTCAAAAAAGTACTAAATTACAAAAACGTCAAAAATATCTAAAAAGCCAAAAATGTCCAGAACGTCAAAAATTACGAGAATTGTTAATTGTCAAAATAATCAAAATTGTTAAAAAATGTCGAAAAAATAAAAAATGTCAAAATTGTCAAAATTGTAAAAATTGATGTGGTTTTGACTTTCTTTTCTGAAATTAACACTTCATTTTGAAAAAGCCGTTTGTTCAGTCTTTCAAAATCACCGTTGAAAAGTTCTGTGAGATAGTTTTAAATTTATCATAATTTTCAATTATTGTTCGAGCAGGAAAATCTACAACTAGGCCAGAAAAAAGTCTTCACAAAAGCCACATAAAGAGTCATATTTTTTCCCTGAGGATGAGACCAACCTAGTCTCGAAACATTGGATGAAATAAAATAATCATCATTTCGAAAAAAGACTGCAGTGCCGATTTCAGAAAAGAAAGTCAAAACCACATCAACAAAAACCAGTCGAAATCTGAACAACATAAAACATTGTAAAAATAATTAAATTTTAAAAAAAGCCAAAAAGCCAAAAATGCCAAAAATGTCAAAAATGTCAAAAATGTCAAAAATGTCAAAAATGTCAAAAATTTCAAAAATGTCAAAAATGTCAAGAATGTCAAAAATGTCAAAAATGTCAAAAATGTCAAACATGTTTAAAATGGCAAAAATGTCAAAATGTCAAAAATGTCAAAAATGTCAAAAATGTCAAAAATGTCAAAAATGTCAAAAATGTCAAAAATGTAAAAAATGTCAAAAATGTCGAAAATGTCAAAAATGTCAAAAATGTCAAAAATTTCAAAAATGTCAAAAATGTCAAGAATGTCAAAAATGTCAAAAATGTCAAAAATGTCAAACATGTTTAAAATGGCAAAAATGTCAAAATGTCAAAAGTGTCAGAAATTTCAAAAAAATTTCAAAAATGTCAAAACGTCAAAAATGTCAAAAATGTCAAAAATGTCAAAAATGTCAAAAATGTCAAAAATGTCAAAAATGTCAAAAATGTCAAAAATGTCAAAAATGTCAAAAATGTCAAAAATGTCAAAAATGTCAAAAATGTCAAAAATGTCAAAAATGTCAAAAATGTCAAAAATGTCAAAAATGTCAAAAATGTCAAAAATGTCAAAAATGTCAAAAATGTCAAAAATGTCAAAAATGTCAAAAATGTCAAAAATGTCAAAAATGTCAAAAATGTCAAAAATGTCAAAAATGTCAAAAATGTCAAAAATGTCAAAAATGTCAAAAATGTCAAAAATGTCAAAAATGTCAAAAATGTCAAAAATGTCAAAAATGTCAAAAATGCCAAAAATGTAAAAAATGTCAAAAATGTCGAAAATGTCAAAAATGTCAAAAATGTCAAAAATGTCAAATATGTTTTAAATGGCAAAAATGTCAAAAATGTCAAAATTGTCATAAATGTCAAAAGTGTCAAAAATGTCAAAAATGTCAAAAATGTCGAAAATGTCAAAAATGTTAAAAATGTCAAAAATGTCAAAAATGTCAAAAATGTCAAAAATGTCAAAAATGTCAAAAATGTCAAAAATGTTAAAAATGTCAAAAATGTCAAAAATGTCAAAAATGTTAAAAATGTCAAAAATGTCAAAAATGTCAAAAATGTCAAAAATGTCAAAAATGTCAAAAATGTAAAAAATGTCAAAAATGTCAAAAATGTCAAAAATGTCAAAAATGTCAAAAATGTCAAAAATGTCAAAAATGTCAAAAATGTCAAAAATGTCAAAAATGTCAAAAATGTCAAAAATGTCAAAAACGTCAAAAATGTCAAAAATGTCAAAAATGTCAAAAATGTCAAAAATGTCAAAAATGTCAAAAATGTCAAAAATGTCAAAAATGTCAAAAATGTCAAAAATGTCAAAAATGTCAAAAATGTCAAAAATGTCAAAAATGTCAAATATGTCAAAAACGTCAAAAACGTCAAAAATGTCAAAAATGTCAAAAATGTCAAAAATGTCAAAAATGTCAAAAATGTCAAAAATGTCAAAAATGTCAAAAATGTCAAAAATGTCAAAAATGTCAAAAATGTCAAAAATGTCAAAAATGTCAAAAATGTCAAAAATGTCAAAAATGTCAAAAATGTCAAAAATGTCAAAAATGTCAAAAATGTCAAAAATGTCAAAAATGTCAAAAATGTCAAAAATGTCAAAAATGTCAAAAATGTCAAAAATGTCAAAAATGTCAAAAATGTCAAAAATGTCAAAAATGTCAAAAATGTCAAAAATGTCAAAAATGTCAAAAATGTCAAAAATGTCAAAAATGTCAAAAATGTCAAAAATGTCAAAAATGTCAAAAATGTCAAAAATGTCAAAAATGTCAAAAATGTCAAAAATGTCAAAAATGTCAAAAATGTCAAAAATGTCAAAAATGTCAAAAATGTCAAAAATGCCAAAAATGTAAAAAATGTCAAAAATGTCGAAAATGTCAAAAATGTCAAAAATGTCAAATATGTTTTAAATGGCAAAAATGTCAAAAATGTCAAAATTGTCATAAATGTCAAAAGTGTCAAAAATGTCAAAAATGTCAAAAATGTCGAAAATGTCAAAAATGTTAAAAATGTCAAAAATGTCAAAAATGTCAAAAATGTCAAAAATGTCAAAAATGTTAAAAATGTCAAAAATGTCAAAAATGTCAAAAATGTTAAAAATGTCAAAAATGTCAAAAATGTCAAAAATGTCAAAAATGTCAAAAATGTCAAAAATGTCAAAAATGTAAAAAATGTCAAAAATGTCAAAAATGTCAAAAATGTCAAAAATGTCAAAAATGTCAAAAATGTCAAAAATGTCAAAAATGTCAAAAATGTCAAAAATGTCAAAAATGTCAAAAATGTCAAAAATGTCAAAAATGTCAAAAATGTCAAAAATGTCAAAAATGTCAAAAATGTCAAAAATGTCAAAAATGTCAAAAATGTCAAAAATGTCAAAAATGTCAAAAATGTCAAAAATGTCAAAAATGTCAAAAATGTCAAAAATGTCAAAAATGTCAAAAATGTCAAAAATGTCAAAAATGTCAAAAATGTCAAAAATGTCAAAAATGCCAAAAATGTAAAAAATGTCAAAAATGTCGAAAATGTCAAAAATGTCAAAAATGTCAAATATGTTTTAAATGGCAAAAATGTCAAAAATGTCAAAATTGCCATAAATGTCAAAAGTGTCAAAAATGTCAAAAATGTCAAAAATGTCGAAAATGTCAAAAATGTTAAAAATGTCAAAAATGTCAAAAATGTCAAAAATGTCAAAAATGTCAAAAATGTCAAAAATGTTAAAAATGTCAAAAATGTCAAAAATGTCAAAAATGTTAAAAATGTCAAAAATGTCAAAAATGTCAAAAATGTCAAAAATGTCAAAAATGTCAAAAATGTCAAAAATGTCAAAAATGTCAAAAATGTCAAAAATGTCAAAAATGTCAAAAATGTCAAAAATGTCAAAAATGTCAAAAATGTCAAAAATGTCAAAAATGTCAAAAATGTCAAAAATGTCAAAAATGTCAAAAATGTCAAAAATGTCAAAAATGTCAAAAATGTCAAAAATGTCAAAAATGTCAAAAATGTCAAAAATGTCAAAAATGTCAAAAATGTCAAAAATGTCAAAAATGTCAAAAATGTCAAAAATGTCAAAAATGTCAAAAATGTCAAAAATGTCAAAAATGTCAAAAATGTAAAAAATGTCAAAAATGTCAAAAATGTCAAAAATGTCAAAAATGTCAAAAATGTCAAAAATGTCAAAAATGTTAAAAATGTCAAAAATGTCAAAAATGTCAAAAATGTCAAAAATGTCAAAAATGTTAAAAATGTCAAAAATGTCAAAAATGTCAAAAATGTCAAAAATGTCAAAAATGTCAAAAATGTCAAAAATGTCAAAAATGTCAAAAATGTCAAAAATGTCAAAAATGTCAAAAATGTCAAAAATGTCAAAAATGTCAAAAATGTCAAAAATGTCAAAAATGTCAAAAATGTCAAAAATGTCAAAAATGTCAAAAATGTCAAAAATGTCAAAAATGTCAAAAATGTCAAAAATGTCAAAAATGTCAAAAATGTCAAAAATGTCAAAAATGTCAAAAATGTCAAAAATGTCAAAAATGTCAAAAATGTCAAAAATGTCAAAAATGTCAAAAATGTCAAAAATGTCAAAAATGTCAAAAATGTCAAAAATGCCAAAAATGTAAAAAATGTCAAAAATGTCGAAAATGTCAAAAATGTCAAAAATGTCAAATATGTTTTAAATGGCAAAAATGTCAAAAATGTCAAAATTGTCATAAATGTCAAAAGTGTCAAAAATGTCAAAAATGTCAAAAATGTCGAAAATGTCGAAAATGTCAAAAATGTTAAAAATGTCAAAAATGTCAAAAATGTCAAAAATGTCAAAAATGTCAAAAATGTCAAAAATGTCAAAAATGTTAAAAATGTCAAAAATGTCAAAAATGTCAAAAATGTTAAAAATGTCAAAAATGTCAAAAATGTCAAAAATGTCAAAAATGTCAAAAATGTCAAAAATGTAAAAAATGTCAAAAATGTCAAAAATGTCAAAAATGTCAAAAATGTCAAAAATGTCAAAAATGTCAAAAATGTCAAAAATGTCAAAAATGTCAAAAATGTCAAAAATGTCAAAAATGTCAAAAATGTCAAAAATGTCAAAAATGTCAAAAATGTCAAAAATGTCAAAAATGTCAAAAATGTCAAAAATGTCAAAAATGTCAAAAATGTCAAAAATGTCAAAAATGTCAAAAATGTCAAAAATGTCAAAAATGTCAAAAATGTCAAAAATGTCAAAAATGTCAAAAATGTCAAAAATGTCAAAAATGTCAAATATGTCAAAAACGTCAAAAACGTCAAAAATGTCAAAAATGTCAAAAATGTCAAAAATGTCAAAAATGTCAAAAATGTCAAAAATGTCAAAAATGTCAAAAATGTCAAAAATGTCAAAAATGTCAAAAATGTCAAAAATGTCAAAAATGTCAAAAATGTCAAAAATGTCAAAAATGTCAAAAATGTCAAAAATGTCAAAAATGTCAAAAATGTCAAAAATGTCAAAAATGTCAAAAATGTCAAAAATGTCAAAAATGTCAAAAATGTCAAAAATGTCAAAAATGTCAAAAATGTCAAAAATGTGAAAAATGTCAAAAATGTCAAAAATGTCAAAAATGTCAAAAATGTCAAAAATGTCAAAAATGTCAAAAATGTCAAAAATGTCAAAAATGTCAAAAATGTCAAATATGTCAAAAATGTCAAAAATGTCAAAAATGTCAAAAATGTCAAAAATGTCAAAAATGTCAAAAATGTCAAAAATGTCAAAAATGCCAAAAATGTAAAAAATGTCAAAAATGTCGAAAATGTCAAAAATGTCAAAAATGTCAAATATGTTTTAAATGGCAAAAATGTCAAAAATGTCAAAATTGTCATAAATGTCAAAAGTGTCAAAAATGTCAAAAATGTCAAAAATGTCGAAAATGTCAAAAATGTTAAAAATGTCAAAAATGTCAAAAATGTCAAAAATGTCAAAAATGTCAAAAATGTTAAAAATGTCAAAAATGTCAAAAATGTCAAAAATGTCAAAAATGTTAAAAATGTCAAAAATGTCAAAAATGTCAAAAATGTCAAAAATGTCAAAAATGTCAAAAATGTCAAAAATGTCAAAAATGTCAAAAATGTCAAAAATGTCAAAAATGTCAAAAATGTCAAAAATGTCAAAAATGTCAAAAATGTCAAAAATGTCAAAAATGTCAAAAATGTCAAAAATGTCAAAAATGTCAAAAATGTCAAAAATGTCAAAAATGTCAAAAATGTCAAAAATGTCAAAAATGTCAAAAATGTCAAAAATGTCAAAAATGTCAAAAATGTCAAAAATGTCAAAAATGTCAAAAATGTCAAAAATGTCAAAAATGTCAAAAATGTCAAAAATGTCAAATATGTCAAAAACGTCAAAAACGTCAAAAATGTCAAAAATGTCAAAAATGTCAAAAATGTCAAAAATGTCAAAAATGTCAAAAATGTCAAAAATGTCAAAAATGTCAAAAATGTCAAAAATGTCAAAAATGTCAAAAATGTCAAAAATGTCAAAAATGTCAAAAATGTCAAAAATGTCAAAAATGTCAAAAATGTCAAAAATGTCAAAAATGTCAAAAATGTCAAAAATGTCAAAAATGTCAAAAATGTCAAAAATGTCAAAAATGTCAAAAATGTCAAAAATGTCAAAAATGTCAAAAATGTCAAAAATGTCAAAAATGTCAAAAATGTCAAAAATGTCAAAAATGTCAAAAATGTCAAAAATGTCAAAAATGTCAAAAATGTCAAAAATGTCAAAAATGTCAAAAATGTCAAAAATGTCAAAAATGTCAAAAATGTCAAAAATGTCAAAAATGTCAAAAATGTCAAAAATGTCAAAAATGTCAAAAATGTCAAAAATATCAAATATGTCAAAAAAGTCAGAAATGTCAAAAATGTCAAAAATGTCAAAAATGTCAAAAATGTCAAAAATGTCAAAAATGTCAAAAATGTCAAAAACGTCAAAAATGTCCAAAATGTCAAAAAATTTCAAAAATGACAAAAATGTCAAAAATGTCAAATATATCAAAAATGTTAAAAACATGAAATATGTCAAAAGTTTCAAATATGTCAAAATTTGCAAGTAAATCAAAGACGTAAAAATTTTTGTTCCCCAAGATAACTTTATTCCTTTCAATGGGTTTTTGACATAACTTGATCAAATGAGTTGATATGATTTTTATTGCATTATTTGATCTAAAATTTAATATTTATTCCAACTAAGTAGTAATTAAATGGAGTTTCCTATTTTTAATTTTTATTTCAATAGTTTAATATATTGTTAGGATGGTAGTAATCAGAATTCAGCAAAGAATGGTAAACATTATTCCAAATTCAGAATTGATATCTACGGGTCTCATAACAATTCAAGATACTTCTCCATTGAATTGTCTGTGACCGACATCAAAAGGTCGATTTAAGCATTCAGGGAAAAATCTTTTTTTTTTCATCTTTTTTTAACCCATAGGACGAACTCTTTCTTTCTGCGGCTTCTCATAATTGATCCGAATGACTTCTCGGAAATCAGGCATCGAAGATCTTTCCGGTCCATCAGCAGGCAGGCAGGCTCCATCATGTTTGCGTTGTTGTCTTTCGCGTATCCCAGTCCCAATCTCTTCTTTCACATCAGCAGCGCTGCTAGGCGTGTCTCGCAAAACGCTCATAGAAATCGCAAAACACTTCTGCGATTTGCGTTTCAAGTCTTAGCGCGCCCCAAAGAAGTACAAAGCCGATGTTTATGCGAATAAATGTCAACCCGGGCTGGTCGTTAATAACTCCCGGGAACCGATTTGCCGGTTGCCGGTTCGATGTTTCACGGGAAAATTGTCAATATACGACTCGAAGAAGGAATAATGAAGAGAGGGTGAATTGGCGGTCCCATTTAGGCGCATCTTTTCTTTGCTCATCTCAATGCGCGTGCTGTAACTTGTCGGTAACACATGGCTACATATTTTATGCTTTCTCGCTTGACAATTTTTTCCTCCCCCTCTTGAACGAATTCGCTCGAGCAATGCATCACAAAAGATAACAATATTTTGCAATTACAACACTGAAATGAGTTTATTTTCCCCTTAACATAATAACACTGGGCACTGATTTAAGAAAATGCCAACTTAAGGTTGCTCTATTTTCCCCTTCTAATTTCGGTTTTTTTTCCTCCTTGATTGAATCCGTCTTGCGTCTGTCAAAACGCACCAGTTTATTGAATTTCATAATTAAACCGCATCGTAGAAGCATAAAGCGGGAGGAATCTGTAAAAGTGCTAGCAATATGTTACCATCATCATCATCATCATCAGCACCAACCCTGGTAATGGAACCAGAAAAATGACCCGCTCAATGGAAAGAACAGTAGGAGAAAAAAGGAAACAAGCAAAAGAATGATATATCACTTTTAATACCGTTCAACTGGTTGATTTGACGTTTACGTTTATGTTTTTTCCTCCCCTCGAATTCATTGATAGCCAGCGAGTCACTTGGCTTTTAGCTACGGCTTTTGAAGTATAAATTTCATTTATGAAATCAATTACAGCTGCCAGCACTGGCAAATAACTGGACCCCGCCCTTTCTGGTTGGCCTGTTGTTGGATGTTGTTAAGTGATGACGGGGCAACATTTGGTGCAATGCAAACCAGACATCAGACTCTTGGATTTTTTTTTCTTGAGCTTTCCCGAACAGACGATGCTTCGATCATAATTTCTATCATCAATGGTATCATATGGCAACGGCACTAGTCCTACCATCATCATGGGTGTGGGTTTGGGGTCAATTTTTCAATTTACAAGCAATTAAATTAGCGTATGAACGGGGCACTTGCAGGCTTTTTAAGCTTGAAAGGGAAACCGGGAAGTCCCAGCTGATTGAATGGAGTTTTTCCGATTGAGTAAATATTTACGGTGGCGTTACTGAGGAGTCGCTGAGGATGAAACAGTTGTCATTCACTTTGGTTGAAGTAGAATTGAGATAAGAACTCCTATAAGGTTCTGAATCTGTGTTTTAGAAACAATTTAAAATACATTCTTATTTATTATTTTGTTTATTCTTTTGGTTTTTTTTTTTCCTTTAACAATGGAGCAACTAAACGACCTTGACCTGGCTGACGATATTGTTTTGCTCGCCCAAACACAACCAGATATGCAGAGTAAACTCGACGACCTCACCGAAAGTTCCAAGGCAGCAGGTCTCAAAGTCAATGTCGGAAAGACCAAGTCGATGGAGATCAACACAGGAAATCCCTCCAGTTTCATGGTAGCTGGGCAACAAGTTGAGAAAGTGGAGTGCTTCCAGTATCTTGGTAGCCAGATTACGCCTGATGGTGGTACCAGAAAAGACATCGAAACACGGATCAGAAAGGCCCGATTTGCGTTTGCGAGTCTCCGAAACATCTGGCGGTCACGCCAGATCTCTCTACGAACAAAAATCCGAATCTTCAACTCAAACGTCAAATCCGTATTGCTGTACGGGTGCGAAACTTGGTGCACATATGCGGTAACGACGCGAAAACTGCAAGTATTTGTAAACCGCTGCCTGCGGAATATCATCCGCGCTTGGTGGCCTGGCAACTGGATCTCGAATGAGGAACTACATCGCCGGTGTCATCAAAAGGCGCTAGAAATCGAGATTCGGGAACGTAAGTGGAGATGGATTGGGCACACGCTGCGAAGAGATGAAAACGAGATTTGCAGAGAGGCGCTAGATTGGAATCCAGAAGGTCATCGAAGAAGAGGCAGACCCAGAAATTCGTGGCGGCGAAGCCTAGCCGCTGAAATCCGAACTGTCGACGAGAATCTTGACTGGGACCAGGTGAAGACGCTGGCTCCGGATCGTCAACAGTGGAGGTCTTTTACCACGGCCCTATGCACCGGAGGATCGGCGCGGGATCATTAAATTTAATAAATAAAAAAATTTTGGTTTTTAGACTTACGATATGGCCTAATAATATTCCTCCAATCAGTGATTGAAATCCTCACCAATTTTCTCATCAGAGGCATTCAAAATACACACTTTGAGGCCTCGAATAGCTATACAGGAACGATACATATACATTCATTCAAACCTCCCCCCATGAGGAGGATCTGCTCTGAGAGACACTATTCGTTTGCTGCCCCGAACGAACTCTCTCAACGTTCGGTTGCTACATGATGCATGAAGAATACGAGGCACACATACTCATTTACGTTCTTGAATTTGAATAACTCCAGCCGATAGCTGTAGTTGAGAAGAACATCTTCAATCTCGCCGCAAAGGTTGAGGCAACAACAAAAACAACCGAACTTATTGCGTTGCACGGCCCGCAACGTATAGTGCAAAGAGGGGGGAGGAAAAAGAAACGAAAAAACTGGCTGCCTGCGTGCGGTTGCTGTGCAATGATAGCAATAGCAGAAAAACCTCACGCATTCGATCCAGGCACAAACGAAGAGACTCGGGTTCGCTCTGCCTTTTGAATTTGCTTCCCTCAAGCTTGTAACAGGAGATGAGAGAGAGCCATTCGTTTGGTTTTTTGGATTCGCTGCCTCGAATGCATACTGCTTCTTGAAGGCGGGCCATATTGAGAGCGTATGCATCATCGGTTTTGTCGTTTTCGCTGCCTCAAAGCAACCTTTGCTTCCGAGTAAAGCAGTGAGCGAGAGAAGGTTGATCAATTCATGCTCAGCAAAATTCAATCACTGCCTCCAATCCACTCGGTCTATGGCAACCGTTCTCCTATTTCTCGGACACCACATTCGCCAGAGCACGCTCCACTTGGTCTAACCACCTTGCGCCTTGCACCCCTGCTCGACTCGTTTCTACTGGATTCGTAGCGTACAGTTGTTTTGAAGGACAGTCGTCCGGCATTCCCGCAACATGTCCTGCCCAGCGTATCCTTCCAGCCTTCGACACCTTCTGAATACTGGGTTCGCCGTAGAGCCGCGCTTGCTCGTGATTCATCTTTCGCCTCTTAATACTCTTTGCTCAAATACTCCGAATGTGCGCAGTTTCTCTTCGAGCAATCGACATGTCTCGTGTCCATAGATGCCACACCTACCGATTTTTCGGTATTCATACCGATTTTCGGGCAAATTTTTATCCAAGAATCGGTATATACCGAATACCGATTTTTGGCAAAACATACCGATTTCATACCGATTTTTGAGATTTTGATACAAAACGTAAAATATCTTTCAGTTAAGCGAGACTATCGAAAATATTGGGTTTCTGTTCAATTGAAGACGACCTAATTATATTATTAAAATATATCGAACTGAAATATTCTTCAGGTTGTATTTCGAGTTCAATGATTTAGGGTGGATGTGAGTAGTCAATCAAGCTAAGCTAAGCTAATTGAAGACGACCTAATTATATTATTTGGCGTTAGCTAAGTAAGAAACACCTGAAGCTTTTGTGATAAGTGCACGTTTTTCAATATTTCAATCGAAACACTCAAATTTTAAAGGGAAGAAGTATTTTTGATAGTCGAATGTTTAAAGATAAATTTACGAATAAAGTTTTAACTATCCGTTGGAATTGAGAGGTTATTTTTTCATTGAGAATGTTGGAAAACTGTCGTTTTCTATAATATATTAGGCTGGAACAAATAACAATTTCTTCTTTTGTCACCCCCCCTTCGAAATTTCCAAAATCCCGAAGGGGGGAAAAAATAAAGTTTGAACTATTTTGAGTAAATTTCAAATATAAATTCAAATATCCGAAAGATTACAAGACCAGAAACCAAATTTTGAAAGATTGAAGTTGATTCACATTTTGTATTCTTGATTTTATTGATTTTTTCGATAAAAAAAACTTGATTTATAGGTTTTATGCAATAGTATAGTATGCTATTTGGTTGCATACAAGCTTTCGTGCAATTTATTCCAATTTATTTGTATTTCGCATTATTTTTTATTGTCCCCCCCCCTCGCGATGTTCCAACTCCGAGTGACAAAAGAAGGATTTGAAATTTGTTCCGGCCTTATATGATTTTTATAATTGCGCCAAGATAGCTAGCGGAAATTAATCTCATGAGGTTGAGTATGTATGAGTTTTCAGATTTTCAGAATGTTGAAAACATAAAAAAACACTCTATAAGGATTACACCTATAAGGAATCATGTGCTAATCGATAACATGAAGAAATTTAATGATTGAGAATATTACAAAGAAGCTTCAGGATTTTTTTAAATAGAGAATTCCACAAAAACTTTTCAATATGCGATTTTTTTCAATTAGGGCCCACAGAGCCAAAAGAGTATAAGAGCTAATGATCCATGAGTTAATAATACGGAACGATATTTCATGTTTCAAACTGTATTTCATGATTTCTTCAGATTTTTAGAAATTTATTGTCATTCCTTAAGGGGGGGGTAGGGTCTAACACTTTCAAAAAATCGATTTTTTTATTTTTTTATTTTCTTATTGTTAAACATTTCAAGAATGTTGTGTCAAATTTTCAAGTCAATTGAGGCAAAACTGTAGAAGTTATAGGCCTTTATCTCCTCCTATCTAATACTGCAAGAAAGCAAGAGCAGAAACTTCAAACGCGTTTTTCTCGAAAGCACATTTTTAAAGTCCGTGGACATCGTCATTTGAAAACTACTAATCCGATTCTTTTCAAATTTGGAACATATTTTCTTCATATAAAATACCAGACCCCAACGTTTTTCTTTTTTGATTTTTTTACTTTGGGGAAATTTTAGAGGTGAAAAACGGCTGATTTTTAAGTGAAAAATCGTAGTTTTTACTTCAAACAGCCACAAAAATTTCATAAAAATATTTTTAAGTTAAATAAAAACGTTGGGGTCCAGAAAAACATCTATTAAAAATATTTTGCTCTGATTTTTTGACTTCAGATGATTCTGTGCTGAGATACAGTGTCCACCGCAAATCCTGTTTTCTAAAAGGCATCCTCGAAAATGCTCCGTCACCGGCTCATTTTTCAATATTTTTCTACGAAAAAATTACTAAATGTTCTTTTAACAATGCTTTGTATAATGCAAAAAATTTGAATACATTTGTTTGAACGATAGCTCTAGAAAAAAATCGTGAAAATGGTGTTTTTTTATACCCGTTAGACCCTACCCCCCCCTTAATATTCGGAAGAAAAACACAAATTATTTGAAAACGTATGGAAAATAGCCAAACACAACAACTTTATAGCGTTTTTTCTCGAAATTTGCTTTTATGCACTCATACACACTTTTGGCATCAATGCAGTTATTATGTAAATCCAAAGTGTAGAATCGAAACTGGCGGATTCGACACAAAGTTTGTAAAAATTTTCTAAAAATTATAATAGAGAGGAAAGAACAGTATAAACCTTCTAAGAACACTTAAAAACGAATAAAAATGTATAAAAACAAAACAAAAACGAGCACACAAAATACTATAAGGCGTTTATTAGAAAAAGTATTGAATAACAGACTTCAGAATCACTTCCGAAAATTTTTTAATCGCCATAAAATACCGATTTTTATACCGATTTTTCAGATTTCCATACCGAAAAAAGATTTTTTTGGGTTCAAAAATACCGATTTAAATGTGGCATCACTGCTCGTGTCTAATGAACATCGTGTACAGGTTACACTTTGTACAAGGGCTAAGTCTTCTCGATCGCAGTTGCTTGTGGAGACCAGAGTAGGCACGACTTCCACTGATCGGGATGATCACCCCGCCCTTCCACAACGGCAAAAATCGACCCTCAAACGCCGTTTGAATTTTAAAAGTTTTCCACTCCGTGAGAGAATGGGCGGTCCTATGGAGGAAGGGGGAGGAAGGTATAATCGGGGTGATCGCCCCCCCCCCCAGGAGTTGTTACAAAATAAAAATGAAAACGATACAACTTCTATAAAAATTTAGAGCTTTAACTAGTCGGTATTCCTTTGAATTTTAAAAATTTTCAACTCCGTGGGATATTTTATCAGGCAAGAGAAGTTATTTTAGACTAACTTTCTACTGTGATAACAATTTTTGCAATATGCGCTCCAGAATAGTAGGACTTCTACTGGAAGTCAAACTTTCTGACCATTATTTTGACATTGTTTTAACCATTATTTAAAGGTAAACCATCAAAACTCCATGGTGAGATCTTTTCCGATTTTACAGTTTTCCTTACCCTGTTGCCTCCTTCAAAAAAAGTTTTTTTTAATGATAGAATAAATAACATTCTGTATTAAATATCCTGTAAAATAAAAAAAAAATGAATAACATTTTGACGCACCATCACTATCTAGAAAGTTATTTCATCAAAAAATGTATTTTTCATTTTTTAACTTGAATTTACATATGTAGTATGTTAAAGTGGAAATTGTCGGATTCTCTGCTTTCATCGACGGAACGAACAACTAACCGCGTCTTTAGTCCTGAAAATTCGTTACTCAACTGACTTTTTTTTCTTCGCTCGTTTTTAAACTCTCTCACTCTCACTTCCTCAATGATCTCTGTTTCGTCAAATCTTCGATAAATAAATACACGGTGAAATGAAAATCTATTAGTTTGTGTTATATTTTAAGTTACCACAGATTTTGCAAGTTTTTCCATTATATTATTTTCCAATTATTTATTCTAAACCTATAACCTATTCATCTGTACCCTACAATCTTCTCCTCTTCTACTCTCAACAAAATAATAAAACATCACAGTTTCAGTTTTTTTAAACGTTCTACAAGACTTGAAAGTAGTTTGCATTGCATAGATAAAATTTAACTTGTGTCGTGATCTTTCCTTTTTCCATTCCAACGTTTTAACACAAAATACTTCACCGCAACACGAAGCAAACCGTTCGTGCATAGATTCAATGATAAACAGACAAAATTTGTATATCTCTTTCTTAGCTGGAATTAAATCTCACCATCAATGTCTGAGATATTTTTTTTTAAGGAGCCATGTCATCCTTAAAGAGAGAGTATTTTCCTTTCATATTTTCTTATGTCGTACAAACTAAGAAAATAACGAAAAAATATTGACTTCCATCTGTACCGTTGAGCCGTCAACACGTACGCCGGAGCATCGTATCGTTGCTGTGTACCTGCAGGAACATTTTAAATTATTTATTTTTTTCTTACCTGGTTTTCCATCAGCACTTTTCAGTGCTAAAATTATTTTCATTTTCTTTTATTCATATTTTTCTCTTTTCTTTCCAGCATGGGGAAGTCTTCGGCCGGCTCAAGGGCCGGAAGAAAACGGATTGCTGAACCTAATCCAGGGCCATCTGCCAAAAAAGTTGAAATTTCCAATTCATTCGATGTCCTTCATAGCATCGGTGATGAGGAAATATTCATATTTAATTCTGATAAGAGTACTAAGAAACCTTCTTCTTCTTACACTCTTAAAAACGAAAAGGTTCCACCAATTACGGTCACGATTCCTGACTTCAATGCCTTTCGAAAAGAAATCGTCACTTCCGTCAAGGATGTGAAGATTTCTTTTCAGATCGGTCGAAGGGGAACTGCTCGTATTTTGGCGGAATCTTTCAATGATTTTCAAAAAATTTTAAATTATTTGAATAATAAAAAACATCAATTTTTTACTTACGACACTAGAAGTGATCGTCCATTTAAAGTTGTACTTCGTGGTCTCACCGGCGATCAGACACCGGATGAGATCACAACTGAATTAAATTCTTTGTTAGGTTTTTCTCCAATTCAAGTAATTCAAATGAGGAAAAGAACCAACACGAATAATATCAGTAGTGTTGGTTTTGCTCCTGAGCTTTATTTGATCCATTTTAAAAAGGATCAAGTTAATAATTTGCAAATTCTTGAAAAGGCTCGTCTTATGTTTCATTGTCGAGTCAAATTCGAACCTTTTCGAAAATCTTCAACCAATTTCCTTCAAAATATTACGCAATGTCGTCGTTGTCAAGCTTTTTGTCACGGCACTAAAAATTGTAGAATGAATGCCAGATGCATGCTTTGCGGCTCATTCGATCATGAAAAATCTAAATGCCTTTTTGGTGGTGATAAGCCACAAACAGAATTTTTCAAGTGTGCGAATTGCGCAGGTAATCACTCCTCGAATTCGCTAGACTGTCCCATCAGGGCAAAAATTATTGCTTCTAGGAAAAATCCCAAAGTTTCCAGAAAAGTTTCTTCTCCTCCTTCCTCTTTTTCGTCTTCACACGTCGGGCCGGCAAACAACCTGCCTGTTCGCGGTCAGCCTCGGCCTACATTGGAATCACGGCTGGGTAATACCCGAAGTGCTTTTAATGTTACCTGTGCTGATTCTGCGCCACAGACTCGTTGTTTATCGTTCTCAGAGGTGGTTGAAAATGGGTTTCCCTCTTCAGGTTCAACTAATAAAAATGGGAAAAAACCAAGTCTCAACGTTCATGCGAAGGCTTGGGAAAATCCCCGAAATTCAAATACTTGTTCTTCTCCTTCATTTTCTGATCCTAACAATTTTGTTGATTTGGGTGAGATTACTGAGGAAAAATTGAAATTTTTGCATCAAAATTTAATGGAAATGATGCAACTTATGTTGAAAGCAAATTCAATGTTTGAAGCTTTCCAAACTTCTTTTAATTATGCTAACAAAATTATTATGACTATACGATTCCCTCATGGATCCAAATAGATGTTTAAATATTATGAATTGGAATGCTAGATCTTTGCTGGCTAACCAAGATGAGTTCTTTTTATTTTTGAAAACTCAAAACATACATATTGCTGCCATCACTGAAACTTTTTTAAAGCCAGACAATAACTTGAAAAGCAATGCTTTCTTTAAAATTTTGCGTAATGATCGACTTGATCGACAAGGTGGGGGTGTAGCTATTGTCATCAATAGTCGTCTCAAATTTAGACTTCTTCCTTCTTTCAATACAAAAGTCTTAGAAACAATTGGAATTGAATTAGAAACTTCTATGGGGAAAATTATAATTGTTGCCGCATATTTGCCTTTTCAATGTAGCGGTGAACAGAAAAATTTTTTGAAGGGAGATTTACAAAAACTCACCAGAAACAAATCTAAATTTTTTATTATTGGTGACTTTAATGCAAAACACCGATCTTGGAATAATATTTCATCAAATTCTAATGGAAATATTTTATTTAATGACTGCTCTGCAGGTTATTATACTGTTGAATATCCTAATGGGCATACTTGTTTCTCTTCGATTAGAAATCCTTCCACAATTGATTTGGTTCTAACGGATTTAGGCGAGCATTGTAGTCAATTAGTTACTCATGCGGACCTCGATTCAGACCACCTTCCAGTAACTATTTCTTTATCCCAAAGTCCCATTGAAAACCCTTTAAAATCAACTTTTAACTTTCAAAAAGCTGACTGGGAGCGATATAGGAATTTTATTGAACGTAATTTGAATGTAAACGTTCCACTTAATTCAATAGAAGATATTGATTTGGCTGTAGAAAATTTGACAACTTCAATAGTCAATGCTAAAGCCGCTTCAATACCTAAAGTTAAACATAAATTTAATCAACCTTTGATCGATGATGATCTTCAGTTTTTGATACGACTGAAAAACATTCGTCGACGCCAATATCAACGTACTAGGGATCCTTATTTGAAATTTATTTATTGCGACCTTCAAAAAGAGATCAAACGTCGTTTAAATTTCATCCGTAATGAAAATTTTGCTAAAGCAGTAGAGGACATAAAACCCTACTCAAAGCCATTTTGGAAATTAACAAAAATTCTGAAAAAGCCCCAGAAGCCAATTCCTACTTTGAAAGATGCGGATAAACTTCTTTTAACTAACGCAGAAAAAGCTCAAAAATTAGCCCAACAATTTGAGTCTGCTCATGATTTTAATTTAAACGTTGTAAGTCCAATTGATGCTCAAATTTCCCTTGAATTTGATGATATCCTTTCTAAACAAAATGTATTTGAAAGTTCCTGTGAGACAAATATTGATGAACTTAAATTGATTTTTAAAAAATTTAAAAATATGAAAACTCCGGGGGAAGATGGGATTTTCTATATTCTTATAAAAAAGTTGCCTGAAAGCACTTTAAATTTTTTACTTAAAATCGTTAATAAATGTTTTCACTTGGCTTATTTTCCCAATAAATGGAAAAATGCCAAAGTAACTCCAATTTTGAAACCTGGAAAAAGTGCTTCAGAGCCTTCAAGTTATCGACCAATTAGTTTGCTTCCATCTTTAAGTAAACTATTTGAGAGAGTTATTTTGAATAGAATGATGATTCACATTAATCAGAATTCTATTTTCCCTGATGAACAATTCGGTTTTCGTCACGGGCATTCTACTACACATCAACTTTTGAGTGTAACTAATATGATTAACGCTAGCAAATCTGAAGGATATTCAACTGGTGTTGCTCTTCTTGATATTGAAAAAGCTTTTGACAGTGTTTGGCACAAGGGTTTAGTAGCTAAATTAGCTCGATTTGATTTTCCTGTATATCTCACCAAAATTATTCAAAATTATTTGACTAGCCGAACCTTACAAGTAAGCTATCAAAATTCATGCTCTGAAAGGACACCCATTAGAGCTGGTGTCCCTCAGGGTAGTATACTTGGGCCAATCTTATACAATATTTTTACTTCTGATCTTCCTGATGTACCAGAAGGAAAAGGTAGAAGATTATTTGCTGATGATACTTTGCTTTCAGCCAAAGGTCGAAATATACGGGTGGTACGCAGTAGATTGCAACAAAATTTAAATTCCTTTTTGAATTACTTGAAAATGTGGAAAATTTCTCCTAACGCTTCCAAAACTCAACTTATTTTATTTCCCCATAAGCCAAGAGCTCAATTTTTAAAACCTAATGAAAATCATTCCATAACTTTTAATGGGGTTTCATTAGAATGGTCTGATCACGTGAAGTACTTGGGACTCACACTTGATCGGAATCTTACTTTTAAAAATCACATTGAAGAAATTCAATCTAAATGCAATAAATATACTAAATCTCTTTATTCTCTCATCAACAGGAAATCCCGACTGTGCCTGAAAAATAAGATGCTTATTTATAAGCAAGTATTTCGACCAGCAATAATGTATGCAGTTCCGATTTGGTCTAGCTGCTGCGCGACGAGGAAGAAAGCCATCCAGAGGATTCAGAACAAGGTTCTGAAAATGATTTTGCGGCTTCCACCTTGGCACAGCACCGAAGATCTTCATCGGATTGCGGGCATTGAATCGATCGAAGAGATGGCCAACAAAATCATCTACAACTTCAGAGGCAAATCGATGCAGTCTTCCATCGCAGAGATTCGTTCTCTCTACAATTAGTTTAATTTTAGGATAGTTTTAGTTTTTAGTTGTAAGTTTAAAATATTTTTGACATTACAGGATGTTCTCCTACAAAAAATACTTGATTGTGCTCAGCAAATTTAAGTTGAATAAATAAACTTTTGTGATTAGTAAACTATAGGGCTCTGGACAGTTCATTATTGAACTGAACACCTAATTTAATGTAATAATGTATAAATGTAATGATGAATTGGTACGAATAAAGACATATTAAAAAAAAAAAAAAACGAAAAAATATCATCTTTAAATCATATCATGTTCTTATTCATTAAAACTATTATTCTCTTCATTACCCTTTATCAAGACTCTTCCAAATTTAAAAGTATGTGATGTTATAGTCCATTTTCATTCAATTTGTTTGATTTTCCTCCTCCTTCTGAAATGGTGTACCACCTATTTTTTTTAATCATTAAAATCAGGTATAGGATTACTGAACATCAAAATTACATTACTGACGAAAATCTCTGGCAAAACGATTATTGTGAAGTCCCATGTATATCCGGGTGTTGGCGACCCAAACGGGCATCAAACGCTCTTATTTTAGATTTCAGCATACGCATGCTCCCTCACGAACGTTTAAAGCAAGCCGAATCTGTTAATAACTTTATCAATTCGCTGCGTGAACAACTGAGGACTACCGATATTCGAACAAGTGAAAAAATGACAATTATTATGCGAATTAATGAACTTCGGAATGAAGATTCTTTGACTTACAAACAATTACGTAAATTAATCTGAGTAAGTAGCACAAACGAAAAACAGTTTCAATACAATTGAAAATAGCAGAAATGAATCATTATTTGTATCATCAAGTTTATGGATCCTTCCTTTATGCATTCTACATAATTCTGACAACAACGTACTTCCTACATGAGATAAAACTTGTCTGCAGTTGTATTGCATATTTCATTGTATTGCCAATCAGCCACATACTTCTCGAATAAATTAAACCATAAAACTCTATTTTCTAAGATGATGGTATTTGATAAGGGAATCAGACCTGAGCTTCTTCATCGTATTTGCGCCTCAGTATTTTGGAAGTGGTTTTAAAATAGATGTTTAATATTATTGAACAATTTTAAGTTTCTGGCATTGATTCCGTAATATATAGACTATAATAGGGAAGTTTCTGATTATGACTTTTGATCGATAATTGAAGAATTCAAATTTTATAGCAATCACAACTTCAATCAAATCTTAGATTAAGATTTCACTTTTTTTTAATTTAAATTAATTTTATAATATTAAACCAAACATCTAATTCAAAAATCATTTACCGACAAAAATTGAAAAAAAAAGTTAATAAGATTCCTTCTATTCTTTTTTGATATTTCCTTCTTTTTATTATTCAACATTCAAATTTTAGGATCAGATTTAGTATTCATCTAGGGTAACTTACTTAATCTTAGGATTTAAATGGAACTAATAGGAGTTGTATGAAAAATCTTAACAATCGCAAATCAAATCTTGATGACATACTCTACGACTAAAGTTTCAGACATAATTTGTAGATTTAAATTATAGACTGGAATTTAAAACAAGATTATCCCAACAGAATCTGATCCCAGTTCCATATAAGAATTCAAGCATGTACTTTTGTGATGATTGTGATGCCGATCCACAATCTTGGATCAAATTTCTTGATTTTGTTGAATGATTTATTCGATTCAGACTTCAGGGTGACATTCCATTATCTTGTAATTTTTTTTTTACACTCAAATTTCAATTTTAAGAAACTAACCCATAAAACGATTGCGCTACAGACTTCATACTCGTAATAAAGAATCAATGTTTTATTTGAATTATTTGAACAACAAAAATTAGAAAACGTTTAAATATTGCTATTTACGACTTCTGGTTTTTTCGAGTTGATAATAACATTAATGACTTTTGGTATAAGATTCATAATTTGTTTTTCTTTTTCCTCAGAACTTGTTTTGTGATTGAAAGAATGATTTTGAACTAAGGCATTTTTTCCTATCTCGTTATGATTATTGAATTATAAGCAAAAAAAACTATTGTGTATAAATAAACTATTTATTGTTATTCTTAGGAACTTCGCCTTCTCATCGAAGTCCTTTTTTTTTCAAAGTTGTTTCAATTAGTATTTTTCTGGATCTCCGCCTTCTCATCGAAGCCCTTTTTTTTTTGAATTACTTTTATCATATCTGTGCTTTAATTACAATTTTGTTTCAGGATCTCCGCCTTCTCATCGAAGTCCTTTTAAAACATTAGGTATTATTCTTAGGATCTTCGCCTTCCCATCGAAGTCCTTATAATTTTTTTTCCATTTTTTTTTCAAATTACTTTTTATTCTCTTTAGGATCTTCGCCTTCTCATTGAAGTCCTCTTTTTTGTGTACTGCCAGTTTCAAAACCTTTTTATTTTTTTTAATCAGAAACTTCGCCTTCCCATCGAAGCTCTTATAAAATTTACTGCAAAAAACTATGCCTTCTCTTCAAAATCCTTTTTTCAAAAACACAATTAAGTTTCACAATCAAAATGGCTATGTTGCAGCGGAAGCCACTATTATTTACACTCCACATTTACTAAATGATATGGATTTTTTTTTCTTTTATGTTTTTACAATTATTTTCATATCACACCATACTTACTGAATCCTTGGAGTCACGACTGCGCCAATGTCGGATTCTCTGCTTTCATCGACGGAACGAACAACTAACCGCGTCTTTAGTCCTGAAAATTCGTTACTCAACTGACTTTTTTTTCTTCGCTCGTTTTTAAACTCTCTCACTCTCACTTTCTCAATGATCTCTGTTTCGTCAAATCTTCGATAAATAAATACACGGTGAAATGAAAATCTATTAGTTTGTGTTATATTTTAAGTTGCCACATATTTTGCAAGTTTTTCCATTATATTATTTTTCAATTATTTTTTCTAAACATATAACCTATTCATCTGTACCCTACAGAAATGTTTTGAAAAGTAAAGCGTATTAGTTTTTGCCTTTCTAAGAAAAACTATCAATTGCTGTTTTGGATGGAAAATCACATGGAGCGAACATTTCTGATAATAATATTTTTGCCAGTTTTGGACTAGATTTTAACATTGACATTGATTGGAGTAATTTTGACCAAATATATTAGGTTTAATGATTCCCGATTAAAATAGAAAAACATAATTATATCTAAATGAAATATTTTGATATTAAATTTTTTCCTATCAAAATGAGGTACAAATAAGTACGCGTAGGATGTTAAAATATCTCAAATTATAACCAAAAGTTCATGCAAGAATATCTAAACTAAATCACCCCTTGCCAGCATTATATCAAGATTATATCTCAATCAGATAGGGTTTGATCCACTGAAAATTCAAAAATATGAGTCTTGCATACAAGCTTGTACACACCCGATCAGTACGAAGATTTTGATATCCAAGCTATGTCTGAATAAGTTAATAATATCTTGTTGAGATGGATTTGTGTAACAATTTTGATATGATCTCCTGATCGGGCGTGTTTCATGGAAGTGGTATGCATATCAAAATAAGATACGATTATAATATTTTATAACAATTTGGAACAAATTCTTTATTGTTGAAAGTGAGCTCAATCCTATTCAAGAATGTCATTCAAAATAAAGTTTTACCCAGATTTAAGAAACTTATATCTAGTCGAAAATTTTGAAAACAAAATTATAGCTGGAATCGATTTAAATATCATGTTGAGATATGTTTGAGTGATTATTTTGATATGTTCTTCCGATCGGGTTAATATTAAACATACCGTCAAAATTTTTGCAAGATTATTGAAAGAAAAAAATATAGATAATCCACTTTTAGATTTGACCAATAAAAAGTGACTTTTTCAATTAGAATTGATTAAGACTGCATTAAAAAATAATATGTTCCATTCAAGAGAACAGCATTTTTTTGTGCATATGTGTTAAAACTTTAAAAATTTTTAATGTTTTTGGAGTCATGGCGAATTGTACTTCGTCTAGTACACCTCTAGTTTTGATACAATGGCTCAGCAAAGTTTTAAAATTACCAATTTTTACTGAAATCAGTTATTGATCAGCTGACATAAATCTTTAGTTAATAAACAAATAAACCAACATAAAAACAAAAATATTATTTTGAATCATTTTTATATAATGAAGGATTCAGAACTTGTCAGGATTTTTTGTTTCAATGATATAATAGTTCAGAAATTAAATGTAATTCTTAAATTTTTAGATAACCAAGGCATCAAAAATTACATTTTTCCGAGATGCGAAGAACTTATGAACTGATTTAGACTTATTCGCTAATTCCAAATATGTAATTAGTTTTTTTATAGCAGCTCTTGTTTTCGAAATATCTTTGGAAAATGGGTAAAAATTTACCTCATCAACAATCAACTTTTCCCAAGGCCTCATGTTTTAAATTGCCCTAATGGTAAAAAGTTTAAATTGCAGATAATTTTTTAATTTGAGCAATAAGTCTTCCAGTAGACATTTAAAAGCGATTCGCTTTAACTGGTAGTCAAACTTTTTCCAATTTTGTAATCATTATTCATAGTTCAAGAAATTCGTCTTCGGATTTTGTTTCGTATAGTGAAAAATTCACAACAGATGTGTATAAATTTGATACCGAAAATTTTTTTTTTTTATTGCGTACATCATTAACTGTTAAAAAAAGTTCAAATAGAAAAATAAAAACAAATTTAAATGAATGTTTTGAAATTGTTTATTTGTAATGATTACTTTAAAACAATCTTTAATTTTTAATTTCTTGGTTTCATGTTTCGATTTTTACAGAATGTATCCTTGAAGTCCATTCTTTTTTCTTAACCATAGATAGCAAAACTGACTTGTTGATGCCAATTAAGATACCTTGATTCAAATTCCATAACATCCATCCATAAAATAAACATTTACTAGAAATCGACCTGAAGAAATGGGCTTGTGATATAGCTCAGTTGGCAAGTTTGTTGTCTCCTGAGCCGATGTTCGCGAGTTCGAGCCCAAGTGTAAACATTGAACACAGTTGTACCGAATAGTTTTTCAATAACCATCCACCAACTGCAACGTTAATAAAGTCGCGAATGCCATAAAGATGGTAAAACGACTTTAATCGAAACAAAAAAAAGACCTGAAGGAATCAAAAATAAGCGAAATAAGCTGTTCTCAAAAATTAAAAAAAGTTTTTCTATCTTCCTGCACATTAAAATAAACTATTATTCATATTATTATGTTTATTTTGGAACGTTTAAAAAGAAAACGACCTTTGTTTGTATTTGCGTTAGAAATAACATTAAAAATTGATATAAGAATAAAAGTTCAAATTCATCATTCTTGCATGTACAGTTGGTTAATTAAAAAAAATGTTAAATCTGGTATAAGAGCTTGACATTCAAATTAAAATCAATGGAAATAAAGTTCCAAAATCTTCATACCTCTGAATCTGATTTTGAAAATCTTATATTGAAATTGATTAATTTTTAATTTTTTTTTCAACATTTTCTTCACCAAAAATGTGTTGTTTTTTCCATTCGAAAGATTCATTAAAGAGTTCATAAAGTGATAATTTTTAAGCTTCAAGATAAACGGACATGATACAAATGACAAAAATGATCTTTTAATAGGATTATCACTGACTAGCTGACCCGGCAAACTTTGTTAAGCCTGTAATTTTTGAGTATTTTTTTATATTTTAGCAGTGTTCCTTAGACAGCCTTCCTTTTAAGTGTATAAAAGCTAGTGGATACCTTTGTATCAGAAAAAAAAATCCAGAATTATGGTTCGTTTTTCGAATTTCACTATTTTAAGTTCATTCAAAAAACCGCTAATGGAATGAAAAATATCATACATAAATTTATATTCAAAACTGGAAGTTCGTGACACAAAAACGCTCATACGATTTGCTCTAATAAGTTTGCTCACTTTTGTTTAGCGAACTTATTTTCTTGTTGAGGTAGCGTATAATAAAGTTCTGCTAATGATCAGTTCCGGTAACTTAAGAACGCTTAATCTATCTAGTTTCAATTTAGTTTAGTCATCATTCCTATTCAAAAACTCCTATCTGATAAAGTATATTAAAAATGTTGAAGATTGATTTCAACAGAAAATGGATCTTTTTTACTAGAGTCGTCATAAATAGAGTTGTATTTTCAATTTGTGTTAACCTCTGTATTTAAATACATTACAGTTTTCTTTCAACATGGTCGTCAGAATAGAAAAATTTAAAAATGGACCCGGAACATTTAGAGAATAATGAATATAAAATTAAGTTTAATTTTTTTTATTATTTCAAATGTCTTTTTTCGGACTTTGCACTAAATACACTAATTGAACCTTATTGTGAATTTACAGAGCTGAGTTTGACAAATATTTAACAATTCAGAAAAAGTTACTATTCATTTCATTTTACAGCAACACTTTTCTAATCAATATAATGTTTGAAAATGTCTTCGAAATTTGTGTCATCATTACCTTTTTTCAATTTTCATTTAGGGATTGGCAAATTGCACTAAGAATTAAAGAATTTAGAAAAAAAAAATTTAAACTTTCTTGTTTTTTGATTATTTTTCTCTTAACAAGCAAACCCTGAATGAAAGCAGATCTATTTTGAGTATTTGGAATAAAAATTCAATATATTCACAAATTACTTAAATTTATAGTTTATGATCGTTAGATAAGAAACTGTAATCCAGATAGTTAAATTTAATTTTGAATTTTATTTTTAATTTGAATCAATATTGTAAATTTGGCTTCCTGAATCTGGATTTTCAGTTTTATTAAAACGTTAATTTAAAAGCTTGATTTTCGTTGATCTTGATTAATTTTTTTTTTTTGGTCGAATTTAAATGTTTATATGCTTTAATTTACTTATGCTTGACAAATTGTTTTTTAAGATCTTATATCTGGTACGAAACTTTTTTTGTATTTTTCTGTATTGGTTAAGATTTTTCTTTATACTTAAATGTTTGAAATTTTAGGGGGCATGCTTTTTACTTAAAATTTAATTTTTATATTCTTTCCAGTTTTTAGTACTTGATGATATTATTGATTACTGTCGTGATTTTACGAATCTCAATTCAGAGATTCACCTTAACACGTCTGTCGCTCGCAAGAATAGATCAATGACTGACTTTGTTTTGTTTGTTTGTCAAGTGCTGCCAAAATAGCAAATGTTCTCATAGAAATTTATTTTATTTTATTCATCTACAGTGTTGCCGAATACAATCATTGTTTTATTTTATTCCTAATTAAATTTGATTTATTTTCTGTACATTCTTCATCTCATCCCTACATTCCTTCTCACCTCTATTCTTAATTTAAACTTTTCACACATCAACATTTGTTTATTTTTTTTTCTTTAGTGCAAAATTTCATTTACCAAATATCCTCAATTTTTATTCCATATTCCACATCTTTATTCTCCATCCTACAAATTTTATTTAATTTCTGTTTATCCTTCATCACATTTCAGTCTTATTTCCACCGGAAGGCCAGATCAAAACAATCAGCTGCAGCAGCCTTAAATATCTGCGCTTTTCAGGGGCAATTCCGTATTATTTCCACCGGAAGGCCAAATCAAAACAATCAGCAGCAGCAGACTTTTGAAACTGAGAGTTGGATCTAATATCAAGATAAAGTCCTAGATAGCTAAAATTTTTAAAAGTTCCGATTAACCACTGAGCATGAAAGGTAGTGTGGATTTTCCAATGTTTCCTGATCCTCCAATCCGTTTTTATGATAATGATTCAATTTACTTGGAATCACAAAATTAATAACTTTCAATTCTCAAACTAACTGGATAAAATCAACAAAAAATAAATTAAGGTGATCTTTTACCAGTGATATGACTTTCTATTGGTGTTACCAAAACTCATAAAAAATGATTTGATAATGAAATGATTCAAATCAATCTCATTAAGTTGTTTTGAGTCTATTGGAAATTTACAGCCATATTGCTTGAGTTGCTAAATAAATATGACATTTCAAAAAAATAAACGGTGAATGAAAAAACATCTAAAAAAAATCATAGAATTGCCTTGATTTTGATGCAAAAAATTACAAATTTATCATATTCTTCGTACAGGCTTTGCTATGATTCGTAGTTACGGAACCCCATAGGGAAAATCACATCCAAGTATCCATTTAACTGGTGCCACGTGAAAAGTACACTTGCAACGAAAATGAGCGCCAAAACTTCCTATAGAGAGATGGATGAACATCAGTAAGCCTTGATTGCTTTGGGGGAAATTGGGTGCCATGACTTTTATTTGATACGAATAAAAACTAAAAATTTATTTTAAAATTCCACAAAAACATTTTCGAAAATATCTCTCCGTTGTGTTATTCTTCGCGTGAAGACGAACACAACAAAAAAAATCGCATGCAAATCGGATGATCCAGTGAAGAGTTTTGCGTGTTCGTACATTTCTGTATGGGCTGTCTCTCTCCCTGTTTTATATTATCATTAATTCGCGGATTGATTTATTTAGGACTAGCTGACCCGGTGTGCATTGCTAAATGCCCCTTGCGAAATAAATGTAATTTATAAAAATTTATTCAAGTTTAGATTTTTGTAAGCATTTTTTTTTTAAACAAACCTCATCATGGTTTAGAACCAACAACTTTGAAATGAGAGCTGCAGCTGGAGTTCCGAATTGCAATTAAAAGATAGTATACATTATTTACTGAAGCTTAATCCCCAAACTTGTTTTTCAATATCTGAAATTTGTATTTTGTTTTCAAAGCTTCATAATGACTCAAATAATGTCAATATTTATGGATTTTCCACCTTTTTTCCCAAAGTGGGAAGCTAAGAACTTCCATAAAAAAAATATTACACATCTTTTTTGATTTATGCCAAATATCCGTACGAAAAAAACCCCTTTTTAAAAATATGGTTCCTTCTTTGAAAAACTCTTAAACTTACATGGGAGTTCCCCCATCTTTTCCAATTTTGTCCTCCACTGCTTGAAGAAGGTAGCCTGAATTACCCGGTTCGAGTTTACATAAATTTCTAATTGAAAGAAATAGATTCGCATATTGGAATTTATTGCACATTGTATTTTTTGGAAAAAGAATTTTGAAAACCGATTAATAGCGTGAATCGGAACAGTTTTTTGAGTATATTCCTAAAATTCTGTATTATGAGCAGTTCTAGCCCATGATTAGCTTTAGCGATGTATTTTTTGTATTTGTTTGTATTCGTTTTATTTTTTTTAAATTTCCATCTGTTTGTCATTTTTTAATACTTTTTGATTTTTTTTAAATTTTGTTTCTGTATAGTTTTTTATCGTGATTAGAGAACGTAAAACAGATTTTTGGTGTTTGTGTAAATTATATTGGTCCTCTAATAAAGAAAACTATAAGGTGAAGTTGTTTCTAAAAACCACCATGTGCCAAAAACGAGCGGGTTCTGTATAGATAAGTGTTGTAAAAGGATTTCAAAATATGTATATTGAGGAAATTTCTAATGATTTTTCGTTATTCTTCTCTTATTTCATAGTTGGCAAAATACCTCCGTTTTTGTTGAATGGAATTCTAAGGGAGGAGGAGTAGTATGTAGCAAATATTTAAGACTCATTTGCAACACTCCTCCTCACTCCCCTCCCACCTTTCATTTGACCTCTCAAAATGAACGTTTTCTTCAACCAAATATTAACGTTCCTTTTTATAGACTGATTTCGAAAATTTGGAAAATCACTCCTCTTAAGAGTCAATTCTAGGACCGCCTGGTTACCATTGTTGTAACTATTTTTGTTAAATCGTAGTGTTCTCATTAAAACAATTTTTGAAAAAGTGCTTATGAACGATTTGATATGAATCATTAAATTTTAGTGAAATGAAATGAACAAGAAAAAAGTAAGTATGTCATAGTTTTACAAAAACCTTGTGGCTGTGTCTTAAAAACAACCTATTTAACTTTTTTCTCTCGAGATTCATGAATTAAGAAAGGCACAATTTATTCAAATTTGTCCATGTGCGCCTTGAAAAAACAAATTTGTATCTCAAATTATTCCAGATGCCAAAACCACTATCTTGCTAATCCAGCTGCAACCCGGATTGTATAAATCATCGGACTCTAGGCAAAAAAGCAGGCAGGTCCCTTCAAAATCAGCTTAAGCTTCTAAAACGGCAGCAGCAGCATCTCTAGCAAAACCAACAAACACAACCCGAATAAAAATCACTTGTTTGCTCAAGAGCTTAAATCTTTCGAAAAACCGGGGAAAACACTACACTGTGTACAAGCCAGGAACCGAACCGAAATGCCATCAGCATGCAGGACCAGGTTCCTCCTTTCTAACTCCAGGAACCATACATGCAGAAAATTATTTCCTCTTATCCGAGGGATTTTTCGCTTTTCAATCGAACGGCGTCTTCCTCCTAGCTCATCCCTTCCATTTGCCTCCAGGAAGCGGCCAAGGAGCAAAACACTTTCACTTTAGGGAAGACAATTTTCTCCTGCCCCTCGGAAATCGGAAGCAGAAACCGCTGGACCGGAATATTGATTCATGTACCCCAAAAGGGGCATT
Organism: Uranotaenia lowii; assembly: GCF_029784155.1. Taxonomy (NCBI): domain Eukaryota; kingdom Metazoa; phylum Arthropoda; class Insecta; order Diptera; family Culicidae; genus Uranotaenia; species Uranotaenia lowii. The sequence goes on along the minus strand of NC_073692.1, from coordinate 365,660,458 downwards.
ATAGATTAGACCGGAAGATATCCGAGCGAGATAAATTTCCCGAACAGCAGCAGCCAACAGAATCCTGCCCGGAATGAATATTTTCATTTAATTTCGTCGGCCATGTGTGAGACTTCAGCTGAGAATGTGTGTGTGTTTGAGTGCAGGATAAAGATATCTCCGTTTTCTATCTGAGCTCATAAACGGATTATAAAGTTAGCAAAACAAATGGCTGCCAAGAGCTGGGCTAGGGCCTAGAATGAGTGGACTTTTTATGTGTTTCTATAATATTTTTTTCGGGTTTTGTTGCTCCATTCCTCCTGACTGTATACACCACATTCCTGCTTTTAGGGACGAATAAAAAGGCTAGCTTAAATTATGCCATCCGGAAAGCCAGTTATGAATTATTCCGAATAACTCAGGGACGTGTACTGCTTATATCAGCAGACAAGAGAGTGCGACTCTAGCCCTTAGAAGGGATTACTGCCAAGCTATTCCTAGGCCAGCTCGGCCGAGGAACCCTTTATTTGAACAGGCAATCAGGGATCAGATAAAATTATGGCAAAACAACGGCACTGCTGCAGTGAAACGCTAATAAAGCTGTTTTATTTTTTCGACATTTTGGCCGTAGTGAATTGTTTTCTTGAATGTGATCAATGGATAAAGTTGACTTTAAGCGGGATTAAATTATTGTTCATGACAAATTTCTTGTCCATCAAATATTACTTTCGATGTTCAAATCTGAGGTTTTATTTTCTAACTACAGTAAAAATTGAATTAAAAAAAAAAATTATGGCAAGAAATAAAAAATGTTAATACCGTATTTGTGCCGTACCGTATAGTGCAACACTCGGCATAAAGTGTTGCACTTGTGTTGCACTGGTGCACCACTAGGTGCTGTCAAACTGTTTGTTTATTCGGAAGGTGTTGCACTGGTTTTGACCTGTCGGAGTTCTGCTTACGGACGGTGGCCCACCGATAATTTTGCCAGTGTTGCGAGAGAGCGTGTGAGTGAGCGAGGTAGCAATACACTGGCGAGGATTTGTGTTTGTTTTTATCGGGTACGGTGGAACACTCCACGAGTGGAAAAAACAAATACAGTATAAGTTTGCTTCTGAAACCTATCAATCTTCAGGATAATTATCCTAAAACCTAAAAGTAGGAATCGAAAACAAGCTGTAGTCGACTGTTATTTGAAACACTTAATGATATAAATATAAGCATTAAGCAATGATATTTGTATAGAATCACATAAGAAAATAAAGTAAAAAAAGAAAAAAACAATTGATATTTCTTGTAAGCAATAATATTAAGTACTTTTTATGAGACACAGATAAAAAATACAGTGGAATTTCAAAATATGAATATTCAATATTTATGAAGGATCATTGTTATCATTAGGATCAACATGTGATCCGTTGATGTTTTCACACAAATAAACAAAAATAAACTCCATGCATTAAATGATATTCTAAAAGTTTAGATTGACATGGCCAAGAACTTTGATTCCAACAACAAAGTGTTGCCAAAAATTTTGCAAAGTTAAATTTTTCAATGTTCAATTTTTAAACAGAGTATAAAAATTCGTACTTCATTGTGAACCTATTATGTATCAATTTTGCGTTCTTCATACTCATACTTATGCTTTTTAATTGAGCATTCTGGATTGCTCGGTTTTTTGTATTTACAAATAAATCGCAAAGCTCCAGTAAACTTAAAAAATCAAATGTTTTTCTAAACTTTCTTCTCCATAGTCTTTTAAGTCATTAAACTCTACAAAAATTGCATAGTAATGAAATTTCCAACAAACTATGTAAAACTAAATATGATGCTTTTGCAATATATGTTTTGATTCTGCAAAACCTTTGTACTTATGAAAATGGGTTATGATTTTCTGTACTCTTCCTTTTCTCTACTGTTAATTTTCAATCAAAATTATAAATAAATGCAATTAATTAAAATTCCCGCAAAGTTTAGGAAAAATTAAGCCGCCGCACACAGGGGTAAAATATGAAAAAGGCGATCAAAACTATTTTCCGCCGAAACTATGCGTTTTAGACCTATAGTGTCTTCGAGACAAATGACCAACATTACAAGCACTAAAAAATTAGTTTTATAAAAAATTGATTAATCCACCTAGTAGTGAGTTAGAAAAACTAACTTTTTTAATATCCATTTTAGAGCTATACTGTCTGAGAAAAGTTTTTAGCTTGTACCAATTCTAGCAACTTTGCTGAAAAAGTCATAGCTGTAACAATAATCGTTTTAAAGTTATGACAATTTTTAGAAAAATAACATCAATTCTCAGTTTTTTCAACATAACTTTTTTGCGCGTGATTTTCCATATAAAATATGTTCTAGAGAGTTTCGAACACAGAAAAGTTGTACACTTTTGCTGAATACACTGTATAAAAATTTTGAAGTTTAAACGAGATATCTTAAAAATACTTAACAAAAATAGTCATTTTGAACTGGTTATATCTCCTGAGTTCGGACGAGTTCGGTTACATTTTTACAGTTTTTCAATCAGAAAAGTATCGCCTTTCAAACAAAATACAACTCAAAGTGGCCAATTTTGATCTTCATAGTGTAAATGTCAATAGATTTAAAAAAATTGAAAAAGTATTTGATTGCTGATTTTTTGAACACACAGGTTTGGGAATAAAAATTTCCTGATTAGCTCAGCCCGCATTAATGGTTAAAATCTCTGCAATGCTTAATCTTAGGGGTCCCCTGCACTTATATAAGAGTAAAAATATTTGAAGATGAGGCCTTCTTAGCTGTTCTATTTCACGTTTAAATTCCGATTTTCGAGTTTCGGTCTCTTCGGTCCTCCCTTAATCTATATAATATAATATAATATTTTTTTGTATCGGTTGTTTAATTTTTAAAATAAATAGTAATGTATGTTAAACAATTTTTTCTTTTATTTCAGGTATGGATTGCCAAAGTAATTGCATTTTCAATGAGTAAGTAAGTTAACCAGGTGAATTTAGTGAAAGTTGTTTTTTTTTTTTAAACCAATTTTCAAAACAACTTTTTTTCCATATAAAAATTCTTATAATTGATTTGAATGGATGATTTTGAATGTAGGTCTCCTGTGTCTTTTCTTATTTCAAAAACTCAATACATGATAGAATCATCTGTTAATTAGTCCTTTTTTAAATAATTTTAGCGTTATTTAACTTAAATGTAATTGTTCACGAAAGATTGTGGACGGATTATTTCATGTTATTAAGTAGGGGAAAGTCGGGTTAAACGGACACTTTCAATATTTAGAGAATTACAATGTTTGTCACAAATTTAATAATGGGAATATGTTCGTCTAAGTGTATCAACACTTTCGAGACCATTTGTTTATTTATAGCAAGCAAGGTCCCATAATAATAAACAAAAAAAAAAAAAAACTTTGAGGATCCATTATCTGATGTAATTTTCTCTCCTCATAAAATAGTTTATAACTCGCAAAATTTTCGAAAATTTCAACCGTTTTCAAAGGTAGAGTGTTGATTAGACTTCTTTCTAACCATCTGGAGGAAAATCAGCGGATTTCGGTCAAAGCGCTTGAACAACAAACGTTTTGAAAAAAAGTTGCTAAGACGGGTAAGACGGACACCTCAAGGTGGGGTAAAACGTACACATAATTATGTGTAAAAGTTTCTCCAGGTATTTTAATTTTTTCAGGGCATTGGCATTAGCAAGATCAAATGTCGGTCGAAAAGCACTCACCATCTCAAACTGTAACTGTAAAAACAGGATCTCCGGTAAAGAGAGCGCCTATAAAATACGGAATTCCGAAACTACACTGTTTTGCTTAAGGAAAAACGTTTTCAAACACTTAACTCACAAAAATATCCACTTTAACTGCAATTTTTGCGGTAAAATGTATCTTTTCTGAGCAGTGTCCGTTACCTCCGACCATTTTTGAAAATTGTAATTTGCAAGCATGTTCAAAATTGCTATAAAAACAGTCTTGATGAAGGAAATTTACTTATTCAAATCGTTAATGCGATTGCAAACAACCTAAACTGTTCATCTGCATGAAAATTGCGATGAAAAAAGCAATATCTGGTTTTCTTTTGCGATTCTACCTTAGGGTGTCCGTCTTACCCGACTTTCCCCTACGTATACTAACTAGAACTGGGAAAATTATATTCAACTTTTTTTTTTCAAATTTTGTTTTAAGTAAGATACGTGAAAAAACTTAGAAAAGTTGGATTGATTCTGGCAAAGGTGGGATTAACGCATCGATTGGCGAATTGATTCCGCAAAAAATAGTTATTTTTCCATAAATGGGTTTAAATTCCAAAGGATGCTAAGTTTTCTGTGTTTAAAATTATTAAGGTGTCTTGGAAATTTATTTCCTTGAAGATCTACCGAAATTTTGAGGAAAAAAAGAGACTAGAAAATCGGTTTAAGAAAGAGGAAGTCAGCGCTTGCTTTCTTAGTTCTAGAAATGCGTGTTATTTTCTAAAACTAAAAAGTTGCTCATAGCCATCACAATACAGCGAGAAAAAAAACTAAAAATGCAAAATCGAGCTAGAATAATTGAAAACAATTTTCCTTTTTAAGAAATATTGCTAAACAGTCTTTTACCTATACAGTTGATCACAATTTTAATACGGGCCTTAAAAAAAATTGTGAGATAAAATTTGTGTCTTATGAAGGATGTTGAAATTATTTAAACGATTTGGAATTCAAGTTTGCTTATTCTTAACATTGATAAATGAAGCATATTTCTGATGACCTTCAATACATTTGATACACAAATTTCAATATAAGTGTGAGTGGGATGGAATAATTATATATACGGCTTGAAGCGCTCTGAATTTCCTACATTGGTCCCAAAAATTTAAAAGACTAACTGGAAAAAAAATTGAAACATATTATTTCTAGCCTATTTTTGTAAGCTGAGAAATTGCTCATTGCATTCGCCCGATTTGTGGTCTAATCATTTTTCTTCTTATACCGTTTATCGGCTTAGCAAAGAAAAAGTAAATTTCATCGAGAAATACCGAAATTCACCAAAATGTCTCAAACTGCGACACATTGAAAGGCACTAATCGATATACGCTTTGAGAATCATGGTGCAAAATCCAACGCCATGAAAAACTCTTAGTAACTAATTGAAAAATGGCAACTTAATCTCAAATCGATGTTGTTCAAAATTTTACAAAATCTATTTAAAAAATAAGGATCGCTCTAAGGACATGGCGTAAGGCTCTGATTTCTCATACATCTATTGAAATATGCATCTTCTCTGGATATTTCAAACTTAGTTTTTGGTTTTCTAAATTTAACTTTTACCTTAAAATAAGGAGTTCACTTTCTCTCGTCCTTAGGCAGTACTTAAATATAAAAGGCAAATTAAAAGAATTAGTAAAGGAGTCAAGCTCCTCGAATCAAAGTTCCACTCTGTAAAGCATGACTGTTTTCAAAATGGGTTTAGCAATAGCTTATGCAGTTAAATAAAATTATTTGAATTTAAATACCACTACTGATTTAGTTTAATGCCGTTGTTTTAAGAACTATGATAGTGGTTAACTATCAAAGTTTCAATTTAACCAACACCATTTTTGATAATGGATAGAATTTTTTTTAGAAAATACAAGAGGCAGTTAGTTATTGATTTAGACTAAAAAATATTGGTGGAGTTTATTTTTAAAAACTTTTGTTTTCATAAAAGAAATTAAATTTATTTTGCATTTTTTTTGGATAATTTGTCATAGTGCTCTTACAAATATTAAAATTAAAAACCAAAATATCATAGGCTATGATAAAAAATATTCACGTTTTTCTGAAATTTTTGAACTATTGTCAATGTTTTTTTAAAACAACAATATTCATCAAAGTGTTAAGAATAAAAAGTTTAAAATCATAAGTCAAGGGTCAATGTTTAAAATTTCAGAAGCCTCTATTTTTAGGTGGCAATGGATGGATAAGAAAAATTTCATGTTCTTATTTTGAAAACCGACCATAAACGTTTAGTAGATTAGCCCATAAACAGAAATGTCTTACTTTATACGGTTAGGACCATTATCTTGTTTACTGAATTTTTTACGTTGCGTTTTTTATTATATCGATCCATTTTTTACGAAATCCTTATTGGTGCTTTTCCATCTCGATGCAAAACTATAATATTTCATCCAAAGTAAGGTATTTTGCTTTCACCGTGCTATAAAAACCTTACAGCGAAAACTCAGGTATGTCCTTTGTATTACTTATGCCAAAAATAATTGGCGAAATGAATTTTCAGCTTAACTCAACAACAGATTTAATGTCTAGTCCTTTTTTTTTTGTTTCGATTATAGTCGTTTTACCATAATTATGGCATTCGTGACTTTATCAACGTTACAGTTGGCGGATAGTTATTGAAAAACTTATCCGGTACAACTGTGTTCGATATTTACTCTTGGGCTCGAACTCACGAACATCGGCTCAGGAGACAACAGACTTGCCAACTGAGCTATATCACAAGCCCTCCAAATGTCTAGTCCAAAAAGAAGCCAGCCATTTAAGTTATTTATAGGTACACCCACTTTTACATTCCAGCATTTCCTTCAAATACAGCCATTTTTGAATGCAGTACTTCATTTTGCAAAATTTATTTTTATTACTGAGCAATGTTTCGTTTTCCATGTAGGATTAAAAAAACATTTCCCTAGCTCAAGCGATGAACTAAATTTGCAAAACAAACGTTAAAATCGCTATATTGGGGAGTTGCGCTTTGGAAAGGCATATGAATACCGACAAACACAAACAATATCTCAGAATTCTAACTGTAATACAACAACAGGAAAATTTCATGTATAGAAATCCATTCCTATTTGTTTAAAAATGAAGAGTTGCTAGAAAAATCGGCTCTTCAGAGAAGTATGCACCAAAACAAGAATAACTTCCTTTTTTTTATAAAAATAAATACTAAGAATGTAATTTTGAATTAAAAAACCAGAATTACATAAAAGTGTGAAAAATTGTTTTCAATCTTCATTTGTTGTTATATCACCAAATTATATTAAAAATTTGTGTTTAAAAACTTTTTTAAAAATAAAAGTTCTCGAATTTTTTTTTCTAGTAAGCCTATTTAGGGGTGTCTCAAAGCGGTCCAAGTTTGGATTTTATTAACCTTAGAAATCACCAAAGGGCTAAAAAATGCATAAAAAGTGGAAACCTGGACTTGTCTCAAAAATTGTTTTTGTCAAAATTGACTTTCAAATTTAAAACAATCACGTAAGAGGGGACCAAAGGAAAATCGAAATTCCAATTTTCAGGGCAAATGACTTCAAACGTCGAGATCTGGTGTTATCAAGAAAAATGGCCAAAAATCGACTTTCTGGGACCTTTGATTTTCTGAAAAATCCGAAAATAGTCTTTCGAGATGTTCTCTCGACGTTTAATACATTTTGAAGTAATTTGCCATCAAAATTGGCATTAAGATTTTCCTTTGGTCCCCTCTTACGTGATTTTTCAAAATTTAAAAATCAATTTTGACGAAAAGAATTTTTGAGACAAATCCATATTCCACTTTTTTTGCATTTTTAAGGCATTTAGTATCCAAATTAAAATATCGATTTATCCGATTCTCTTTGGTCTTTCCTTTGATGATTTTTGAGGGTCAAAAACCGAATTTTTGTGCGCTTTAAGGCACCTCTAAATCAAGTTCGATTGAGCTTAAATTTTCTTACAGATCAGTGTTTTGAGCCAATCTATAAAATGTACATGGTCGGTTTGTGAAACTCGACTTGACCCATTTAGCTGCCACCCTTCTATGTATAAAAGTTTATTATTCAAATTTTGAAGTCTGAAAGACCATGATTAAGCTTTCCAGTATTTTTTTCTCAATGGTATCCTGGCAGGGAAAACCCGAGAATTTTAATCCAAAAACCTGAAGACATCAGGGAACTGAATTCCAAAACTTTTAACTCCAAGTTCCTGCCAAAATAATTGGGCAAATCTAGTCAAAATCCAGATATTTTTCCAAAAAGCTCAAGGTGAAAGACAAACTTATGAAAAATTATTTTTATTAATGCACACTGGCGGCGTAAAAATTTAATTTAATGATTCCAAAAATTTTCTGAATGTTTATTTGATGACAAAAATTAATTAAAAAAAAAATTTTGACGCAAAATCGTGAATTTTATTTGCAAAACTTAAGTTTTTGGTTTGGATTATGCAAACATTGTATACCATTCCGGGAAAAATCCGGGCATTTTTTCTTCATTATCTGGGCAACTGGGACGGACCGGGTTTTTCCCAATTTTTATGATTCGAGAGTTAAAAGTCATCAATTTTGCTGTTCAAAAGTCCAGACAAGAGGGTTTTGAGGGTTAGTAATCGAAAGTTTAAAGATTCAAAAGTCTAAAGAATGTTAAAATAATAGAGCGGAAGGTTGAAAATTCATAAGTAAACCCTTGAATTTAAAATGGTTGGCTTCAAGATACCGTTTAAGATCGAGAGTAAATCGTTCCTAAACGTTAAAATTAAGAGTCAAATATCATGAAGTAATAAGTAGTTGACAGCAAGTTAGCCGAAACCACAGAAAAATCTTCAATTTAACAGAATGTTGAGCAACTTTTCATCACAGATTCTGTGACACAACAAGGAATTTTGATCATATTCACAGATATCAAAGATTTCATGATTTTTGTACGTACACATTTCTCAAATGCTTATCTTCTATATCAACATTAATTTTGAATTTTTAACTTTGTGTTGGAACATCATTATAGGATTGTTATTGTGTATTCATTTTTCTCGTATGAAATGTAAAAGAGACACAATTTACGTTTGACTTTTTAATGAAATCAATTCTTTTTTCTCCACAAAAAACCGTCACAGAATTTCCAAGCAAAATCACAAAAAAAAACAGAATTTTTCGGCAACCTTTGTCAAGATTAAAGGTTTCAGAGCCATTAGATTTTTGCCTAAATTTAAGTGTTGAAAGCCCAAATTTTGAAGATCGAGAGCAAAAAATCAAAATTCATCAGTCTATTTAATATCAAAAGTACATGATTCAGAAATCAAAGTTCAGGAGTCATTAGAAATAAGTCAGAGCTTGGGAACACAAACTTCACATTAAAAAGTCATGAATTCCAGGTTTAATGGGTCAAGAGTAAAGAGTTTTGTTAAATCAAGAGCTCAAAAATTGATGTCTAGAGATAAGAGTCTAAGCTCAAAAGTCCCAAAATTTAGTTTCAAGAGTATGTACGTATGTAATAAATGTAAAGAATCAAAGATGCAAGTCTTATAAGTTAAAAGTCAAGAGTCTAAGGTAGGCTTACCAAATTCGTTCAGAAAAAAGCGGGACATTTCACGAAAAAATCGGGACATACTGGTTACTCTTAAAAACCTAATGTTTATGATCATTTCCTTGCATATGTCAAGCTAACTTCTTCTAGAAATGGGACAGTTGGGAATGCGTGTATCTCAAAAATCATTCTTTTGATCTAAATTCTTTGTCAGCAATCAATTTCATAATGATGAATTTCGAAGGAAACTGAGCAAAATTTTTTTTTTCTCTTGCATCGTAGATATCTCAAAAACGCGTAAATTTTAAATTTTGAAAAAAAATTGAACGAATAGTACATTTAACAGGCAGCAAAAGGCTGTCAAAATTTTGAATGTCCGATAAGTAGTAATCGAGCTATTAGCAAATGAAGTGTTTCATTCCTAAAAGAACTAAGCTTAATATGTTCCTTCAGCTCTAATAGTGCATAGAAAGTAATAAAATATGGATAAATGAAATTTGTTTGAAAAATTGCATTTTTAAGAACACTTTCTTCAAACACTTCAGTCGAAAATTTGAAGAAAGGTTTTTCTAACAGCATTTTTTGATCATTTACCAAGTCTATTTAATTTGATTAAAAATGCTTTTTTTGGTTGTTAGTTATTTTATATTTTATTAGGAATCAGACTTTTTCCGTTAGCTGTACATTCAGGGGATTTTGCTAGAATTCCGGAGAAAAAATCTGAGCCATCATCATTTGGAAGCAACCTCAAGAATTTTTCCTTCAATAGCAAATATTAACATCGCTGGAACGTGCTCAGATAAGCTCTTGCCAGTTTGTCCGGTCTTACATGGACTTGCTCGGATATTTGACACAAAATTTAGGAAAAGTTTGGTCAGACCCGATCGCCCGCCATTTGAAAATAAAAGCTTAGATTTTGCACAGATTTGTTCACTTTATTTCCAAAATTGAACAAAAACTCATAAATTGAGTTAAGAATTTTTTTATATTGCGTCTTTTTTTTTTTTTTTTTTTTTCAAGGAATTTAACAGCAAGCTGTCATTCTTCCCAAAAACCCAATTATATTGCGTCCAAAAATGGGTTTTCTTTAGAAAGTAATCTAAATAATCATGAACAGTTCGGAAGCCTAAAATACGATTCAAAATTGTATGCTGATGTGTTTTGTTGTAAAAATAAATTTAAGTGTATTCTTATTTATTTTTAATGAAGAATTCCGTAGTTTAGATCAAATTCGCTCGGGTATTGCCCGGATTTTGGATTGAAAATTTTGAAATCATTTTACCGGATTTTGCCTGGTTTTAAGATAATATTGCACGGATTTGCCCTGTATTCTGACAACCTTAAATGCTAATTTAAACTTTGAAGAAAAAAAATTCTGCTGATTTTGAGAAAAAAATATACGAAAACATTATATTTGATTGATTTTCTGTGTAAAACCAATGAAATTATATTGAGGTTTAATTTTGATTTTTCCAGTGTTAGTGGAACATTATAAACTTGTAACCTTTTAAATTTTTATAGCCTTATCGGTCATGTCCTTTAAGTAGGGACATTTCTAGTTTTGAAAATTATATATGGATAAAAGATGATTAGAAAAAATTACAGAAGTTGAAACGGTCGAAGAGAAATTAAATAAAAAGCGTTTTCATCAAGCACAAACCAACTGTTTTGAAGCGGTAGAATCGGAGAAGGTTGAGTCTTCCACAATGATTTTCTCAAGAAAAAGCGGGACATTTTGAGGAAAACACTCGACGGTGGGACATTTCCTTAAAAAGCGGGACATGTCCCGTTTTTGCGGGACGGATGCCAACCCTAGTCTAAGGTTATAGAGTAATGTTTCAAAGATTCAAAAGACAAAAAGTGTAAGAGCCTTAAATCTTTTTCCACTATCTCTCTAGAATCCAATTTTTTTTCGCTGAAAAAAACTCAGATGCTTTGTTTTAAGATTACAAACAACACTTTTTCCACGAAAAATTTGATAGATGAGGGAAACTTTTTGACAAATTTTATAAAAATTGCATAACCACTAGGGTAAACGAACTCGACTTTCAGTTCTCTATCGGTTGTAGTTTTTACACACTTCATCCATTTTTTCTTCATTTTTTTACATATTAGGACAAATTTATAATTACATTTTCATTAAATTTTTGTCAAGTTTTTTCCACATTTAACTGAGATATATCAAATTTTATCAAAAGTGAATTTTGTACATATTTTTCGAGATGTTGGCGTTGTTTCCCGACCCCACATTTAGACTGGGTTTTCTTTTTCATATTTTCTACATAACTTTGATTTTTTTTTCTCAAAAAATCTATCCAGAATATTGGTTAATCTTAGTCTTAAATACCAATAAGATTTTTAGATCGATAATCACATAAATGGAAAATTTTTGACTCTACCAAATTGATAGTTTTCTAAAAATAGAACAATTCGCTGTTTTTCATGTCTTTAAGTTTCTCTTAGCTGTAGCCTTTTACAACTTCTATTCAAAAACATATTATTTAGTAGGGATTGTTAGATTAAAATATTTTGAAACATTCTGGGTAAAAAGTTTGTAAAGATAATGATTGGCTAGGGTTTTATGCTGATTTTAGTTTACCCCGTCTGAACGGCGGGGTTGAACACTAGAGGCTTAAAGTCGATGTATTGGATACTTTTATCAAGGCATTACAAATTTTCATTTTCTTCATTTTCTTTCTTTATGACTACCATTAACGTAAATTTAGGCAGTATTTTTGATACTTAGAAAAAAAAAATTGCTATTTGAATTCTCATTTAAATGCATAGCCATTTTTGTTATATACAAAAAGTAGAAATAAATATCAATTGGTGTGATATTTTTTTTGACATTTTGATGGTTTTTTAACAATGTAAGATGGAAATTCATGCTAGGCCAAGCATCTAGCTAGCATTCCTTGCACATTTCAGTTCGGAAGAAACCTTTAATAAAACGCAAACATAACTTCCCAGAACCATCGTCATCATCATCCCTTTGAGGGGGGGAGGTGGAAATGTTCAATAATATTTGTCTCTCACACTTTTTCGCATTTCACAAAGGAAAGAAGGTTAAGAAACGACAACAACTGTGGACAGACATGGCCGTCACATTTCTGCACCATCGAGGAAGTTACCAAATCAACGATCAAGGTCTTTCCCCCTCAGCCAGGAATATTTCGAATTTTCCCCGACCTCTCAATTCAGGTTCTAGCTAGCAAAATTTAGTGAAGGGAAATTGTATAAGATGGCAAAGCTCCATCAGCCTTTATTTTATTGCTTCACCACACTTTTTGCGTCGTCGTCGTCTTCGTCCTTCCAGAGTTTTTGGGTTCCGGGGTGTTTTTCTAAGACGACTTTGAAATAGACTTACCCCTGCATTGCGGGGGTGGTCATACACAATTTTCGTCTGGTCCGGTTTTTTTTCCCTATCTCGGTAGTCTTCTTTCCAGGATGCCTTCCTGAAGGTTTCTTCCTTAGATGTGTCCATGCGATGGTGCGACTGCTTTCATTTTCATTTCATTCATAATATTAAGTGAGCTTATTTCCCGAAAATTTCTGATAGGGAAGAAGTGTAGGACTGTTGTCGTCATGCTGTCTTGCAAGGGTTTTTGGGAGCAAAACCTGTGCGGTGGTTGGGCTAGCAATAGACGGAAAATGGCATTGATGGCCGGCAGGAAGGAAGGAACCACAAGGCTTAAAAGAGCTTCGAAACTGACTGATATTTTGGTACGTCGTATCTGCAAGAAAATTGCAATCTTCGGAATCAGGACACATCAGGAACGGGAATCATTAGATTTTTAGACATTCCTCGTTTGGACAAATGGCCGGTCCTAAGGAAATCGATGAGGACTGTTCAAGAAACGGTGCTAAATTTTCCTGAGTTTTCCTCTCAGGGGAAATTTGGTTTTCGTTGACAAAGCAAACTCAACATTGTCGAATTGAAGGTTATGTTAAAGGGGAACATTTTGTAAATTTTCAGGGTATCCGAAAGGACCTTGAAGATTTCTGTAGATTTTTGTGGAAATAAATTTTTATTTGGGACAATGTTGGAGCTTAAAATTTTATTACTTCAAACAGCTGGCCGATCTAAACTAATCCAATCGCGATCATCTCATGAATGTAGAACATGCCAACAATTTGTAGCAACAAACTTCAATGATTACAATTTTTCACCTTTACCGTCAGCTCAGCTCAGGTAATAAAAAAAAGTCATTAAAAGCAAACATTGGAACGGCATTTGCTACCACAAACAGAAAAACCACTATCACGACGAACGAAAAGTGGAAAACAATTTCCAGCAACGTTCTGCTCCCCAAATCTTCTGAACGCGATAAAACGTGGCTCATAAAAAAGAGCGAGAGTGAAAGCAAGCATAATTCCAGGTTAGCTCGTAAAAAAAGAGAAATTTAAATTTCGGACCACACCACTAATCCACCCTGCTGAAGCATGATAATTCCTCATAAGTTCTAATCTACCAGTAGATCTGGAATCGTAATAATCATCGTTTGGAAGAGGAGGCCCAAAAATGTGGCATGACCAAAAGAAATTCTATGCAAATAATCACACCTGAACTTCAGCTTAGAGGGTGAAATTTTTACGTAGGCCCAACCAACATTTTTCTCTACCTTGTTTGGGTTTCAAATTTTCGATTTCCAATGCAATGAAATGGTTCATATTCTGGACCCTCCACCCGAGTTGTCGTCGTTGTTGTTTCGTTGGCGAGGGCCCGAGAGCTATAAAACTGGCTAGACGCTACGGATTAAAAGTGGAAAACTGTTCCTACCTTAGGTTCTACCCCATCTTTTCTCTATACTATATATTGTATTTTCTGCCTTTTTTACGATTTCTACGGTGTGCAGAACCAGGGTTTTTATGTTGTTTTACCACGTGCTTGTTGAGGTGAGTGGACCGCCTCACGGATCCCGGAACCGGTGAAGCCAAAACATTCGGTATTGATATCCAATTGCCGAAGGTGACCAGAGCACCAGTTCAAGAAAAATTGGAAAGTTTGAAAACAATTGTCAAAGAATATATTCATCTTTGAAGTTTTTCGTAGAACTAAAGTTCTTTGTAAATTAGCTATATATACAATGAATTTTCCAGTGAAAAAAAAAATGGTTTTAGAGGGTTTATTTGGAATATTTGCTTGTCTGATCATAGGAAAAATTATGATGTCCGGTCGAAAACAAATGAATGTTTTTTTTTTTTAATTTTCCAAAAATTTTGTTCAGTTTTTATATTTTCTTGTTTTATATGTAGGGGAGAACTTGCTCCCTGAGGATACTTGATTCCTTCGCTATATCTCGAAACTGGATTGTCTCACTTAGATCAAATGTTCTAGAAAATTTAGCAAAATTGAACAAAACAACATTGCTGTTCTTTCATCAATTTTATTTTTTGGGGTTTGGTACTTTTTTTTAAAAAATCTTAAAAAATGAGATTTGAAGATTTTTTTTAACATTTTGAAATGATTCGCACATGAGAAAATTAAAATAAAAACATATTTTTCAATATGTCAATCGTTAGAGTATGAAATGAACTTCTTAATGTCATATTTTCAGAGCCATAGTCAACTCTAAACTTTTCGAGGAAAAAATTTTACCCAATGTATGTTTAGGGTTCACTTGATCCCTCGAATCCAAAATGATATATTTTTTCTCTGTTGATCATTGCTAAGCATGAAATTATCAATGTATATCCAATAACTAATATTTATCCAATAATTTCCTAATAAAAAGGACTTGAAAATGTGCTTTGATTTGAAAATCAGAAAACGGCGCTTTAAAGTATGCAATGAATATAGGATAGCTTAGCTTAGCTTAGCTTGATTGACTACTCACATCCACCTTTAAACATTGTACCCGAAATGCTTCATTATATTTTTTAGTTATAAATTAATACTGAAAAATTCCGTTGAATTTTCTCAGTATACTTCTAAAAACTGTTTATTGGTAAAGCTATGATCATTTAGTATCCGGGCACTTTATTTCGGTGATAGCTACATTACTAGAGAACGGTTAAGCAAAAGCAGCGTTGTGTTGGTTATGAAAAGGACTATCTTGTCTATTTTTGCCAGATTTTTAAATCAACGTGTGTTTGAGATACTTACGATGCAAAAAGACATGGTAAAAATAATTATGTACAAATTTGCGCCTTTTGCGCCTTTTGCGCATTTTGCACCTTGAAAATTCTTCATAGCCGACTTGGAAACTCATAAACTGTTGATTTTTTTCTGATTCTTTTTTGGATCAAATGGTTAAGAAGTATAAGGAGCCACTCTAGGATCCACACGAAGTTCAAATTTAGCATCGGAATGGAACCCTTGATCTTAAATATGGTAAAAAGTCAATGGTTATTGGGGATAACTGAATGCAGACCCCTTAAATAATGTAATTAATCCATTTCCGGAAGTCAAAAAGTGTTGCCTGACTAGTAGACACCAAGTAAATAACTAAAAGTAAGCAGTTCCTTAGCTTACAATCTGTGCAACCGGTTTTTACGCAATGTGACAGATGTGTCCTGAAGGACAAAGAAATTTATGTTAAAACCGGATTTAAGAGATCAAATTCTTCATGATGCCTACTCATGAAAAAGTTCCAACCAGAATCCAATTGCTTTTTCCAGGTGAGTTTGTGTTAAATATCATGATTTCGCAAAGATTTTGCTTCTGTGGTAAAAATAATAAATCAATACATGACTGAAAAAAGTGTGCAAAGATCGAAAAGAGATTCCATGAAAAAGTACGAGTATTTCTTGAAATCATTGATAAATAATTTTTTTTTATATTTTTAAATTGAATGTCATATTAACACCTTCATTTTCTCCATAGAAAGTTTTTCGATCAAATGAACAGTTTTTAAAATACACACGTTTGTAACTGCCCGGATACTAAATGATCATAGCCTTAGTACGATTATATTGAATCAAATACATTTCGAATCCCATGATCGCAGGCGTGGCTCAGTTGAACGAATTCCACATCGCCAATGGTTGCTACTCCGTGATTGACCGAGGCCACCAATTTTGTTCAAGGGTCAAAAGAATGGTGTCTGGGACTGACAGCACATTCACAATGCCCCAAAACTGATGTTCTCTCTTTAATCATCAATAACGGCGCCGGCCACGTCCTAGTAGTCAATAGATAGAATTGAAAAGAGAGAAAAGGACCATAGAATAAATCATGCTTTAGGACCGAGGTCACCTCTGCATCCTAGCAAAACAATTTTTGTTGGGAATATGGGTTAAAGAATATGATCATGGAGACACTTTTAACTGTGTTGTGATCTTGTTATAATTTTCTTCTACTGCTAGCCTCTTAATTATTTAAAATGAATCTAAGCTATGTTATTGAAGTGAAAACTATCCTTATTTTAACGAAATGAAATCTCTAAAGAGGCATTTTTTTCCTTAAAGCCTTTATCTTTTTAAAACTTACAACAAAACAATAAACTAACTTTCGTTGTTAATTTTGAAGCTCCATTTAAAATTGAAATGAAAATCAATTTAACTATTTTTAATTTTTTTCTTCATTTGCAATCAAAAGACTTGTTTGACATTGCTAAACTAAAACCAATAGATAATTAGAAATGAATTATTTTAATCAATATTTGTTCTGCCCTCTCTTAAGTCTAAAGAATCTTTATCTCATTTTAAAAAAATTCTCAATCAAAAATTTTAATAGTGTAAATAAAATTTTTTTATCCATTATTCAGCTGGGGGTAAAAGGGTAAAAAAACCTGAAAATATGACAAAACGCTAGCAATAGATATGCAAGTGAAAGATACGGCCTTGATCAGGATTATCAAAGTATATTTATCGTGGAGCGATAATAATGTCTTGTAATTTGACATCCCTGAATCCTAAAATGACCGAACCTACTTTTGTCGATACAAGCGAAGGGTTTTCAATTAAATAGGCTTGTTGATGATTTTTAATGAGCTTAGATTCCGATTCCTAAATGTCTCCGAAGACTGGAACGAAAGCAAAACTTTTTACCTTTTTTTGGAGGAATTTTTAACTATAGGTACAATCGCTGGTAAACAAGACAGTAAAATAAAGTTAACCAGAATTCTCTTTTAGGTGGTATTGCACAAAAAAAACTGCCTAAAAGATATCGACGAGCTTATCGATGTTTTACCACGAAGTGTTGAAGAGCTTTCGCAAATTACACAAACGCCAGCACCACTGGTTTTTTCAAAACTGAAATTGGCTTTAATTTTCAAAAGCTCGCCTCTTCGCGGAAACAGTCTGAACTGGTAGCTTCTGATTAATGGTTTGTATAAACAAAATAAATTGTACTTAGCTGCCTGATTTACTCCGTTCATCCTCGTATCAAACACGACTTCGTTGCAGTTCAAAGTTGATGGTCGGTTGAAGGGCGTCCCAAGATCAACTTTTTGAAAAAGATTCAAAATTCTTCACAAATAAACAACACACAATATTCAGCTCAAAAAAAAAAACCATCGGAAAAATCGCGACGTCAGAAAAATCACATCCGTTCTCGAGCACGGCTTGCTGCGACTCCAGTATGCAATGAATATAGGATAGAAGACAAACTTTTAGAATTTTTTGTCAAACAGTTATAAACTGTGAAATGAGAACTAATATGGTCAAAAACGTCAACTTTTATCTTTAGATGATGCATGATTTTTGCCAAAGCTAAGGGTACCCTGATTAGGAATCAAGTCTCCTTTAACTTTCAAAATATCACAGTTTTTCTAGTCCCACGAAAACGCTTCTGGTTCATCTACGGATTCGATAAATAACTTTTGCAGCATATAATCTTGAAATTACACTTTGATTATAATTTTGATGGCATGTGCGGCTGAATGAAAACTAGTGAGAATTTATTTCATAGAATTTGAAAGAAAGGTGGATAGACAGGCATTAGTGCGCCAATAGGAGAAAGCTTGATAGGTGTTGAAATTTTAGGCTAGAGGGCATGTTGATGAAAAGCTCCCATGAATTGCTCCCGCCTTTGCTCTGCATTAGCTAACTATACATGAGAAACCCAGAAAGAGAATTCCCATGTATAGCGTGCCCAATGGTTTGAGAGCGTGTTTTTACGCACACTTCAAACGAGCAAAAACGTAGCAACTCCAGGCGGCGGCAACGCTATTCAAACCGTATGGAGCACATCTCTCAGATTTCCCCTTTTTTTCCCCTCGTTTTGACAGATTTAAGCTTTTTTCCTCAGATTTGAGCTTTCGTCTCCTATGCTCTCAAGGCAAAAAAAGCTTAAATCTGAGGAAAAAAAAGCTTAAAAGCGAGATTCACGAGCACATATTTAAAAGATGTTGGTCACACGATACATAGACAAAACGTGTAACGTTGCAGCCGTCTGAGCAACTCATGGGCCTACTGAGCTTTCCTTATGCGAGAACAGTTCTATCGACGTTGCCATTTTTTCAGATTCGCTGCGAATAGTTGCTACTTGTCGATTTTTTCGCATTTCACATTTTATCTACACGCTCTCAAACCATTGGGCTCGCTATACATGGGAATTCTCTTTCTGAGTTTTTCATGTATAGTTAGCTAGCTAATGCAGAGCAAAGGCGGGAGCAATTCAAGGGAGCTTTTCATCAACATGCCCTCTAGCCTAAAATTTCAACACCTATCAAGCTTTCTCCTATTGGCGCACTAATGCCTGTCTATCCACCTTTCTTTCAAATTCTATAAAATAAATTCTCTCTAGTTTTCATTCCGCCGCACATGCCATTAAAATTATAATCATACAAATTACGGCGATTAAAATCATATAACAAACGAAACTACACTTTATAATCTTAAAAATATGATTACAATTCAAATTCAAAGTTCCGATTCTACTGGCAAAAGGTTTGGATGTCTGTCATATTGGTTTACCTTTACAGATTGAATTAACAAATTTCAAGCGCCATATCCGGCTGCTATTTATCCTATTTTCATGTTTCAAAACATTATCAGGGTGGTGGGTTTTCGAAAAATCAATGTTGTCCGGCCATAGAAAGTGTCCGGCTATAGCCAACTTCTCCCTATTCTTTTTGTGGGATGATGATTTTAAATGTAAGACAAAATGAGCAAAAAAATAGCAATAATTGAAATTCGCTAATTTTTAATTTGAAAAGGTTTTTTTTTGGAAAACCACTTTACAGACTTGAAAATTGCAGAAAAATTTTAAATCTGAAACGATCACAAAAATCTTTCTGCGTTTAATGAAAAGTTGTAAAATTCGCAATACCATTTTAAAGAAAATATAAAAAGTTCGAAGATTATATTAAACTGTTAAGTCCGATAACTGTCATATAAATGAATATAATATCTTAAATTTAATTGGTATTATTTTAAATACATCAGTTATTAAATACATCACCTTTTTCAATAAAAATCATGCGTTTTCGGATTATATTTAAAGTATTATTATGATAAAACTTCCTTTTTTTTTCCTATTTGTTTCGTTCAAATCTGGATTCATTTCTTATCTACTAATTTTGAAAATTTAATAGCTAAATTAACCAATTTTGATCGAAATGCAGAGCTAACGATAGCGAACGATACTTTTTTCAAATTCTGATGATATCAATATAACAGAAAAATACTAAACTTTTCCCAAATTTCTTCTATCCATTAAGAAGATTCAAGAAAATTTGGAGAGAAAAAGCAGTACGAGAGATCAATTTTCAGTTGGAATCTACTTTTTTTTATCGAGAATCGTGAAAATAAATTGAAAACAATTTTGCAGCTAGTTGAAAACACCGACAATATGATGGACAATACCTTTTCAAATGTTTAATATTGATTCAAGTCAATTGGATAATTTGTAGAACACAAAAGTACCGCAAACTGGAGAAACTTTGATCACTTTTTCATTCATTTTCGAATATTTTGGAAGGGTTGCTTTTTCTAAGCACCCTCATTTTTAAGGCACTTCTGAGGATAGGAGTATTATGCATGACCCTTGATTTTAGGGTATTTTAACAACATTAGTGACTAAATACAATCAAATGTGTATCCCAAAATCTTATTTTTGGTTTCGGTGTAACTTTGATCGGCATGGTTTTGACGTATCCTTACCTAACTTCTTTAAAATAATTGTTTCAATGCTATTATGCATTGAAGGCATAAACACATAAATTACAATTCTTTTTTATATTGTGTGAAGGCCAAACTGCTTTTTTAAGGGTTTCTTCCCAAAACATTTATAATCGAAAGATGGAAAGTGAGGCTGCATAAATTTAGGGGCAAAAATTTTAAGCATTGTTAAAATAGATTTCGCAACCTAAAAAAACGGAAAATAATCTTTATAAAATTCCCTAGGCCCCTTCAATTACTTCCGTTTTAATTTTTTTTAACACTTTACCATTTGAAAGAGTTTTTAACCATTTGTCCTAAACAGACTTACTCTTGAAAAATGTCCATATTTTTTTAAATACTTTTTTTAAATTATTCACAAAATGTCATAAAAAACCAATAAAACTATTCATATACAAAGAAAAAAGTTGAACTTTCACAAAAACCAACTCATTTTCTTCTTAATGCTTTGTTTTCATTAGGTGAGGTGTTTGTTTGTGAGCTCCCGAAAATGTCGAGATTTCAAGATTTTCTTCTCAAAAAATCTACCTGCTAATTTTTCACCATTTTATATTTCTTCTAACGTTTTATCCATCTTTAAAATTTCATAATCTTGAGATGCCCCTTCAAATAAGGTCATCACTTTTCACTAATAATGCCGATAAATTAGGTAGCGCAGTTTTCAGATATTTAACTTAATTATCGATTATTATTTGAAAAAAATTCATGTTGATCAAAGTTACAACTGTGATCAAAGTTCCCCCTTTTTTCGGTTTATCAAAAATTCAAACGTTCTGCTCAGTTTGATTGAAATCTGATTTTTTTACCTTTCTTATTCATACTTGAACTAAAAAAACTTATTTTGGACTACAAAATCTCATGTTTAATAATATTTTTCGGTCATTCTTTATGAAATAACAGATTGTTTTCGATTTTTTATCAAATAATCATACTGACTACCATTTTTAAATCCTCAATTGAAAAATCGGCCTTTTCAAACTATCAACTCTTTAATAACCTTATTTAGACAACTCATGCTCCAATTATGAATTTGGTTCGCGGTAAATATCTTGGTCAGATTTCCTTATCCGAATTGAAATTTTTAACTTAATTTTGAATTATACCTTCAAATTGCTTAGAATGTTCAAAATCATGATCTCAATGAACTTTGAATATATGTATATTATTTTTGAAACTGATTGTCGAGAGGAAAATCTATCATTATTATTAAATTGCAACCACGATATGACATCTACATCTACTGAATACTTAAATTTGAATAAACTTTGAAATTCGGTCTGATTTTGGGTTCCAAATCACTCTTGTTTCCAAACCAAAACCATGAAACTGAATTAATTTACGAATTTCTAACCATGCAGATAAGCTTAACTTAAACAAAAAATAACTCCATAACATTTGAAATTTGATCTTAATTTTTTCAACTTCAATAATCCGAATCAGTTATTTCAAATTGATCCATGTATCATGCGATTTTATAACTGTGTTTAAATATATTGCCGCGAGTGTTTGCTCTTGGGTTTTCTCATTTGAAGGTATTGATCAAAAATTTCAGTCTGGATTTTTGTTTTTCTCTTTTATCTCTTTTGAAATCATTTCATGAAAAATTTAAGTTTCCAGTATAAAGTAATAAAAAGGATACACAGCTTTTAGGAAGCTCAAATATTGAAAATCTGATGGAATTGTTAAATGAGAAAAAAGCAGATTGTGGAGAGTGTGTGAGCTTGTTTTCAAAAAAGGTTGAAATGATTGTGCCAAAATGTGTGCTTGGCTTTTCTAATTGCTGAACAGACAACTTTAACTTAAAATTGATAAAACGGGTTGGAAATTATTGTTTTACTTCGTAGCGTTTTCAAAAGCGATTATATATGAGGCTCTTGGGGCCAAAGGGTTATAACGTAAGGTTGCCAGAATTTTTTCAACATTTATTTTAAAACTTGGCAAAATCCAGGCAATTGATTTCAAAATTTTCGACCAAAATACCGGGCAATATTCGAGAAAATTTGCTCAAAACCCAGGTATAAATCAACAAAAATCAATTTAAAAAATATACTATTTGTAAATTTCAATTTATCGCTAATTTTCTTGTAAGATTTTTCTAAACTTTTTTCTTGAATTTTTTAAATTTTCCTATGGCCACCTTCTCATATCATAATCATACCTCTAAAAATCCATCTGTCCCGCTAGCATAAAAAAAACCTTCCGGCTTGAACAGCTTTCCCGGGCTAAAGCAAGTGAAAATTTATCCTTAGTCCAGCTAGACACAAAAGCGTCAGAGTAGGGCCCTCTGGTTTTTATGTGCATTTCCCTCCTTTTTTTTGCAACCCCCTCGATCCGAAAAGTATCACGGAAATAGTATCACGTAAGGCCGTAAAACTTTGTTACTTTTGGCCGACCACTTTTTTTTCTCCGGTGCAACAAACCGATCGACCGACCGACACTCCGGAAAAATAGAACCCGCCGAATGATGGTGTTTAAATTGATGTGTTTCCAATGGTCCTGGGCTGGTTTCGGTTATTCCGAGATCCAGTTTTCAGGGACGACGACGACAACGATTTTGAATTGGAGTTTCGATTTGGATCAGTGAACCAAAGAGTAAAAAAAGAAGGTATTAAACCACCCCGGTGTTGGGGGTTGTCGTTCGGAGTTCCTGCTTCGAATGATGGCGGGTTTCCAATGGATTCCAGAAGAGCTAGTCTGGACACAAGAAAACCCCTAAATAAAATAGTATTACAGGTGGATAACGGAGCGGTGTTCATCTGCTGTTTTATTTAGTTTTTCGTCTGGCTATAATAAACTAGACCGGGTTGTTCGATTTTGGAGGTATAAATCAATATGGCGACAATTGAATTCGGTTTAGGGCAGAACTTCCATTCGTTCCATTCGCGGATTGAACAGTTGAAGCTTTAATGTATTCGTTAACAAATTTTGAATCTTCATTGATTTTCTTTAGAAGCTAATGATAAATTTTTAATCTCAATTCCACAAAATTTCACTAGTGCTAACCAAACCATCACTCATTGAACGCAGGCTAATTCTAAACGATGTATGATGTCACATGTCGCCTTACAAGCCCCAAAAAACAGCCCGAATCATTTAATTGATGGGTATTGAATGGCTTGACATGGTTTCGGCCATCATTAGTCGCGGAATTGCCCATCAGCTCACCCAGCAGAAACTTTCAAACCCATCAATCATCGGACCCGCTGAACGCTGAAGCCAGAAGGCGTGAGTCGACACAAATTTGATGAGAATAATCCAATTTCTAGATCAGTAGAACAAACCGAAATGATGATTGAAGTGGATTCTATTAGGCCTGTTTCTGGATTCTAACATGGTTTTCCGTTTCCATTTGCCGAAAGTGCCATCACCATACTGAAAAGTGGCCACGGCCACAGCTACGGGCAGGGTTCGAGTGGCCCAAATCGATGGCCATCCAGGCCATCTAGAGGGTATGGTTGTTGGTCAGGCTCTCGTCAAATCTGCCCTGTAATTAGAGTATTTTGTCCAAATAACAGCACGAGTCACTTTCTGGTTTTTAATGTGGTGCGGTTTAAGGACTGTGGGAAAAAATGGTCGCTTGTAGGGTAGGTTGAAATGAATAAGTGAAGAGCGTTTTCATCACATCTTAAATTTTTTTCAATATGAAGTAACTAAACGGGAGAATGAGGATGTGCTTTAAAAAAACGGAACAACAAAGCTCTTATCGCAAATTATAAAAAAGAATTAGAGCTTTTCGACCTTTTTGAAATTTTCATTCAAAAATTTTTGCAGTGTTCGCGTCGTCACCGCATATATGCACCAAGTTTCGCATCCCGATCAGGAGAGCATATCAAAATAATAACTCAAACGTATCTCACCAAGATATTTGCATCTGATTCAGTTATAAGTAAGTACTGCAAAATTTTGATTTTAAGTTTCTCCAATATGAATTATATCTATTTCTGATTGTCAGACTTGAATGGGATTGAGATAATTTTCAATCATACAGAATTTTTTCGGGTTGTCCCAAAATAAAATTATTATATCTTATTTTGATATATGTACAACTTTTTCTGAAACACGGACATCGAAGTCAACGGCCCAAACCGTACATTAATGAGTTTCGCTACACAGATCATTAAAATTGGATCCAATTTTTAGGAAACCAAAAATGGAACATGATTTTAGAAAATAATATGGTTTAAAGACATTCCACTAGTCATTTTTCTCGAAGCACTCATATCTTGATAAGTTATAATTTTGATAGGTTTTGTTCTGCCCAATATCAAACTATGCTATCTGAACGAGATATAATCTTGAAAGGAGCATATCTAAAATTGATATAATTTAGCTATGATCGTATAGATTTTTTGATATAATTTGAGATATTTTAACATCCTACGAGTACTGAATAATAACTCATTTAGATAGGAAAAAATTAGTATCAAAATATCTCATCTTGATATAATTTAGTTTTTCCCTCCTGATCGGGATCCGTACAGATTTGACGTTTGACCTGAAGTTTCGGATTTTCGTTCGTAGAAAGATCGCAAACACAAACCGGGTCTTCCTGATCCGGGTTTCGATGTCTTTCTTGATACAACTATCAGGCGTTATCTGGCTACCAAGATACTGGAAGCACTCCACTTGCTCAAATTGTTGCCCAGATACCACGAAATTGGAAGGATTCACTGTGTTGATCTCCATCGACTTGGTCTTTTCGACATTGACTTTGAGACCTGCTGCCTTGGGGCTTTCGGTGAGGTCGTCGAGTTTGCTCTGCATATCCGATTGTGTTTGGGCGAGCAAAACAATATCATCAGCCAGGCCAAGGTCGTTCAGCTGCTCTATTGACGAAGGATTCCACGGCAACCCCCGGTCTATAGTCAATAGATTCAGTCAAGATTTCATCCATTACGATAAGAAAGAGCAGCGGTGATAAGATACATCCCTGTCTCACTCCAGCAGTTACCGGGATTGGATCTCTTACTCTGCTTCGATGAGATGGTCGAGTGCTTTTTCGAATTAAACGAACACCAGCATAAGAGAGTCCTGGAATTCGTTGATTTGTTCGTTACATCGAAACGGAATTCCAACTAAGGCATGTAAAAGGTCGTAATAATCGTTGTTCAAAGTCGGATTCAATGGTTTTAATCGGATATGACAAAAAGTCCGCCATGTTTGCAGATTTTGACGACGATTTTGTTCATTTTTTTCTTACGCGCTTCGATGTTTTCTCTGCTACCAGAAGTGCAATCAGATTGCTAAAAATCAGATATTGTATTTGCAAGAATTGCCCTATGACAGAAGCAGCAAATATTGTCGCTGGCAACGGTTCGCATCCGCTGAGAGAAAAAAAACTGAAAACATGTATGTATATTGCCTCCACTTTGGTAGGTAAATACTATTTTTTCGAGTTTCATACGATCATTCAATAATGTATTTGAAACGTATAACAAAGTTGTTGAGAAATAACAAAAATGTTTGCTGGGATATGAGTTGTAAATATGGCCACGAGACCAGCTGAACAGAGTACCCGATCAGGAGGGAAAAACTAAATTATATCAAGATGAGATTTTTTGATACTAATTTTTCCTATCTAAATAAGTTATTATTCAGTACTCGTAGGATGTTAAAATATCTCAAATTATATCAAAAAATCTATACGATCATAGCTAAATTATTTCAATTTTAGATATGCTCCTTTCAAGATTATATCTCGTTCAGATAGAATAGTTTGATATTGGGCAGAACAAAACCTATCAAAATTATAACTAATCACGATATGAGTGCTTCGAGAAAAAATGACTAGTGGAATGTATATAAACCAAATTATTTGCTAAATCCATGTTCCATTTTTGGTTTCCTAAAAATTGGATCCAATTTTAAGGATATGTTGAGTGAAACTCATAAATGTACGGTTTGGGCCGTTGACTTCGATGTCCGTGTTTCAGAAAAAGTTGTACATATATCAAAATAAGATATAATCATTTTATTTTGGGAAAACCCGAAAAAATTCTGTATCATTGAAAATTATCTCAACCCCATTCAAGTCTGTCAATCAGAATAAGGGGCCGTCCATAAATGATGTCACGCGTTAGGGGGGGAGGGGGGGTTTCGATTTTTGTGACAATTTGTGACATGGGGGGAAGGGGTGGTCTGCTTGAGCGTGACATCATTTATCATTACAAAAAATCAGCAAAACAATAACAAATAATTTAATCCTAAACTCAATAAAACTATACTTGCACCATTCATTTAATGAATAATAATACTCACGTAATCACTTTTGGTAAATTTTACGAGAATAAGAAAGTTCACAAGAACACTTTCACTGCAACACTCAGGAAAGTCTGTTCCAGTAAAGTTGTGGCAAAACGTGAACAGGATTGCTTGGCTATTCTAACCTGTGGAGAAGATTTGGATTGCGAATGGATTGAAGAAGAGGAACTCGATTTGGATGGTTTCAACATCGTCGCTGTACTGCAGCTACTGCCTCGACTTTCCCGGCTATTGATATGGAAAATCATCAATATAATCCTTGGACTCATGATTGAAATGTGTTTAAAGCAATGATTAAAGGCTTGTTAAAAGTGGGTAACCTTTTTTACTATTCTTTAAATAAAACCGATGAATTTAAAAAAGCAACATTTTTAATCAAATTTCTAAAGGGTTGAAAATTTTAATCCAGGGGGGGGGGGGGGGTAGGAAAACGTGACGTAATACAAAAGGGGGGTTACGGAATTTGTGACAATATGTGACAGAGGGGGGAGGGGGGGTAATTTTTTTCCAAATTTTGCGTGACATCATTAATGGACAGCCCCTAAGATATAATTCAGATTGGAGAAACTTAAAATATAAATTTTTCAGTACTTTACTGTGCGATCCAGATGCACCATGAGATCACCCACCAAGGTAATGTCGTCCTCAGAACTGACGCTACGACTCGCTCAGCTGAATGACGCGTCGCTACTGGAGACGATGCTCGAGCCTGACCTGAGAGAATCCATAGAACTATTCTCTCGTCCATCCTTGACCCACACATCTCCCTTCCTCTCGGGAAAAAAGAAAAAAAATTCAAAAAGTTCGTTTGAACTGCGAGTTTTGCGGTGCGATTGGTGCGAACCACGCTAGACCAACTTCTGTTTTGTGTTAGACTCAACCCTGTCCGATTCTAACATTTCAAAATAGTTGATCCGTGCTTGAACAAAAGTTAAGTATGTGGTGAAAATACTTCTTTAAAGTTTCTATCCGCTCATTTTCAACACCTGTAAATTTCTTCTAATCTTCTTCTATCCATCTATAATTTTCAATTCTCGAAATGTTGAACATAACATTCATTCATTCATAACATTGGGAACATAACATTCACCGATAAGGCCATAAAAAATAATTTCGTATCAAAATATTTTGGTTCGATAATGGTTCAAAACAACACTAACAGGTATCAGGATGGGGGAATGCTTAATAGCGGCACGTTATCCAAACATACGGGAAAATTATTCCTCACAAGCGAGGCTGACGAGGTGTCCTGGACTATGCACTGCCACAAAAAGTGCAAGATTAAAGCCTATCGAGTTAACAATTCTTAAAAAAATAAACAATTGACAAATCATGTATTGAACTTATGATCGCATTTTAATGCTATTTCTTCTGCAGACGGGCGACCATTGACCAAATCTAATAATAACGTCGCGACTAGCCTCAAAATTTTTCAAGATATTGAAGAAATGAAACCGAGAGACTTTGAGTCATACATATTTAGATAAATTTGAATTTCGTTTAAAAAAACACCTTTAAGGGGCACTACACATTATACAAACGCGCAAGGATTTTCGTTTTCAATCGATTTCACGCAACCTGTATGCGCGCTCATCAAACATGGTATCTGCAATCACAGAATTTCATCACTTTGCGCATTAACAATGCGCCTTTATATATGCTGGCGCGCAAGCACAAAACCACGTTCTGAGCCTGATGAAAACGCCTAAATGTTTCTAGGCTTCCTCTAGGTGAGAGGGAGGTAGCTCGCTCAATTTGTTTTAGCACTTTCGTTCTCTAAATGCCCAGGGCGTCGTTGTTGAGCGTCGGTGTCGTTGTTGGGTGGGAAACGTTCGCTGCTGCTGGGAACTGAGAGCTTTCGTAGCAAACATATCAGTATAGTACATTGTGACCAGGCGGCGGCAACGCTATTCAAACCGTATGGAGCACATCTCTCAGATTTCCCCTTTTTTTCCCCTCGTTTTGACAGATTTAAGCTTTTTTCCTCAGATTTGAGCTTTCGTCTCCTATGCTCTCAAGGCAAAAAAAGCTTAAATCTGAGGAAAAAAAAGCTTAAAAGCGAGATTCACGAGCACATATTTAAAAGATGTTGGTCACACGATACATAGACAAAACGTGTAACGTTGCAGCCGTCTGATTGTGACAAGCAAATATATTCTCCTTGACATTCCAGATTTACCTACACAACAAAACATTCGTGGGAGGATCAGACGGCTGCAACGTTACACGTTTTGTCTATGTATCGTGTGACCAACATCTTTTAAATATGTGCTCGTGAATCTCGCTTTTAAGCTTTTTTTTCCTCAGATTTAAGCTTTTTTTGCCTTGAGAGCATAGGAGACGAAAGCTCAAATCTGAGGAAAAAAGCTTAAATCTGTCAAAACGAGGGGAAAAAAAGGGGAAATCTGAGAGATGTGCTCCATACGGTTTGAATAGCGTTGCCGCCGCCTGCTTGTGGTGTGCTTATGTTGGAGATCAAACGATTGAGGAATCGATGTTGGCGTAGGTCGGATCTAACCTACACTATCGAAGGATTTGCAACCAACGTAAACGAGAATCTGTGCCTAGCAAAGGTCATCTTTATCTTGGTTCCAATCAGACGGCTGCAACGTTACACGTTTTGTCTATGTATCGTGTGACCAACATCTTTTAAATATGTGCTCGTGAATCTCGCTTTTAAGCTTTTTTTTCCTCAGATTTAAGCTTTTTTTGCCTTGAGAGCATAGGAGACGAAAGCTCAAATCTGAGGAAAAAAGCTTAAATCTGTCAAAACGAGGGGAAAAAAAGGGGAAATCTGAGAGATGTGCTCCATACGGTTTGAATAGCGTTGCCGCCGCCTGGTTCCAATATACAGGAGACCTGAAATTTTTGAGAGACCATGTTCTATAAAATCTACCCGATCAGGAGAGCATATCAAAATAATAACTCAAACGTATCTCACTAAGATATTTACATCTGATTCAGTTATAGTAAATGTGTGGGTCAAGGATGGACGAGAGAATAGTTCTATGGATTCTCTCAGGTCAGGCTCGAGCATCGTCTCCAGTAGCGACGCGTCATTCAGCTGAGCGAGTCGCAGCGTCAGTTCTGAGGACGACATTACCTTGGTGGGTGATCTCATGGTGCATCTGGATCGCACATTTGGCGACCGACAGGACTTAAAATAGTAACAGTGCAGTGAAAAAAGTGATTGGTGAGTTTTTTTTTATGTGGAAAACCTTAAGTTTATCCTACAGCAAAAGAACCTGCGGCAGAGATCACCCACCAAGAAGAAAATAAAACACCAGAATCAAAAACGACCAGTGTTGCAGATAGTGCATGTTGTTCATCAGTTATGTAAAATTGTCCTAAAAGAAAAGAAACCTCGGCGAAAATTATTGAAATTCGAAAGTCAAATTTGAGAGGACAATCAATTACAGTTGTGTTGGTTAATTCATAATTGCATATTGTGAGGTTAAATCTGCATGTTAAGAGAAATTATTGGCGAGTTGAGAGGACAGCCAATTATTTGCGTGTTGAGAGGACCGCAAAAGTGAATTCAGCATGTTGAGAGAACAGCTGAAATGAAATTAAGGGCGAGTTGAGAGGACAGCCAATTGTTTGCGTGTTGGGAGGACCGCAAAAGTAGAGTCAGCGTGTTGAGAGGACAGCTGAATTGAAAATTATTGGCGAGTTGAGAGGACAGCCAATAATCTGCGTGTTGGGAGGACCGCATAAGTAGAATCAGCGTGTTGAGAGGACAGCTGAAATGAAATTAATGGCGAGTTGAGAGGACAGCCAATTATTTGCGTGTTGGGAGGACCGCAAAAGTAGAGTCAGCGTGTTGAGAGGACAGCTGAATTGAAAATTATTGGCGAGTTGAGAGGACAGCCAATAATCTGCGTGTTGGGAGGACCGCATAAGTAGAATCAGCGTGTTAAGAGGACAGCTAAAATGAAATTAATGGCGAGTTGAGAGGACAGCCAATTATTTGCGTGTTGGGAGGACCTCAAAAGCAGATTCAGCGTGTTGAGAGAACAGCTGAATTGAAAATTATTGGCAGGTTAAGAGGACAGCCAATTGTTTGCGTGTTAGGAGGACCGCAAAAGTAAAAGAGGATGGCCAATTATTTGCGGGTCTGAGAGGACCAAAGATTTAAAATCAGCTCGTTCATATGTCAGCTGAATTAAAACAGATCAATTGAAGGGACAGCAAATTATTTGCGTGTTGGAAGAACCTATAGAGTAAATTCAGCGTGTTGAGAAAAGAGCTGATCGAAAAATGAGATGACAGATAAAAAGTTTCATACTAAGGGAGATTTGAAAGACAGATTATGAATTACCAAGTTGATTTTAGAAAAAGATTATCTAACGTAAACAAATGATTTAAGGACGTAATATTATAAAGAGGAAGGGAAACATAGAACATGCCAAGATACGAATGATGAAAATCGTGCGAAAATGAAAAGCTAGGATGGAAGAAAGAAGAAAGTAAAAAAAAAACAGTAAAATAATGAATACAAAAATAAATTTATTGAAGAATCAGAAGGTGATAGATTAATAATAAAGTGATCAGGAAATGAGCTGTTAGGGCGATGAGGCAGGTCAAAGTAACAAAGACGAAAAAATACAAAGAAAATAAACAAATAAGGGAAGAAGTAAAAACGCGTAAAAGATCTTATGTATCTAGATGACAAAGAAAGAACAAAAACATAAATAAAGAGGTATTATGAAAGACAGGAAATCGCACCAAATCGGGCATATCAAAAGGATGCCCGTAAAGATAACAGCCTGATAAGATGGCAGTGAATATAGGTATGGCTAGGGGAACTATTACACTGTTAAATGGATAAAGAACCTGTATAAATGTAATGTTTTGTAAGAAGATGAATTTCTAGTTTGATGTTAAAATGTTCTTGAAGTCTTCTATCAATAAAGATTGCTGATTCCAAATTTTATTCATGAGAGTTATTTGTTGAATGCAACTCTGAAAGATAACGAAAAAATCATCATCGTGGACAGCCACAACTCAAGAATTCGCTGGAAAGAATATTAAAAATCGAATCGTGTTAACAAAACTAACAAGACTTTTATGGCAAAAAGATACTCAACTTAATGGAAGTACTTTTGTGTTCTCATGGAAAAAAGTTTGAAATAATAATATTTGGAAAAAAAACTATTTGGCAATCCTGGCTTGAGCTTTTCGACGCTGATCAATATGACATGGCTTTGCTGTGGTATGTGTGGAGTTAGTCTGCCCAATATGCAGACAGACGGCTGCAACGTTACACGTTTTGTCTATGTATCGTGTGACCAACATCTTTTAAATATGTGCTCGTGAATCTCGCTTTTAAGCTTTTTTTTCCTCAGATTTAAGCTTTTTTTGCCTTGAGAGCATAGGAGACGAAAGCTCAAATCTGAGGAAAAAAGCTTAAATCTGTCAAAACGAGGGGAAAAAAAGGGGAAATCTGAGAGATGTGCTCCATACGGTTTGAATAGCGTTGCCGCCGCCTGTATGCAGACGGCTGCAACGTTACACGTTTTGTCTATGTATCGTGTGACCAACATCTTTTAAATATGTGCTCGTGAATCTCGCTTTTAAGCTTTTTTTTCCTCAGATTTAAGCTTTTTTTGCCTTGAGAGCATAGGAGACGAAAGCTCAAATCTGAGGAAAAAAGCTTAAATCTGTCAAAACGAGGGGAAAAAAAGGGGAAATCTGAGAGATGTGCTCCATACGGTTTGAATAGCGTTGCCGCCGCCTGCCAATATGTGAAAGAATTAGATCTATCTGAGCTTGTATATGTGTGTTAACTGACGACTACGCTCAAGCGAAATGCCTGCGCGTCTATGAGATAAGCATACGCCGCCGTTTTCGCTATCTTTTCTGCGGAGAGGGAGGGGATGAAGATTAGAACCCGCTCTTTCCACCTTCAAAGAGACGCATATCCTCCCCAGGCGGCGGCAACGCTATTCAAACCGTATGGAGCACATCTCTCAGATTTCCCCTTTTTTTCCCCTCGTTTTGACAGATTTAAGCTTTTTTCCTCAGATTTGAGCTTTCGTCTCCTATGCTCTCAAGGCAAAAAAAGCTTAAATCTGAGGAAAAAAAAGCTTAAAAGCGAGATTCACGAGCACATATTTAAAAGATGTTGGTCACACGATACATAGACAAAACGTGTAACGTTGCAGCCGTCTGACCACAAGTCTATCCAGCAATTAACGACTTTAGATCCCCCACTTTATCTGCTGTCCGATGAGGTTTCTGAGGTGGAACTTAATCTCGTGCGATGATTTTGAAGATCGCGATCAAACACGATCACACCGTACTAGCTTACCCCCATCTCTCGATTGTTCTTTCTTCTCTGGCCATCAGCTATTGTGTTCTGCTAGACAACAAACAACAACAATGGTTTCAAAAAAGGTGATTTATGGGTGATTTGTTGTGAAGAGGTTTTTAAAGGGTGTTCGGATCAAAAGGTGGTCACCGCCGTATTTTTTTTTAATCATTCATATTTAAAAAACCTGAACACCCCTCATTTTGGAAATGTGCGTGAAGAACTATGCTTTTATTTAGCTTTCTACACTAGGTCTTGAGTTTTCAAAATGGCGTCGAAGAGAGAGGAGCTAGAATGTTCGGAGAACGTATTTCGACAACTAGGAAGCCTGGATCTGGGGGAAATCAAAATTCGGGAGGCGCATTGACGAATAAAAGAGTGGTTAGCAATTTCAAGCGATACTTCAATCTCTCCGTTCGAGATGTCGTCAATAAGTTAGGAATAACGTCTAGAATTCCGCGCATGAAGCTTAAAAACGATCCGGAATATCGACTCATAAGAAGGTAGTGCCTGCTAATCACAATGAAAAGCGAAACCTTACTGTGAAAACAAGATTTCGAAAGCTGCATAAGACATTGTTGACAAAGTTTGATTGCGTGGTAACGGACGACAAAACCCACGCCAAGGCAGACTTCAGACAGCTTCAGGGACAATTTTTTTATACAGCATCCCGATGGGGAAAGGTGGCAGACATTTTCAAGCATATCAAACTATCAAAGTTTTCCAAGAAATATCTTGTTTGGGAAGCTATCTGTACCTGAGGCTTGTAAAGCGACATTTTCGCTGCAGCCGGGACATTCATCCAGGAAATAGTAAATACGTAAAAAGTGTCTTCAAAAACGATTGCTAACTTTCCTGAAGAAACATGACTTGTCTGTGCTGCGTTGACTGGATTTGGCATCTTGTCATCGTGAAAAAAGGCCATGGAGTGGTATCCCGTTAGTAAATTCAGGTTGTGCCCAAGGAAAAGATGCTCCCAACACACCAAAACATCTCCCAATCGAAAAATATTTCAAGATAGTTAAACAAAACCGTAAGAAGTCCCAAAAAACCTTAAACTTTGAGAAGCAGTTCAAAGCAAACTGGCTGAGAAAGTGAATAAGGTGACTGTACAAAATCTGATGTTAGGCGTGAAACGAAAGTCTCCCCAATTTGGATTAGGTCGACCGGAATCTGAACTGAGTATTTTGTTGTCTTTTATACAGATTGAACTTCAAAAAGAAAGATACTTTGATGGTTTTAATAAACAAATAATCGATTTACACGCAATTAAGTTTGACTACTTTTTGATCGGAGCACCCTTTACAATGCCTTTGCCGTATCAGAAGCTGGTGTTTTGACTGGATCGAACGGGGTTGATCCAAGTGATACTCATCTACCAAACAATCTGAATGTGTGTTTTGAGTCATTTCGACCCGAACAGCTTTGGAAGGTTAACTTCTCACTTTGGTTAGTGATAAATTTGAATGATAAATATAAAGGGTGATACGGTCAAAATTTGGTCAAGGGAAAACGCGTGTAAATCGGTTAAATCGTTTATTTAAAAAATCAAATTAAATTTCTTTTTCAAGTTTAATTAGTATAAAATTCAGCAAAAATATTCAGTTAGGCTTCCGCTTTTCCAAATCCGAATTGCCGGGCCTTAAGTTTAACCCCTGCCATCAGATTTTGTACAGCCACCTTGTCCACCTTCTTCGCCGCAGAAAGCCAGTTTGCCTTGAACTGCTGCTCGTCCTTAGCATTTTTTTGGTCTTCTTTAGGTTCCGCTTGATAATAGCCCAGTATTTCTCAATTGAGCGGAGCTCTGGCGTGTTGGGAGGGTTCTTGTCCTTGGGAAGCACCTGAACGTTGTTGGCGGCGTACCACTCCATGGCCTTTTTACCGTAATGGCAAGATGCCAAATCCGGCCAAAACAGTACGGTACAACCGTGTTTCTCCAGGAAAGGCAGCAGACGTTTATTCAAACACTCTTTCACGTAAATTTCTTGGTTGACAGTCCCGGAAGCTATAAAAATGCTGCTTTTCAAGCCACAGGTACAGATGGATTACCAAATCAGATATTTCTTCGCAAACCTTGACAGTTTCATGTGCTTGAAAATATCTGCTACCTTTCCCCTTCCTTTTGCCGTACAAAACTCCTGTCCCGGAAGCTGTTTGTAGTCGGCTTTGACGTAGGTTTCGTCGTCCATTACCACGCAGTCAAACTTCGTCAGCATCGTCGTGTACAGCCTTCGGGATCGCGCTTTGGTCGTCGAATTTTGTTTATCATCGCGATTCGGAGTCACTACCTTCTTGTAAGCCGATAGTCCGGCTCGTTTTTTGGCTCGATGCACGGTTGTAGACGATACACCCAGCTTATTTGGCGGAGCTCGGAGAAAGGTTAGGGTTTCGCTTGAAACTACCGGCAACTCTCTTTGTCGTTTCAGCGGCTACCGGTTTTCGATATCCCCCCGATCCAGACTTCCTGGCTGTCGACAAACGTTGTACAAACACTTTAATTACATTTGTAACGGTTGATTTGGCAACTTTCAGAGATTTTGCCAGCTTTGCGTGCGAGTAGTTGGGTTTTGCGCGATGCGCGAGCAAAATTTTGATTGGCTGCTCTTCTTCCTTGGACGGCATTTTGACAACTGAAGAGTGAATTCCAAAATCAAAATAGGAGCAACATTCTACACACTCACACACACACACACACACACACACACACACACACACACACACACACACACACACACACACACACACACACACACACCTTAAAAATGAGGGGTGTTCAGGTTTTTTAAATGCTAAATTGAAAGAAATACGTCGAATTGATATTGACCAAATTTTGACCGTACCACCTTTTATATTTTACAAAAAAGCTTATCGGAAGTCACGCAAAACATTTACGTTTAAATGATTTGTTGTTGAAATAGAATATGATGTTCCAGATATAAGGTACCAGAAACTTAAATCTGACGAAAATCTAAAATTAAGGACACCAAAGATCGAACTTTCTTTCAAAACAGGGACACCAAAAATTTTGTTATCTTCAATACTTTTCACTCCTGTCTAGACCGCCTCTGTTCCCTTGTGGCAGTTTAATTTGTCGTGTTGCAATTTTCGAAACAATGTGACTTGACTGTGTATCTAGATTTCAATGCACTCACACGCCTTACATAAACTTGAGAAAGGAAGGGAAGCAACTCCAGAATATCGACAGCATCATCTCGTATGAAACAAAAACGGAGAAAAAAAAAATCCAAACAAGAACTTCAGATAGAACATGTTTGGAAAATGGAAAAGTTGTGCAACTTGTCGCCAGCCAAATGGCAATCCTGAACGAAGTTGCTGGTGGCTGAAGAAGAATCGAGTAAACGCCACAACTTGACTGCAGTTCGGAAAGATCCTAATGACTGCATCCCACACCCTTATGAGTGGGATATGAGTGGCGTTTTTTTTTGTCAATTCGCCGTTCCTTCAATTCGTTACGGTTCGTTGTTGTGCAATCAAACCACCGAAACTACCACGAAAAAGCATGAGTTTTAACTAACTTCATCCCCCCTTTCCCGTGGTCTTCTCGGATCGAAACTAGTTAGTTAGAACATTGCAATGACACTGAAAGTCTGAATGGGAAACTTGGAAATAGTAATGATGCAACAGCAAAAAAAACGAAACTTCCAAACAACAAGCAAACAGAAACGGCTACGAAACGATGAAAAAAGGAGCACAAATCGTGAGGCAAACTTTGAAGCACAGTTTTTGCGACTCCCCTACATGACAGGATCGGCTTATGAGAAACCACAAGTGTGACGACAGGTCAAATGCTTCGGTGAACCGAAAACTTCATCGGTGCTTAAGAAAATGGAAACCCGCCGCTGTTAAATTTGGAGACGAGCAAACGAGGAGTGAGTGGCCTTTTGGGGTTCAAACTCGCTAAATGTTAATTGTAATGTTAATTCATAGGGGTAATCGTTTCAATTATGTGAGTTTGCATTGAACGGCATCGGTTGTGTCGGCATTCTTCAGAAATGTATCGTCTGATGAGATTGGCTTCCTTTTCTGTGAAAAGGTATGGTGAATCATAGCAATAAGGATCCATATAAATTAGAAGAATTTGAAGAATTTGTTCTGATAGTTATAGTTTATGACCCTAAATAATGTTACATTAGTATAACCTCTCGAACTAGATAAATCATTAAAATATTAAAATTACAATTCTGAATGTTGATCAATCGACTTGTTTTCAATAACTTGAGCAATTGAATATTGCGGAGTAAATTTTTTTAAAACTTCACAAATACAGAATCTCATGTAAAATCAAAACGTAGGATAGGGATGAATTTAAAAAATCCAGTTCTCAGATTTTGAATTGCAAGAACTGAACATTGCTCTTAAAGCGGAGAAAAATCGTCAAAAAAAAATTCATAAAAATTCAACAACTTTTCCTAGTCGGTATACTCTTGAATTTTTGAAAATTTTCCATTTCGTGGTAATGTTTCTCCATCAAATCACGGTCGAATTTTCACTGGGGTGATCAATTTACTATTAGGCGTTTCAGAAGGGTAGGACTTCTACCGGCAGTCTAACTCTCTTTTCTACTTATTTGATGTTAAACCTCTTAAAACCATTTTTTCCACCAAAATAGTCACAGAAGTTAAGTCTTATGATTACATAGCACTCTAGTTCTACGAAAAACTTCATCGTTCAGGAAACAGTTTTAACATTTTTTTTACTCCAAAAATTATATAACCACACGAGCTAAAAAACATAATTTTAGTAGTTTTTCGGTTTATCCCATTTAGCCTATTTGTCTATTTGCTGTCGTTTCACCAAAACCCACCTTAAGACGTGATTAGTATTTTTTCTATTCAAAAAGATCTTTTTTTTTCAAAAATTAAAACCAGAATGGTGAAAAATTTTAGATCTCTTAAACCAAGGGTTTCTGATGCAACCAAAATGATAACACTAAGGAACAGCATTTTTGATGCCAATGTGTAAATATCTGATTTTATAAGATTTTGGCTTTCTGAATTTCAATCATTTGTTGGTTATTGTTTGGCACATCTAGTTTTGATGATATGAGCGGTGGAAATTTGAAAATTGATCAATTTTGAATAAAATAAATCGTTTATAGTTGACGATTTTACAAACCTTTATTGAAACGAAGACTGATTTAAGTGCATTTATTTATCTCCCAAGCAATATGGGTTTCAGATTTTTCCTAGATATTATAATTTCTAAAAAAAAAAATAATAAAAATCTATAACTTTTAAGATTTTTTTTTAACATTACAACTATTTTTCTATCATTTTATCACTTAAGAAAGTAGTTATGTTAGTTTAAATGATTTTCTAGTGTTTTGCGAAATTGGGGAAAAAAACAAGAAGAAAACAACTACAACTTTTTTCTCGGAAGCCACAATAAATCCAGGTCTCCGAGAATGTTGATCGTTGTATTCAATTTATTATTTTTCAAATACTTGTAATATTCTATTTTTTGCTAAAAAGTGCGAAAAAATCTAAAATAAATTTTCACATGTTTTAGAAAGATAGCTCGAAAATACGAGCTACTTGAAAAAAAAACTAGCGCTCCACAGTGGTCGAATTCTCAAAAAAGCTGGCAAAAAGTCTGTTTCCAAAATTTTTGCTCTGAAATGTTTTTAAATCATTCAACCATCATAATTTTACAAAAATAACATATTATTTTCATTTTTTTTTTAATTTCTTTTTTTTTTTTGATATTATTATAAGAATTTAAACAACCAATAGCTCAGTCAGTAAATTTTTGCATTTTTGTAATTATTTAACATTTTCGTCACTACTGAAAAAAAAATTTGAAAACAATGTGTATGTGTAACAATATGTAAGTTTTTTTCTCATTAACCCTCATCCGCATTAGATTTCATTACCCTAATCAGCACTAGGAGTGTCAATTTGACACCACAAGCTCAAATCGTTATAACTTTTGGCGTGTTAAACCGATTTAAACAAAGCTTCCATTTAAAAAAACCTTGTAATGTCAGTAAAATATGTTTAGAACATTATATACAGCTAAAGTTACAAGTTTTCTCGTTATTCAGCATGAAAGAAAAAAAATCCGAAAAAACATGCCTCACGAAAACTGCTGTAGTTCATACATTACACGTCCAAAAAAATATTTGCCTAATGCATATGAAAGCTGAAGTTAATGCCTACATCATGAAGACAAGACATATTTTTTTAAATTTTTTTTAATGAAATGGTCACAAAAAGTTAAAAAAAAGTGGTCTAAAAAACCTACTTTTCATTTGATTGCTAGTAAATACTGTTTGAGCGATGGTAGAGTTTTAGAAAAAATATGACAACAAATTTTATTAAAATTCTAACATTTTGCGGTCTTTAGATTTTTTATGCAACAAAAATTGAAATTACTGGAATTTTTCAAAGTTGACTACTTTGCGCAATTTTTTTAAAAATTGAAATTTCATCTCTTTTTGTGGTCCACCGTCACGTTGTAACCGGATTTTCAGTGCTTTCACTTTGTTTCGACCAATCCAGGGTTCCATAAAAAAAAAGTAAAGATGCCATATTGAAGAACTTTTGAATTCATTTAGGGTCCCCGAAGAAATTTTTGTATTTTGAAGCTTCTGAAAAAAGTTACAACCCTTCATACTTGCAATGGTGTCAAAATGACACCCTAATGCGGATGAGGGTTAATCATTTATTACATCAAAAGATGTTTTAACACAAACACTTACTTTACATTTTAAACGAGAAAAACAAACTTTATGCTTCATATTTTCTTAATTTTTTAATTTAACTTGAACTTTTAATTTTTATTATTGATTTTATTTCAAATTTTTAAAATAATTCCATAAAAGTTTCTAACTATTTTTTAAGTTTCAATTGGTTCTCATAGGTTCTTTTGAACAGCAAAAAAGGTTCTATAATTTGATTAATAGAAGAATATTTGGAAAACTATAATTTAATCATGTTTTTAGATTTATTCCTAATTGATAAAATATCGCAGAAAAACATAATGATAGAGCTTCGAAATATGAAAAGGATATTTTATGAATGTAATTTTGAAAAAAAAAATCTACCTTGATATCCAATCATATATCAATTCATTTCGTGATCCGGAACGTCATTGGCTTAGAAATCAAATTTGAAGAAAAAAGTGGCTCCCCCTTTGACGTCGTTCTCCAAAAATTGCAAAAAGGCAGCCCAATTTGCAATATTTCGTAGTCCAGAAATGTGGAAATCTATCCATCGTAAAATAAGAGTGGAGTAATGTGGAGTTTTTTTTTGTTATTTCTAGTTGAAGTTATAAAATTCGAAATATTTATCGTTTTTTTGCATCATCATTCCTTATAAATAATTTCTAGTTTATTTCAAAACACAAATTTTTTTTAGATAAGGTGTAAAATATGCCTAACTAAAATAAAACAAATAATTGCAAAACAAAATATATTCTCGAGTTGAATACCTCTTCGTTTTTAAATGTAAGCAAATGTTTGCGAAATTTTCAAAAAACATTCAAACTTTTCTTAGCATTTCTTTGAGCACTTCTAAACTGGTAAACTTATGACTATCATTTTCATGGTTTCATGAAGCCTGAAAATGCTGGAACACGATGAAATATTTGGATAGATAATTATGAGCACTTCAAAAATCGAGTTTCTGCCAGCTTTTCTGGGCTTTGGACCACTGGGCGCTCCCAAATAATTATAAATTAGTTATTTAATTCTTGACATTTCGAACAAAATGATATTTTTTACCTTGTATTATTTAAAAAAAAAGAACCTTGATTTCTTATGTTCAGATTAGCTATGAAATAGTTTTCGACAACTGCTTGTCAAACAGTTGCCATTAGTTTGCATGGTTAGATTTACTTATTTTAAATTGTTCTGGGCAAAAAGTAAGTTAAAAAAAGTGTTTTCTTGGGTTTTATGTCGATTTAAGTAAACCCCATCTGAAAACGGTTTTAGATGGTTGATAATATTAAATTTTTGATTACTTATTTTCTTCTTGTGGTTTCTTGTTTTTTTTTGCGAATCTAGATTTCGACAGAAAGCATAATAAAGTCGATTAAACTAACTAGAAAATTCCAATTGCGAAAATTCAATTCAATTTTAAGAACAACACCAAAGCTCTACCTCTCATGTTTGACAAACTATTCGATTTCTTTCCCCCTTCCATTTTTATTTCTATCTTAGACCTAATTTTCCAGTAGATCGTGTATATAAGTTATATATCAATATATGCAGAATTGAAAGCATTGCTTATTTTTATTCCAAAGAATCGATCCAAGAAATTAAAAATCTTAGTTGAAAAGATCGATCCAAGATTGGCCAATCCTAGTCCTAACAATTCTACTTTGAATTTCAGAATTCACTGAAATGCCACTAATTATAAAAAAGAATAGGTATAAAAATAAAATATCATTCAAAAAATTCTTTTGAATGAATAAAAAATAAACTTTAATCGAATCAAATAATTAAAAAAATATCATTGTTGCTAATTTTTATCGTAAGTCGTCTTTTAGTTAAAGTGTGTACAAACATTAGCTAACTTATTACCGGGATGCTGACAAGATCTGGATGTGTATGTATCATGCATGAGCATAAGCATAAGAACAAAAATTAAACACTAGTTAGAAACAATAATGAATTTCGAAAATTTTGCTAAAATTCAATTGAAAATTATATATTTTTTTATATTTCTGAAATCAATGAAGAGCGTTGAAAATTTTTTGATATTTATTGAAAATTTTAATTTGGTTATAATTTTTGTAGAAGATTGCAAAATATATTGCTTTCGAAAGTATCTGCGATTTAGATCTAAATTTTTTTCTGAAATTTGGTCAAATTCCTGTATTTTCGTAGAACTGTAAAAAAAAAATAAGAGAAATTATATGCAACTTTTTCTCAGAAGTCGAAATAACTCGCAGCCATCGAGAAAATGATTATTTAATCAAAACCACTAATTTCAGTGTCTATTTCATTTTACAGTTTTTTTCAAAAATAAGCACAATTTTTTCCAAACTTGCAAATAAGTCAAAATGAACTCTTAAATTTTTTGCATCAATGTGATTTCAGTTGCCATATGCTATCAGAAATTGAAGCTTTTTTTTATATTATTTATTTTATTAAAGAACATTGTTTTAAAAAATGTGAACATTGTGCCCTTCAAGGAACAAAAAACAATTTTTTATTTTATTCATACCCTGTTTTATGAAAATCTGTTACCTTCCAGAAAAATTGATTAAAATTTCATTTTGATCGTTCCAAATTAAATAAAATTTTAAAATATTGATATTTCATTATTTCATTTCAGAATTGAATTTGGATTAAAATTCTCGAAAATAATTCACAAAAAGAAATAAATTTAGGAAGTGACAACACGATATTTTCGAATCACTATTTAGAAAAATTTAACATAATAATATTAAAAAAATGAGTGTTTTAAAATCAAGTTTAAGTGCATAGCAGTTATCATCAAAAACTTATCTCAAATATTTGTTTTCCGAAATGAGAATCGATAATTACCTTGCGTCAATATGAGGAAGCTCAGGAAAAATATACAATTGAGAACTTTCTTAAAAATTTTTAATATTCAATTACAAGTGTATTATTTTCGTTTATAACTTGACATTTATAACGAGAGATCCCGTAATGAGCTCATAATAATAATATCAAGATATAATAATTTTGATTTTTTTCCAAATACCTTAAATTGAATTTCAATGAGATCAAATTGGAGGAAAAGGAGTAGTGTGCCGCATCCTCCACCCCTATCACGCTTTAAAAACGAACGTTTGTTCACTCGATATAACAGGTCTTAGTCTATTTTAGTAAAACTGTTGTGAGTTCGATTCTCGCTAACTGCATTTTTTTATTTGTATTTTTTATTTATGGAATAAGTTATCCAGAAGGATGAAAATCCCATAAATTATTTTTCATATTTATTAAGCTTGAATTTTTAAATGT
Source organism: Uranotaenia lowii (assembly GCF_029784155.1). Lineage (NCBI taxonomy): Eukaryota > Metazoa > Arthropoda > Insecta > Diptera > Culicidae > Uranotaenia > Uranotaenia lowii. Next base: position 365,617,635 of record NC_073692.1, on the reverse strand, counting down.
AATGGTCCTGCGCTCCGAGAGCTCGAGTCTTTATGCCAGTGACATATTATCTTAAGCGCATTTTGGGCTCATAGTGAGCTCCGATCAGCATTGAAATATTGCAACCTCTTCTTTGGGTGTAGAAAAATAGAAATACAATCTCCAATATGATAGAAAAGGGGACTCTAATCAAAATGTGTCCCTCAACCTGCGTCCGAAAATAAATGATCCTGTATGAAATAGTAAATATTTCGGAAATATTTGCGTTTTTTACAGCTAGTTCGTTTGTGTGCACAATTTAGCTGAAAATGTCAAAAATGAAGTAGAATTTTGTTCATTTTGCAAGTTTGGCTTATAAAAAAACTTATTTAATAAAAAGTAATTTATGATAAAGAAACGTGAATCTTTTCTTTGAGAAATTGCACTTCATATTCCCATATTGTTTGACATAATGAATATTACAGTTTTTTCAAGAATCAAATTTCAAGTTCAAATCTTTATTTAGGATGCATTAATTCGATTGGTACCGCAAATCTTTCACTTCTTACATTCAGTTTTGAAAATTGAATTTGTTTGAGATTTTGTTTTTGAATTGAAGACTTAAAAAAAACTTATAGTAAGCTCAAACCAAATAAGCTAAATTAAACTGGCCAGATTATTGATTTTAACTAGACTTTCCCGGATATTCAATTTAAAAAATTGGAAAAGATGCGGCCCAGATGCACAAATTTTGTTCTAAAATATCCTGATTTTGTCCGGATTCATTCACATTTTTTTAGAAAATCGAAAAAAAAAAATCAAATTGCACCATTGGAATTTTCAATTTTGTCACTCAAATATGAAATTTTTCAATCTAAGTTTGTTTAAATGAACGTTAACGATTTTTGGGAGCCTGAAATACGATTCAAAATCTGGTTATAGTTTCCGAAGAAAAAAATATGAATCAAATGTTTTATTTATTTATTTTGTTGAGTAATACAAGGATAGTTGTCAAATTTTCCCGGATATTCCCGGATTTTGGATTATCAATTTGAAAATATAATGCCCGAATTTTGCCAGGTTTTAAAAAAAATAACCCGAATTTGTCGGACACGTGCGGGATAAACTTTTGGCATTCTTAAGCTAAGTTTACCAGATTTTGATACAAATTTTAAGATTTCAATCATCGCATTATTTGTTTTTATTTCAGCAGAAAATTTTTCATATTGCGAACATAAAAATAATTTGGACGGATAACTTGCTACCTGTTTACAGATATTTGAAATCATTTGACAAACTTTTGAAAAATATTGGGGGAAATTGTAAGGATTTTTTACTATGTTGCATGGCTGCATTGGCTTGTTGACGAGAGTAATCAGCAAATGTTTTGCAAATTACTGGTATCTTATCGGTATGTTGGATCTTGTTTATAAATTTGTGAAGGTTGAATGATTTTTTTTGTTGAAACAATTACTTTTTACGACTTGTTTAAAAAGTTTAGTTTCAAACAGTTTTTATTTGATGCATAGGAAAATCTGAAAAAAACTATCTTCAAGTCATGTTCATGATGTTGTTGAGGATCAAATATCACGTTGAAAGCACTTTTATTTAAAGCAAAAACTCTGCAGTTCAATGATTTATTTTCGCAAGGAATAGGTAGCTATTTTAAAAATTTAGACAAAAATTGTCACCTTTTTTTTAATTTTGATAAAAGAGTTTCTAATGAAAGAGATGAGTTTTAGTCGACCGACCACAATCAACCCGAAACGCAATTTCCCACCAATTAATGTCAACCCCCTGCTGATACAACCGGAAAATTGTCTCAAGCAGTCAGACTAATCGTCGTCGGTCGTTCAGTAGTCAGCATGGTCGCCATTGTGGCGTTAAATCGAAAAATCGTCGTCCTCGTCTCGGCAACAACAAAAATCCAAACAACAACAACAACGTTAAGCTTAGCCCTAAAATAGGAATTACTTCTAGGACTACTGGTGGGGTTCTTTCGCAGATTTAATTCAATTCACAGTTTGTGGTTTGCCCTGGTTGGAGGAAACAAATTGAAGAGATTACAGAAAAAACCACCCATCGTCAAAATGCGAATAGGCGTTGAAGATTTCGGAAGGCGTCCTTGCCTTTAATCGTCCTCAATCCACCCATTGAGACGGCTATCCGGGTCAATTCTGACTGGGGCTCTTCCCGGTGGGAGTGGAACAGAAATCGTAAAAATGACAAGTCAGACCTATTGATGCAAAGCAGTTTTTGGTGGGGATAGAGGAACATTTAGCTAATCCGGCGCATCGATGGATGGAGAATTGATTGCCTCCGGATGAGCTTGCAGTTTTTGGGCGAATGCTAATTTGGGGGGATGAATAACGTTTAATACCTACCTTTTTTTTTTTGCTTTAACACTGCTGATTCGTTGAGAGCTATGGATCACGGTTATTCTGATTTTAGTTTGATGGAAAACTCAAAGATGCTTTAAATTTCAAATTTATTACAAAAATAAAAATTCCCTTAAATAGATTTTTTTTTCAATAGAAAATAAACGAAACAGAATGCAATTCAAAACTACTAACTACCCCCTTTAGAAAACAACTTCTAACAAGCTTATGTCCTCCCGAACAAGGGCTCTTTCACAAACGGATGATGTATGCTGGAACCTTTCTACTATGGAGCATCGTAAGGGTAGAATGTTTATGGGATGAAATTTTTGCTTCGATTCTCAGTCCGTATTTCTCACACTTTCTAAGTCAAGTAGGACCCAGTGCATGAGCCCGATACATGGCACAACTTGCTTCTGTGGACAGACAAGCGAGCATGTTTTCATGATTGGATAGTTTTGTTCAGTTACAGCAAACTTTTTTTTTCAAACTAGCTGTGTGTAGTGGAACATTGGGATGCACTCGTGAAATGAAAAACTTCTGAAAACAAATTCAAATTGTCATGTTTATGCTGTGTTTATTGGATGATTTAGAAAGACACAATTCGAGATTTTTTTTAAGTATTTCTACAAAATAATGGAGAATGAATTTTCTAGAACGTTGGATATTAAAAACGATTTTTTTATTGTTCAAGATAACTTTCAAGATAAAATTCGGATACACTTATATAATTAAAAGTTCTTTTAATAACGATGTATCATTGTAAAAGTGAAGCATAATACTTTTTGATAACACTGATTTCTTAAGAATTACAGAAACAATTTGAACAGGATATAAAAAATCCAGCCTTTTCAATTTTTCGACATAATTTTTTTATTTTTATTTTTTAACTAGCTGATTTTACCCGGCCTTGCTCGGGCTCACATAAAATATAAATCGAAATGAGTCGTTTGACTTTTTGAAATTTTGAAAACTTTTTGTTCATCATTATAACAAATTTGACCATGTTTGGCCATGTGAGCTTTGTAAATTTTGTAACCCTTCTAAAAATTTTAATTGGGGTTATTAGCAAAGTTTTTCGTTTTCATATTATTGAATAACTATTAGTATTGAGGTTTGCTAATAGAAATTTAAAATAATTTTCTTTGAATGCTTGTCCATTCTATCACGAAAACATTTCAATCTAAGCTTGCCAGGTTGCCCGGATTTATCCGGATTTGTTAAAACATTTGAATCAAAATTTGAGGTTAGTCCGGTCTTGCTTGGTTTCCCGGATGTTGTTGCAAAAAGCCCGGATTTTACATAACATAAGCTGAGAATTTATAATTATTATAATTTTTATTTTTACGTTCAAAAAGAAGTTTTAAATGGCAAGTTTAAGAAATTATTATGACCCGTGTTTTTAAGCTTGATATACAATTTAAAATCTGCTGATGTGGTTTGTTGAAAAAAAATATGGCAAGTATATTTTTCGTTATTTTTACTGAATAATTCCGCAGTTTTGACCAAGTTTGCCAAGATATTGCCAGGATATCGGTTTGAACATTTTGAAATCAAATGCTGGATTTGGCCAGGTTTTTGATTAAATTGGCAATTCTGGCAACCTTATTGTACACCCACCATTTTTAAGAAAGCTTGAATCGAATTACCAGTTTTTTTTATCAAATGATAACATTTTTTTTATCTTTTCCATGGGTTATCTAGTGAAAATCCCATGCATTAAGCTGGAAACTAAATGTTAACGATCTCTTTTCAAGATCTCCCCGTAGAATGGAATACCCATTTAAGTTATATTTTGTGCTTAGAAATTTCTAAATAGATTTCTGCTGAAATCTCTACATGTTTTCAATGTGCTTTTTTAACTTTTCTTATAATTGGATGGTAGAATTGAACACATTGATGATCAATAACAATGTACAAAACTAAAAACATCAAATTAAATTATTAAAAGTCTTGTGCGTTGGATTTGGTTTTTATTTTTTGCATAAAATGAACGTTTAATTGTCTAAATCCTATTGTACATTAAATTCCTACACGGCAGTCAAAGTGTTGAGATCACAGCCTTGAACCTACAACCCTCAGTTTTATTCATTGTTTCCCTATGAGGAGTTCCGAAAATATGAAAATGGATGGTTCCTAAAAGCTGGAAAATTAGTTTTCAGTCCAAATAGTTAATCAACTGAAGAAGTCAATTCATAATGAATATGAATTATTGTATCCATACTTTACACACTGCATATTCTAGTAGATTCTCAACCACTGTTTTTCTCAATATATTTCTAACAGGCGAGTAGTTTTTTTTTCTCCTAAATGAAGGCTCATTATTGCAATCAAATGCCTCGCACCGGTACCACGTGCTTTGAACAGTAGAAGGAAAAAACACCCGCCAAAATTTCTCCTTTCAAATTTTTTATGCTCAGCAAGCTTTGATGTGCTTTCGAGTACACGTGAACTTTGGATGGTCGTTTCTAATGCCTGGCCCATGGTGATGGTGAAAACAATCCCGCCAAAGGAAACGAAAATCGGTTGACAAATGGGTGCCATGACTTTTGATTCGTGGGAATAAAAACATAAGTTGTATGGGAGGGTCCCTTTTCTTAGGTGGGAGGGGCTCAAAACTATTACCTCGACCTTTCTCATGTCCGTTTACATCACTGTACAAAATTTCAAGCTGATCGGTTAAGCGGTGTGGATTTGTATAAGGTGCATATATAAATACAAACATATATAGCCCAACTCATCTTTATATATTAGAAGATTAACCGTCTAGAACCCAATTATTTTTTCGCTTAAAAATTAACAGAAATTTAGTTTACTGATCACAAACAACTTAAGTTCTACGAAAAACTTAATAAATTCGGGAAGGTTTTTGACAATTTTATTAAATTGAATAAACACAGGGGCTTAGGAACTTGACTATCAGTAGGGGAGAATGTGGATACTTGATCCCTATTTTTTAATTTGGAAAAAAAATTGAATCTTGCATTTTCTGACAGCATGGTGTTATTTCAAATTTAAATGCTGCAAAATTTAGAATGATAAATGAACCGGTAGATGAATTATAAGCGTTTTCGTGGGACTTAAATCGTGATATTTTGAAATTTAAAGGAGACTTAATTTTTATAGCAAGGTGCCCTAAGCTTTGGCAATAGTCATGCAAAACTTAAAGATAAAAGTTTTATCAACTGTTTTGGCCATATCAATTTTCAATTCATAGTTTGTGAATGTTAGACAAAGAGAATTCTAAAAGTTTGTCCTCTGCCCTATATCTATGCATACTTAAAGGCGCAATTTTCTAATTTTTAGATAAAACAGTTTTTTACTCCATTCTATCAGGTAGCTACTGGATAAATATTTGATATGGAACAAATAATAGTAATTTCGTGCTAAACAATAATCACATAAAAAAACAAGAGTTTACTATAGGCTTCGAAAATATGGCATAATGAAGTTCATGATATACTTAAACGATTTATATAATACATTTAGGGGTAAAAAAAATACAACGAAAAATTCTACTGGCTGAAATCATTATAAAATGTTTGAATGAATGAAATTGCAATTTAGACAAAGGCGTGATGCATAACAATCATAATCAAGCATATGGAAACGAGATCTACGTCTCTTTGTATGCATTTTGTTGCATCTTACCCCAGGTGTGTAATTGAGTTTTTAAAAAATGTGGTGATTGTTCGAAAAATATTTTTACACCAACAGTGTTGGAATAGGATGATTTAACCAGTGAAAAGTTTTTAGGTGATTTAATTATGCCAATCCGTCATACTGGGTAAAGTTTTTTACGGCATTTGAAAATGTTAAAATTTGTACATTTATTGATGGATTTTTAAAATTTAGATATACCTATATTATTTTACAGATTATATCGTATAAATGTATATCTGCACCTACAATGTGCGTCCCATGCATATTCTTTATCGTATTTAAATACATTGCATGATTTTATTACGACAAAATAAACCAAATCAAGAATATGTGTGCTAATGTACCTATATGGCCTCCAAAATGATACGTATATACTGGTTTTGCCGCATTGTATACGAATTGTTAACACGTATATTTGCACGTATATTTTTGATACAAATTTGATATACCCACCAAATGGTTGTCTGAGCCTTCTTTCTTCCAGCAGGGAGAAAGGAAAGAAGGAGGGAAGTTTCATGCAATTTTTACTGCATAACTCAAGAACTACAACAGCAAATGGAACCAAATTTGGCATGGAACGATATTTGGGTACCAGAAATGCTTCTATGAATTTTTGGTATCCCTCACTCCTTCAAAGAGGTGGATGGAAAGGGGGAGGAGAGGTCTCCCTTACAGTTTTCAGTATAACTGGAGAGTTGATTGAGCAAATTGAACCATATTTGGGACGTGAAGGTATTTGGATACGATAAATGTTTCTATGTATTATAAATTGAAGCCCCACCTTTTTTCAGAGGAAAGATTCAAAGGGGGAAAGGGGGCTTCCATACAATTTTTTTACATAACTCGAGAATTAATTGAGCAAATGAAACTAAATTTGGCATCAACAAGTATGTGAGTACGAAAATACTGTTTCTATGTGAAACAATTCATTTCTTGCAGTGGGATGATAGCATTGGGAATATAGGAAGGAAAGAGAAGGCTTACATTGAACTTTTTTTTATAAAATCCGAGAAATGAACAAAACTTAACATGGAAAATCATTTTGGTATGATGACTATCTGACACACCATCCTTCTTTCAGTGAGTAGGTACATAGGAGGAGGGAGGTGAGCCCAATACAATTTTATTAGCATAAGTTCTCAATTTATGCAAACGAAACCAACAAATGGAAATAAATATGGCATGGAAAGGTACTTGGTTACGAGATTTGTTTCTACGATTGTTTGTTATAGACCCCTACGCTTAACAGTGTACGGAGGGGAAAAAAGGAGGAGGCTCCATACAAATTTTGTTGTAAAGTTTATAAACTTATCATCCAATGGAACTATGTTTGACATATGTACGAGGAGTTTTGGGAACGAAAAAAAATGGGTATGATTATTAAAGATCGCCACCGCCATTCACCAGGGGGTGAAGGGATGGACAGGGGACGGAGGCTCTCTTATCAGTTTTTTAGCATAAATCCAGAACATATCAAGCAAAACAACCATATTTTAAAAGTTAGATTGTTTGCGTACGATTAATTTGAGACCCTCCAGACAGATTAAAATTATCAGATCTTTAACACAAATTTATAGAGCAAGATTCAGAATATTAGTTTAAGTTATCTTTGTGTTGCTATTCGAAACTTCAGCTGCATCTCTCATGGCATTATTTTAAATAAAATTATGTTATAATTTTATTTAAAATAATGCCAGTAGAACAATAAAAATTTGACAAACTATTTTAAATATCATTTGATTTCGAAAGGTGTAGCAAAGCACACCGGGTCAGCTAGTCACATATGTTTTTTAAATAATGAAGAAAAAGCATGTTCGGACTTTAAAGTTCAGAGCCAAACAAGACCTATGTTGTGTGATTATTCTCGAGAAATTGATTGAAGACTGTTTAAGGACGCTGCAGAAATTGAAGTTTTGGCTGTTTTTACCCTAAATTCCCCTACTTTTTTTCCAAATAATTAAAAAAACGCATGTTCGGACTTGAAGGTTTTGCACTAAATGAAACCTTGTTTGTTTGATTTTTTTTCTGAAGAATTTAATGAAAGCTGTTTGAGCCATCGCACGCATGAGAAATTGGGAGTAAGGCTCTTTTTACCCTCAACGGTCCTACATTTTAAAAACTATTTAGAGGAAAACGTGGACTTGAAAGTTTTTATCAATGTGAAACCTATCTAATGTGATTTTTTTTTTCGAGGGTTGAATGCATTTTAGGGATTTTTTACTTAAAAATTTTTCCTAATCCTAATCCTTTTACGATCGTCTACTGTGGTCTGAATTCTGGAAAACTATCATTTTTAATGCGTATGCACTCCATATTATTTCTTCCAAAAAACGTTGTAACAAACATTGTACTTGAACAGAGGCAAAACCATGGATTTGATTCAAAACTCTTGGTTGAATCGAATGATGGACACTGATTAGCACTCAATTGATGACAAGAATCTCTTGTTTTTATCATGTTTCCCCTCAGCCTCAAGTTATACAATATGATGCAAAAAATACTCACATTTGAGATACCTACAGGAAAAGACTAAAAAAATATCGAATCGGGTGTTTAACTAACTGTTTAATCAAATGAAGAACATTGATTAGTCAGCGCCCAGCAGAATAATGTCTTAGAGAATGAGAATAAATATTTTTGCAAATCTTCTTTTGCAATCTCGTACGCAAAAATTTTTTTTCGAAAAATATGAAAACTAAAGGGATCGAATAAATGGCATAAATTTAGGGGATATTAGAGTGATTTTCGTATTTAGTAAAAATTATTTTATTCATTAATTCAGTAATATAATTTTAAAATTACCATTATCAGATTTTTCAAAACATTTCCAAACAATACACTCTATTCAACATTAAAAATTAGGTATTTAACTTTTTTTGTTTTTTTTTTATACTGTGTTACATGTTATACATACTGTTCATTATGTTCAATAACTTGAATAGCTGATTTTCTTGATCTAATACGTTCTATTGTTGATGTTGATTTGGAGCAAGATTTTGATCTAACTCTTTTGCATCCATTTTCTTTTGCTTGGTCTTTCCCCTCGTTAAGGGATTCAGGCTTTTCCCGTCAACTAAATCATTCGATTCAAAACTGTGTTTTACGCCTAAGTCAATCATTTTTGTGGATTTCCTCATTGACTCTCATTTGTTCCAATGATTTTGTTGAACATATCGGCTGATTTAAGGGAATATCGGGGAGATTGAGCGGTGTACACTATTCTAATCAGCGACAAATTTACATTTTATCACTTGTTTTTTTGTATTTGGTGTGTGAATTGCAGGATTGTTAAAAGACAGTTTATTTACAAATTTACAATTAAAGAGAAGTAGGGACTATTTGGCCGTTAAAAGCTATTCTTTTGAAGTAAAGCAACACCATTAAATTGAAGATAAATAAATCTACCATAACTGATGGATTACACTTTGTTTGACTACTTATTTTAAGAAAAATCAGGCAAAGGAAAAGGGACAAAATAAGCCACTAGTTGTTGTAAAAACAAAAACTTGGTGTACACCAATCGACTCGGGTGACATTTTTACCTCAAAAAAAAAAATAGTTTATTAGACTTTTTTTGCAGATTTTGAAAATAGGGTATAATGATGTTGATATCATAATCCAAAAATTTAGATACTAGATTATATTTCTTTTTCATGGAGTAAGCATTCGAAAATTATTAACAAAAAGCATAAAGTCTCAGTTTCCTTCATTTTTAAACCAAAGATCAATGTTTCGAAATTCTGAAGATATGTTAAGATTTTGCAAACTAACTGCTAAATTATTTTGCTCCATTTGACACATTTGTCTAGAACGGTATGCCAGCTACGAGATTTTTCTGAAGAATCAAATCATATTAGTTGGAATTAATTGTCTTCACCCATCCTTAATGGTTTTAAAATTTTTCAACTATAGGTCGTTAAGTTCCTTTTGAAGTCAACAAACATTTTATTTCCTTTCATTAACTATACAAGACTAGCTGACCCGGTAAACGTCGTTTTACCTTCTAAAATATAATTCGTAATAAATATTTTATTTCATCTACACGTCCTTAACTGCACCGTGCTCGCAAATAGATTCTTATGGAAATCGTAACAAATAAAGTTGAATTTGTATTGGGACCACCTTCCATAAAAAGTGAGATCCTTGAAACTATTATACAAACCATCTCTGACCCAAAAAACCCTCGGATACCAAATTTCACTGCATTCCAACCGACCATTCATACGTGATGTTGTTACAAAGGAAACGTCTCCATTTTTATATATAAGATGTGAAGAGATAATTTTGTATGGGGACCCCCCTTTCATCAAAAGTGAGATTCCTGAAACTATTATACAAACCATCTCTGACCCAAAAAACCCTCGGATACCAAATTTCACTTCATTCCGACCGACCATTCATACGTGATGTTGTTACAAAGAAAACGTCTCCATTTTTATATATAAGATATATGATTTCAAATGTTCCACAGCTTCGATCATTTGTTTTTCCGTTAACCAAAGTCAAATAAAGGGGAAGAACATGGATTTAACCTGTAAAGCAGATATGAAATTCTCAAAATAACAAGCTGAAAATGAGAACTATATGTAAAAAATTAAATCCATTTCCTTAAAATTTTTGATAGCTATGTCGCTATGTGGCTAAAATGCATCAAAATGCAAATAAAAAATTCATAATTTAAATCTCGTTTCCATATTGTGCAATTTGATTGCTTAGCATCAATCGTATGTTAATTTCAAAATTCCATCCATCAAAACATTGATTATTATGTTTACAGCTAGTAGAATTTTGTGTAGTGTTTTTACTCCTAAATAATGTATGCAGCAGCCTTATGATTTTTTTTTTCATATATAAAAGTATTGATTTTATTTAAAGCTCATTTCCTAGAATCTAGATACAATCAGCAGATATTAAGACTAGTACTGAAATGTCTCTCAAACACAGTCCTATAGTTCCATCTAATCTCTCTGATACTTTTTTTGAAATAAAAAAGACTACAACGAGGAAATCTTTCTAAAGCAAAACTTATGTAATGTACCACTAACCATAGCAAAGCTTTACTTCGACAACTTGTTCTTTTTACTGGCAAAAAAAATTATGTCTTCCATATTCCAGAATTCTACTCCCATTTGCGACCTGATTATGTTTTCTGTCCATTCTTTGATTTCAGTAATTGCAGAACACGATTCTATTCGATGGAAGTTGCTGTCTATCTCGTTACAAATTTCGCACATGTCATCAAGGGGATTTCTCACGCCGTATTGTAGCAGTTTTTTTCTTATTCGATATTAGGTCATTCAGCAGCTCGAATATTTTTGACCGATCTCTTGCTTGCAGAGAAGTGCAACTTATATTCTTCCATGCATGTTTCCATTCTATTTCTGGATATAATTCCTCAATTTTTGGAGTCCAGTTTTGCATTTTATCAAAATATCCATATAACAATGGGCACGTAGTCAAGTCTAATTCATCTGGTATTTGAATCCCTTCCAACAGCCATTCTCTGCCATTCCTAGTTAACCTTGAATTCACTTCAAGATCTATCAAGTATTTATCAGGACCATCTTTCACCACACTCTTCAAAAAGAGGGCTTTGCACTTTGCTTCTGGGTCATGAAAATTCATTCCACCTTTTTCGTAGGGTAAAAATAATTGACGCCTATCGACTCTGGAAACATTATTCTTCCATATGAAAGCTCCAACAGCTTCTTGGAGGGAAAATTTGTGCTGTGTACCAAAGCTTTGCTAAAACAAAGGTGTTGACAAACCAGATTCTATCCAACAAACTCATTTTTCTAAAATTGTTTAATGATAACCTGTGTTTTATATCCGCTACAAGCCTTTCATAATTCTTATCAATGCTTTGACTCCATTGAGTTTTGAATGTAATACCAAGTATTTTAAGTTCATGCGTCTCTTGTATTAGGTTAGGTCCACTAAAACATCCATTTATCCTCAGGAAGGAAGATTTCCTCAAGTTGAGTTATAAACCCGTAAAACTGGCGACAGAATTAATGATTTGAATGACCAAATCAAATTCTTCACTTCTACGTACAAAAACGTTTAGATCATCTGCATATGCGATAGCTTTCAGAATCTTGTCGTAAGCAACAATTCCATATGTACTTCTATAAATTTTCCTAAACAATGGTTCCAAATACAGAATGAACAACAATATGCTCAAAGGACAGCCTTGCCTTACTGATGCTTGTATTTTTATTTCTCTCGACAGAAATCCATTGAACAAAACACGTGATGAAGCTAACGAATAGATTTTTTCAGGCACAATATCATTTGCTCTGGAATTTAAAATTTTTGTAGGACGTTCCAAAGCATATCGTGCTGCACTCGATCAAAAGCTTTTTCGAGGTCTAAACTTAGTAAAAAACCTTTTTCTCTTTTATTTTCAATCGATTTTGTTAGAATCCTTCAAATATCTTGTAGATTGTTTATACAAGAACTATTAGCAATGCATGCGGTTTGTCCCGGTCCCAAAAGTTTTTCTGTGTGGGTTTTCATTCGCGTAGCTAATATTTTAGCAAACAGTTTGTAATCCGTATTCAACATTGTAATGGGTCGCCAGTTATCCAGGTTTTCCCGATCTCCTTTTTTTGGAATCAAGGTTATAATGCCCTCGGAAAATTCTCTAGGGGCCAGATATTCACCCGTAAAATATCCATTGTAAATATCTTCCAAATCTTCCTTTAAAATGTCAAAAAACTTCAAATAAAACTGAAAAGTAAGCCTATCTGGCCCAGGAGATTTCTTTTTGCTGCACATTTCAAGAACATTATAAATTTCTGCTGCAGTGATTGGCAAACACAATTGATTAATGTCGTCAATTTCCAATTTGTTTGTTATGTTTTCTGTAAAATTTTCTGCATCATTTGCTTGGTTACCATTTTCATCTATTTTGAACCGATTTGAGAAGTGTTCATGGATCACTATCCCTAGCTGTTCATTATTTAAGTCATGGCCTTGAGCATTTTTGATTCGCATTGAATGACTTGTAGCTCCTCTATGAATTTGTTTGGATACTTGAAAAAGGCTAATCTTTTCACCCTGCACTAAGGAAGTTTCTGGCAATTTTCGAACATAATTTTCGATTCTTGAGTTCTCAATCTCTATTAATTTAAACTTGACAATCTTGATATCTTCAGATAAATTTTCTCCAGTTTTCTGTCTTTCAAAGTACTGAACAAGTTTTTGAAGTTCACTTGCTTTTTGTTCTCTTATTCTGCTGTTAAGAATCCAACTTTCGTTTTTGAAAAATTGCTTCATTTTTTTCTTAAAGCAAACGTGCCACCAAGTTTTACGATCCGTCATGTATAAATTTTTTTGTTTAAGTATTTGATATTCGTTTCTGAACCTAGAAATAATATCTGTACAGTCTAACAAGGATGGGTTCAATTTCCAATAACCTCTTCCACAAGTTACGAGTTCATTTTGAGCAATTTTTATTTTAATAAATACGAAAATGCGACTGGAACTGTGCGAAATTCTATTATGTCTTTCAGAATGGGATCAGGCGCATAAAATCTATCTAATCTGGAAGCAGAATCGCCACGGAAGAATTTAAATTCCGCCTTTTTCATTACTTTTGCCACATCTTTCATTTCAAATACATCTATCAAATATTGAAGGCCAGCACAAAAATTTTTTCCTCGACCTTTCGTATCACTTTAATGTAGAATACAGTTGTAATCACCACCTATAACAGTACCCTTAGTGTTTGTTTTATGCATGTGTAATGATAAACGATTTGTAAAAAGATCATTTCTCCTCCTTTGATAATTTGACCCTGAATATGCATAAACATTAACAAAATTAATATTGTTTACTACAACAGACACAATTCTTCAAGTCAAATAATGCAATTTCCTTATAAGTATAGCAGTACCGGTACCTTCAACACAGTTAACCACTGAAAAGTGCGAAGGAACAAAACTGAAATTCTCATTTGCCACTTCCTGTAGCATAACTATATCAATATCATTATCAATAATAAAATCCTTCAACAAATTTTGATTTATCTTGGTAGTGGTACTGTTCAAATTGATAGAGCTTACTTTGTATGAGTAATTAATCATGACTCACTCAACCTCAATTCTCACACGTGTTTCTATCTAAGCTTGCTACCTCTACTGTTGGTTGACTCGGTTGACTCGATGCCATATTCCTCGTTGTCATCGAACGAGACCTTCTCGCTTGCAGCTTCAGCAGACTCGTTGCTTCCGGTACAACCATGGACTTTTTAGCTTTCCCTGCTTCCGAACTCCCCGATTCGGCCTTGGACACTCGATTCCGCTTGGGGTTACCAGTCGGCTCGGTACGCACGAGCAACTGCTTCACTCCACTTGGTCCGGCTTCTGCGACGTTTTCAGCTCCTTTCGCCAACGCCGGAAAGGCGACTTCATCTACTGGTGCTGGAACTTGTAGTTGGTTGACTTTTCCACTCTGACCACCTGCTTCGGGATGAGCATATGATGCCAATCGGACATTAACCGTACTCCGAGCTGGACAATTTGCTTTCAGATGCTCTGTGGATCCGCATTTAAAGTATTTGTTAACCATGACTTCATGGTATACCCTCGCTTTGATGTGTTGAACAAACACCTGCGCTGGGATCTCCTCACGTAGCTCGATATACAAACCACGGACGCCATTCCAGATTGGAAATCCCAACTCTGCCGGGTATCGCTCTCGAACCATCTGTTGGATGTTGCCGTACCGAGAAAAAACCACCGCTACCTGTCTGTCGTCCAATTCTGGAGGCAATCCGAAGACACGAACATATTTGAAGGTGCCATTTGCCTCTGAAGCTCCAACCGTGATTTTGGTTCCATCCGCGTATCCAGCTTAAGTAAAGCGTCTTTCATTAATTTGTCTGTTTTAAACTTCACAAACAGGCAATAGTCTTCGCGGTACATAGCTGCTAAGTCATCTGCAGCCCACCCTTGCTCTTTAAAAAGCCCGAAAATTTCTTCGTTCGAAGAATTTCTAGCAGTTGGTCCAAAATGCAACTTTAATGTATTCTCCCTCAAAACTTTAGCTTCCATTTTGCACTAATACCACGTGTTTCTCAGAGCGATAACTGTCTATAGAGGTTATGACTAATCTGCCGCTCATAGCAAGTCCGTCCCATTTGCGTTTTCATCATTTTTAAGTTTATCGCTGGAAACACTTTAATTTTATATGTTGTTTCAAGAGAAAACTTTGTTGTCAGTACTTTGTTCTGAAGAACATTGAAAAAAACCTCAAGTAAATTTGTCCCATTGGACGAATGATCGCAAGTCGGTCCCATATGGCATAAATCATCGCAAGTCGGTCCCATAGCCATAAGGGCCCAGCAAATGATTTTCAACAGAATCAAAACAAAAAAATAATCCTTATAAAGCGGGAATCTTTCATAAGCCGTAGCAGAGTCAGATTCTGTTGATTACTTTGATTAAAAACGCATACAAATGCCGAATTATCGGAAGACTTTTTACGAATTTTCAATGCCGTTTTTCTCATTTCAACAAAAACGCAAATGGGACGGACTTGCTATGAGCGGCAGTAATGACCTTGAAAACGATTTCACAAATCGAACTATGGATACAAGAGAAATACGTCTGCACTGCATCAAGTCTGAAAACGAACTGTCTTTGAAAACATTTTCAATAGAAAAAATTTAATAAGAACATAAAAAAAAAATTATACAAGCAGTATGATTATTTGTGGACATTAAGTTTGTAGAAGCCATTGAAATTGAAAAGTGTTGCATGCTGCTCCAGCTGACTGTATTGATTCAGTCTTATCGTACCAAAAAGCCATTTGAACTCTTTAAATGACAAGGGCATTGCAAAGATCGATTCTCACATCATTGTTTATCTCTTCTTTTAAAAGTGACATTTTTTGCAATTTTTTACAAAAAACTGCCTAAAAACAAGTACTTGTCAATTTATACCCTTATTAAGATCACAATTAATTTTAAATATTAAAATATTTTCAAAATTGAGGCTCTTAAAATAATTTCTGTACACAAATCGTTTTCCATAAGTATGTTTAATGATTTTAATTAATTTGATAACTACTGAAATGGATTTTTTCGAACAAAATCCCACGATTAATAATGTAGTGGAAATGTTTATTGCATTAAAATAATCGTTAGATTTTTTTAAAAGTTAAATCGTAGTTTTTCAACACTTAACACTTTTCAACACTTAACACTGAACTATCGACGCTTTAACGATCTTGAACCTTACTGAGGGTGGCTTGTCCAATACTAGGACGTCTTCTACTAGAAGCTTGTAGCGTTTTCTAAAAGATCCCTGAGAAGATCATGGGTTTCGAATTAAACATTCAATTAACCACCTTTTTGAATCTTAGAAAATTATTTCAGAAACACTTATATCTTAATAATTTTTAACTATTAACTGCTCCGTTATTTATCAAAAGTTGACCGGAAATTTCAAAAGACCATCTCAGTCGTCTCGGCGCAACAACCGTTAGGGGGGAAACACATTTCTTTACGACCCAGACGAACCCCCAGCAGTGCATGGTCGCTAAAGTTGAAATTATTTCTTGACCCTTCTGCGTCGCAGAAGCGTTAAATGGTTTTCTCCAGGCGGCCGCGACTTTCCGCGGCAAGTCATCTTGCCAAAAGGAGGAGCTTATTTTATGTCCAGAAAGCACCCATTCGATATGATACATCATCATCGTCACCTAGCAGCAGCATCAGCATATGCGCTCATCATCCCGAAAAAAAAAACAAAAAAAACTGAAGATGACGAAGACGATGACGATGCTGCTCTATCTAAGGTCAGCACCGTGAGTGACCCCCTCTAGAAGAAACAGTAAGAGCAACTCCCTGGAGGTGATGTGGTGGGTGCAAGATTTGCGAGCATAAACCTAGTCACCGGATGATATCCCATGGATTAAGTGTGCTGGACCAGCCAGCATCAGCAACATTTAGGACTGGGTCGAAGCGCGAAATTCCGGCGAACCTTTTCACCTTTCGTCGATTATTGGAAGCGGCCGGCCGGTCAAATGCAAACAAAACTGAAACGGAGGGCGCGCGCGTCTGTCGTATTTTTTTTTTATGGGATTTAGGGGGGCCCATTACCAGAAGGATGTTGCCGAAGACCGGCTGTGTGCAAGTCAAAGCAAAAGTGCTAAAATATGATCGATGTTGTTGCCCCGTTCGCGTTTAGTCTAGCCACATTATACATTGAATGCTCGCTCCCTGACGGTTTGTTCATAGTAGAGAAAACGGTAAGACGAATGGGGAAGATAGAAGAAGGAGTCAAGCTACCGTGCGGAGTTGAGTGCAAGCAATGGGCCGACGACGACGGTTGTAAACATAGACTCTTCCTTCTTCGAACGAATCAGTCTCAGTCTCTCTCTCTCGGTGGTGGTCGCAAAACCTTAACACATGCTAATGGGTTTCGAAATTGCCGCCGCCCCGCTTCCAGATGACTTGCAATTGCCGAGAAGTTCCTGGAAAGGGAAATGGAGTCGTTTCGTTTCTGTGGAGATGCCGGGAGACGACCATCCGACGATGATGAACTAAGCAAGAAGTGCCACTGACGAATGTCAACAGGAAATTGATCCATGAGTGATAGTTGATGGAATGAAACATTGTGGTTTGCTGGAAGCACTCGATTGCCTAATAAGTAGGTTAGAACGCGAAAATTCGACCGAGTCTGGGCCCTAGACTGGTAACTTAATTATTAAAATATTTATTTTAAAAAAATTGGTAATTGTCCGAAAATATTTTTACATCATCTGTGTTGGTTAAGGATAATAAAAGCAAGAGAATGTTTAAAGGTGGTGTCATTAAGCCAATTCGTCATACTTGGTAGTTTTTCACAATTTTCTATGAGAATCAAAAACTTAAAAAAAAAACTCACGATGTGAGAAACTATGTTATTATCATTTTATTATCATTAAATTATAACTTCATTCCCTTATATAAATAAAATAATTAATAAGTGTTGTGGCATACAAATATTGCATATTTATTTTTGTAATCAGGTGTTATCCGGAAACAAAAATCTCGAACAGAAACGTAGCGCTGGGGTTGCCTTGTTCCTAGCTGGTAAACGGCAGAAGGACATACATAGTTCGTGCGCTGTCCGCTATAAGTGTGTGCAGAAGTTTTGTATACCGTACAGTTAAAAGATACCTGGAGACCGGAAGTGCCAAACACGGTATGGTGGGGGACGCCGACCTACTGTGCTGACACCTGCCATGGCGAAGATCATCAAGAAGCGCCTTAAGAGCAAAACTCGTCGTAGTGCCACTAAGTTGGCAGAGGATCTCAACACATCGGATCGAAGTCTCCGTCGGATTCTGAAAGATAAACTTCAGACCAAGCCCAACAAGATCCAAAAGGCTCAAGACCTTACGGTGAAGTAGAAACAAGAACGGGTAAAAAGAGCGAAGGCGCTGCTGAAAAGGGGCCGCGGAAGGAAGGATGAAGAATAAAGTGTTCACCGACGAGAAAATCTTCACCGTACACCAGTTCGTGAATAAGCAGAGCGACAGAGTTTGGTTGCCAGACAGATCAATGCCGATTTGCTTACTTCCATCCGGCGACAGAAACCAGCATCGCTGATGGTTTGGGCCGGAATCACCCGTGATGGCCGGACTCCGCTGGTTTTTGTCCCTGAAAGAGTGAAGATCAACCAAAATATACATCGAGAACTAGTTCTACAGAATGTCGTCGAGCCGTGAGCACGTCGGCATTTTGGTTCCAGGGATTGGGTTTTCCAACAGGACTCAGTGCCGGCTTACAAAGCGAAGAAAACCCAACTTTGGATTGCGCATATAAATACCACAATAAAATACCACAAGAACACCTGCCGGCCTCATACGATGCGTTCCTCGACCGTCAGCGGCGAGTGGCTAAACTCAAGGGCAAACAAGTCGAACTTTACCAGTGAATTTTGAAAAAGAAATTTGTATTCAAGAGAAATTGAATGAATTTGAAATAAAAAGTTGTTGTTTTGATCAACTATATGTTTATTTCAATGTAGTACTTCAATTGCCGGACCCTGTATATGTGAAATGAAATAACTCATGGTTTATTTTTTTAAAATAAGAAGAAAAAAAATCTGAATACTTATGAAAGATTTTTAATATTTAAGGTAGCATGTTTTGGAATTCACATCCCTGTGTATTTTTACACGACGGTTTATATAATTAAATTTCGTGTATTATTTTCGATCTTAAATTTACACGCCTCAAAAGAATTTTATATTGAAATCGGTGTTCCGTTTTTGTGCATCGTTATCTATCTAAAATTACACCAATTTTCTTGCTGTGAAGACTAAAATGATTATCAATGTATTTATAGTTAACTCATAAGGTTTAGCTTTTTTTTTTTAATTTTTTATAAATTTTTAATCGAAACTAGATATTTCATAATAATGTAACTTAATGCAACTTCAAGGCACTTCATAGATAAATAAAACACATGTTCAGAAGAAAAAGAGATTTAAAAAAAACTGTTAAAATTCATTGACATTTTGAAAATATCGCAAAAAAACCAAACTTTGCATGACGGATTGTTTTGTTCCCCACTTTTTTTCATATAGAATTTTCATCCTTTCAAAAATTTGTTTTTTTTTCTGTTAGTATTTTTTGTTGTAATTTTTACTCCTTATTGTATGCAGCAAATGCAGCATCCTTGAGTTTCATCTTCTATAAGCTTTAGTGACAGGAAAGATGTGAATTTTTGTTAGAACAAAACTAAAATTACTGCAATTGTTGTTCTCATGCTTTATGGTCTTTATGGCATCACAAATTTAGAAAAAAACTTGAATTTTCTTTAAATTTTTCATTAAAAATTACAAATTACATCATAACAAATTTGGTTGCAAGGGTAAGGTTTAAAGCGCATATATTTGGGCAAGCGAAACTTTCATTTATTCTAATAACGTCAGTGCTATGTTCCATCAAATTTAAAGCTTTTGGTTCATATCATGGCCGTAGGAAAAGGAGGGTTAGGAGGTTTTACAACCCCTTATGAGGGTCCAAAATTGCCAAATCAAATGTTCTCCTCTAGAGTCAAAACTACAAATTCCTAATCAAAATATGATCAACGATTGAAATGCTTCAAGTATATAATCTGTGTAGAGATCAGGACAGAATATGAAGCGTAAAATAATATGAGCCCATTGTTAATGTAGCATGAAACCTTTGGAAAATGCCCTAGAAGAAATAAGCGTAAGCGTTATGCGTCGTTACGATATAACAAATGAGTTCTAGAGAGCGCAGCCTAAGTATTGGTGAACTAATCTTATTCGGGCGACTCTCGTGTCGTGCCATGCGAGAGGCCGAGAAGGTAGAACACGTCAGTTAAGGAAATAGAATTGACGAGAGCAGTCGACGATTGTTGTAGCTCCGAAAAAGTTAAGGAAGCGGGTCGGAAACATGGCGCCTGACGAAGAGTCTGGCGTCCGGCCACTACAATCTGGACTCAGAACTTAAGCCAAATCCTCGAAATCTTTAGCAAAGTCAATAATTCTACTACAGTTTTTCGGAAAAAAAAATATAATTTGTTGATTGAAATTGAGTTCCAAATGTTGAATTCCAATAAAGATAGACAAATCCCCGGATTTTGCCCGAGTTTTTGCTCTTTATATGCAAAATCAAATAAAAATTTAAATTGAATCATGAACAATATGAATTTGCGTCTAAATTTTCTTGATTAAATTTTATCAAAATCAATGTGAATTTTTTGAAAGCTACAAATATGATTTATTTCGAAAAACAAAATTCAAGTGTTTTCCTTCATGATTTTTATTAGAAAATTTTGATATTGGCTGATTTAGAAGAAAATGTCTCCAATTTGGACGACCCAAATGCTAAAAGAAAAATATATGGAAAGCTTGGATAAGAATAATTCCGGATTTTGTGGTTCCAAATATGCTTATTAACATCAAAATTCGATGTCTTTGACAAGGAGTCCGATTCTGTATCCAGTTAATTGTCACTGAACTTCAAATTGGGTAATCATTGGTAAAAAATCTTGATTCGAGTATCGGTTTACCATTTCAAACTTGTATATTCGAGACTCATTATTTCGGAATTCAAAAAGAAAATATTTGAAATAATAAATCATTTTTAAGATTCGAAATTTTTCCTTTTCATTCTTACGTAGAAGTGGAACAAAAAAAAAGTTTTGTAATGGTGATACAAAATTTAAAAATCAGAAACAGTTTCAGGCAGTACTCAGATTCGAAATGAAAATTTAAAATTTAATTTCAGATTTTATAATTAAAATTTTCATGTGGCATGGTATATTTTTGTAATTTATAAACAGGGCATGGCCGTAGGAACGAAGGAGGGGGCTGAACCCCCAAAAATGTCAATCAAAATGTTTTTTTCTAAACTTAAATTTTTCAATTCTTAATGAAACTGTGATGAACGATAAAAGTGAATCAAGAGAATCTCCACTAAGAAATGAGGCCAAAACCTTGAAAACTTATCCCAGAACAACATTTCTACTTCAGATTTTCAAAAAATTTCTCACTTGTTGATAAATATTTAAAGACTGTTCTTAAGAAAACGCTATGAATAGTAATTCACAAAAGAAGCTGATACATGAGTATTGGGTCCAGTCCTTAGTCTCTAAAGTTGAATTTTCAATTATATTAGACTCACAAAGGTTGCCCGCATATTTTTTCTTTATTCGCGAAATCAAAGAAAAATTTGAATTGTTAAATAAAAATTATGTTTTTTGCCTCTATAAAATTTTTGTTAGTCAAGTTTATCCAAATAAATGTGGCAAATTTGTTTCAACGTAAAAATAAAACTATATTATCGGTTTTTTTCTTCTTCATTTTTTTTAAAGAATTGAAGAGTTCCTGAACTTGCCTGTATATTGCCCAGATTTTTGCGAGGGTTTGAAATAAAAAATTCCGGATTTGAAATGCCCGAAAAAGTAGCAAACCATTTTTAAGATATGGTTTGGAAATTTTTTTTCTAAATTCTCATACAGTATTGAAACCTCAAAAAGTTCCATAATGGTGATTTAGAATTGAAATATCAGAGTTTAATCAGTTGGAATTTTCACCCAGATTAACTAGTTGAATAACGAATGAAATATGATTGAAGAAAAAAAACATATAGAAAATGAAAAATTCTTAATTAAAATAGGAGATTTCTAACAAAGCAAAATAAAATGGCCTTTATGATTCAAAATTATTGGAAATTTGTTATTGGGATTTTTGATTGGAATTTTAATTTGGAATTTAGATTCAGAAATTGTTTTCTTTTTAGGAATTCAGAATTTTCATTCAGGTTCAAAATACGCAAAACAAACCTAATACATGGAAATTCACTATTATTTAAAAAAAATGTGAACTCATTTTCAAAATTATGTTCTTTGTAAAATTTGAATTTTTTTACACAGCATTTAAAAAAAAAGGCCGGAAAAATTTCAAATTCTTCTTCCTTTCCTCCCCTCTTTTGATTTTCTGAAAAATCCCAAAGCGGGGAATAAATTCAATTTAATGTATGTTAGGTAAGAGTGATAAATTCTTGAAAAATTCAAATATTTGCGACACTGAAAGTCAGACTGTAAAAGATAAGAATTATGTTATCTTTGGTATTCGAAATTTTTCAAATTTTCGATTCAAAATTAATCGATTTTTCATTTTCGGGCAATAAAAATTGTATGAAAGTTTGTTGCATGCAAGCTTTTATCTTATGTTTTCACCATTTACTGAAAATTTTTATTATTTTTAATTGCTTTCCCTCCCTCGATATAAATCAAATTTGTTCCCAAAACAAGTTTTTCTTTCAAATGATGCCTTCAAGATCCCTTGTTTATTTTTTATAGTTACAAAAAAACTGAACTCTATTGGGAATTACTTCCGAAAGAAACGATTTAAAAAATAAATATTAACATAAAAGAACTTAAAACTGAATAATGAAAAACTGTTACTATCATTTTTTTTACTATATTTTAAACGTGCATTTTTAGAACAAAAATGTTATAGGAAAAAAAAAATTACAAAATCCTCCATCAGTAATTCCTTGGCCCTGAAAGAGAGTGTTTGATATGTTTTTCTGTAAATGTCGCATTTTGTGAGTTCTAATTTGTTTTTCTGAGATATTGCTGTTTCCGCGTTTTTTTTAACGTTTTATTTCTCGATAATTTTGACTCTGTTTGTATTTAAAAAAAAATCAATTCAATTCTTGATAAAAAAAAAAATTGAAGGTCAATTTACATTAAAATTTACGTTATTTAAATACAAGTTTGAAAATAAACTTTTTTTTTCTGTTGTAGTTGTTTTGAAGGAATTTTTTGGTACAACTTTAATATTTGAAAGATTTTACTTCCGTATTCAATTACATTTTTTTTAAAGAATATTTAAAGTTGTACCCTATTTCGATTTTCCCCTTATAAATAGCTCATGTGCTCTGTTTTTTATTTAATTTCCTATTTCCATAGGTTTTTAAATATTATGAAAATAATTTTTAACAGAGAACAATTTTTTCTCAAGAATTTAAATTCGTTTCTCAGAAATTGATTCAGATAATATTAATGATCAACTAAAAATTAAAAAATTTTCTGAATTTTGTTCAATCATTTCGTTGATTTTCTATTGAAACTATGAACTTAGTTGACCTTTGTTTTAAATAGAACAGTTGAAATTTCCTAAGGAAGAATCAATTTCGTATTTCTGGACCCAAATCTTAAAATACAAAAAATCAAGCGCATTGTTATGTATATTTCATCGACATTCTTCGGTGAGTTGAAGAACCTTAAAACCTTTTTATTGCTAACCCAGACGTATTTAGCTGAATTTTCTTTCGTAAATCTTCAGTGCGTAAATCAACTGTTTTTTCATCTTAACATATTCATACCAAGACTTAATATATGTTCATATTCAAATTTAAAGTTCATATTTAAAGATTTCAATCTTATTTCAATAAATTTTGAACTGATCCTCATTCGTGCTAGACCTTTGTCTATAATTAGCCGTTTAATCTTCAAACCTATAAGTTTATTATAGAAACTACCAATGAAAGAAAAACAATCAAATTTGGCTCACTTTCACCAGCTTGCAGCGAACCCAAATTACTTACTCCGAAGTTCAAAGAAGAACCTCGTTAGGGTCTCCAAACAACCGGAAAGAGCTCAACATTCGGAGCCCCTCTCGTCGCCGCAGGTTTAAAAAACCCCAATATAAACAGAGACTAAATTCTTAATTTGATTCGACACCATCTCTCGTTTGTTTTTCTTATTTTGAGGCCTTTCCCCACTTCCCGAGATCTAGCCTCAGGATGTTGTCCCCGTTTCTTTCGATGGGACTTTATTTTTGCCTTTTTCGCTCATATTTCTCTGCTATTGCTGCAATTTGTGTTGATATGGAAAAACACTCCCGAATGAAGAAAACCTTCATCACTGGCGGCATCAGAGGAGTGGAAATGTCGTAATCCAAAATCTGCCCTTTTTGCTGGAAGCTGCCGAGGGTAGGTGAGGAATCGAGGAAGAAGGGGAACCTGAGTGGTTCCGTGGGTACGAGATTGACTTTTAAGTCTCTAACGCAATTTGGGGAAGTGTTTTTGCTTATTTTTTCCATCCTGCCCTTCCTTGGCGTTTCCCCATCCGACTTTAATCAAATGAAAATCGTGGTCCCGAATCACCAAAAAAGGGACGAATCAGGGGGGAAACTGTCGTCAGAAATCTGCAGGGAAAAGTGGCTCCCAAAATTTTACATCTTAAGGGCTTTCGGGACAAAGAACAGCAATGGGGAACAGTGGGAAAATCTTATCTCGCACTCAGGGAGAAAAATCCTAGCGTAATGAGACATCTAGGATCTAGACTGGAGCGGGGGGAAAACGCTTGTTTACTGCTGGAACTGAACTGGAAAATGAGAAAATTTCGAGATACGGAAACGGGGCCTAAAATAGGGATTTCCTCACTTGATACCTTTATTCCCAGGAATTGGTGTCGTTGATGACGCCTTTTTTATTAGATTCAATCAAATGAATTTTTATTCCTTTTGACTAACTTCAACATTTTTTTTCATTTTCCATTTCCAGGTAAGAACGTCCCGCCGAGAGACAGAGGTCATATTACCTTCCGAATCATCAAAGGAATGTCATTCGAAGTTCAGTTCACAGTTTTATGAGGCCCCTCAAAAGTGACACCGGACAAATAACGTTAGGCAGTAATGAATTCGAATTAAGTGCATCCCATAAAACACCAGAAATGCTCTTCGAGAGGCATAAATCCCCGAACCGGAAAAGTTCCTTATGAAGACAAGAACAAACATGAAGGTTGGTCAGCCTCCAAAAAACTTGGTCGTCGTCATCCTCTTCATAGTTTAAATCTTAATTTTTGTCGGCCCAAAACTATAAAAATGAGGAAGACTGAAGTCTTTGAATTGAAACATTTTACTACTCTCCCTCATTCGGTTGGTGGTTTGGGCGTATCGGCTTTCAGCTCTATGAAAGATGATCTCGAGTTGAACCCACACGTGGGTTTTCGTTATAGGTTGCGATAAAATTTGAATAAACGAAGTACTTATTGGACCGGGTCATCATCATCATCAACCGTGGCGTCAATCGATTATGACTTTTACGGTGGGTTTTATGCACTGCTTAGTGCACTGCATTGGTAGTACCGATTTTTGTTTTAAGTTGAAGATGCTGCAGGTCGTATAATTTTGTTAATTCAATCAAGGGAAATATTGATCGTAAAAGTTTTAGTTGAATGCTTTCGTCAAAATAGAGATCAATTTCGTTCAAAGTCTTACTTTGGACTTTTAAAGTTGAACTTTTATTTGATAGTGAGAGACTAAATACATTCAAAGCATTCATGGTTCTTATCAGCCACTCGAAATAACTCGATTTAAAGCGTTTTGTGCAATTAACTAACTTCTTTACAATAAAAGATAAAATAAAAATAAAAAATGGTAAGGTTTTCTACATTTTCAAGGTTTCATAATTTTTTTTTTATATTTTTTATAAGTTATTTTCCCCAACTTCTGCCTGTTTGAAAAAAAGCAATATTTTTTGGATTTTGAAAAATGGTGGGGAATCGTGGGCCACCAAACCCAAATTGACCAAATAACATGCAAAGTTTATGAGTTGACCCAAAACTGTGATTTCCTAATTCATTTCGTTATTTGAAAGCAATTTCAGATTATGAAATAAAAAAGAGAGCTGTGTATGATCGAATAGATTCCAAAACCTCTTGCGAACGTTTTGGCAAAACTTCTTATATCAGATGGATAAGCTTGCCAGATTGCCCGGTTTTATCCGGGTTTGCCCGGATATTTAATGCAAAATTTCGAGAAAATTCGGTCCGGCCCGGTTGCCCGGATATCGTGAAAAAAGTCCGGATATTGCCCGGATTTTTTCACAATTTTCACAAAGAAACAAAAAAAATCAAAGTTTTTGAGTAAGTTTCAGCAAAATCGATTATCGGTATGAAAATTTTCAACGGTTGTTTCAAATAATTTCGCTGATTTACTTTTATAAACCTTTAAATATTTAAGTGTTCCAAAAAGTTGTTGGAAATCTGCAATTACATTATTAAAATATTAATTTCGATTTTTTTGCATTTTTTCTTTGCTTTTATATATAAAAACACCTGAATTTTGCCCGGTTTTTGGATTTGAAAAATTGAAATCCACGCCCGGATTTTGCCAGGTTTTTTGGAAAAATGCCCGGAATTGCTAGGTCCGGATGGTAGTGAAAAAAATTCTGGCAACCTTAAGGATGGACCATTACTCCTCATTTGGGATAAGAAAACTTTACAGATAGGAAACACGTATTTTAAGTTGTGAATGTGTATAAAAACATAAAAATATAGGAGGTTAAAGATGTGTGGCCCACGATTCCCTACAAGCTATGATTTTCAAATTGGTTGCGTTTGTGTGACTTATTGATGTTACATCAAATATTTCTTTTCCACGTGAAAGATCATGACAAAACTTTTTTTAGCTTGATAAATACAAGAAGCATATGATGCGTATTTCAGTCAACAACATATAGAAATATATGCTCACGCAAAGCGACGGCGATGACAGTTGGTTTGAGATTTTTATCTCAACACACATCTAAGATATTAAAAGTGGCCCACGTTTCTCCATGGCCCACGATACGCCACTCTCCCCTATGTAATTATGTAGCATAAAAGTTTTCTTGCAAATTTATTTTTTGCATTATTTTTTATTATAAGAAATGCATTCGAAAAATATACAACACTTTTTTTTGTGAATAACTTTTGAATGCATGGATGGAAATTGATGACATTTTCCGTTAAGCTATCTAGTAATGTAATAAATATGAAAGTGTACAAAACTTGGTGACAATCTGTCAAGTGGTTTTTGACATAGTATACAATACTGAAACTCATTGACAAATTTTTTTTTGGAAGGATCGAGAAAAATCCAGAAAAGTCCCAGTTGTAGACCCAAAAACAGCTGGAAATCAACCATTCGACCAAAATTCACGTAGTAAATTGTTCAAGAAGTCTTCGAGGACCCAATACTAAGCTGAAGTTTGAATCAAAAGGGAAGATTATTGATTCCAGGAAGTGAGAAGAATGTGAGAGGTTTTTTCAAGCTCAAGCCAAAAATATGAATACAGAAAGTGAGAAAAAGAAACAATTTTTCTGAATGGTTCGTCTAGCTGACTTACAAATAGGCCTGATTTCATTTCTACAAGGTAGAAAAGCTTCCCACCAGTAAAAAGAAACAAAATACGGGGGTCAAATCGTACGCAAAATATTCAGACTGCTTGTGGGGAGATATTTAAAAATTTCGTAATTGACCGTAAAACAAACCCTTTAGCGGTCACCTGGCAGGTTTTCAATCAGAAACTCTAAGTTGACAAGTCTCGCCTGTATTTCCCGGACATAAACAAGGAGAAAAAATTGAAAAATTTAATGTCTAGTAATTGATTAGACTAACGATCAGTGGAGACTGCAAATTACTAAGTCTTTCAGAACAATTGACACGATGAATGTGTACAAAAAAAGAAGACTGCCTGCAAATGCGACTGTTTTCTCTGCAAAGCACTTCAATTGGTCCCACAAAATTAAAACTCTGTTTATGTTGGATCTGGAATCGTGCCATTACGAAATAACTAAGGTGGATTGATAAAAAGTCTAATATGTTGTTTTCTTGCCGAAGGAGGATAATCGGCTAAATTTGTTGAAACTTTTTATTTTGAAGGTCAAGCTTCAGGAAACAGCAAACGTTATCAATACTAGCCTTGATTTGAAAAAAGGTGGTTCATATGATACATTATAGGTGGCGAACATGTTGCCCAAAATTTTCTTCTTCGGCAGCTTTCTCCAAAACCACTTGACAGATCATCAAAAAAATTGCAAATTTAAACTTTACCAGGTAGCTTTGCTGAAAATTTCGTCAATTTCCATCCATGCATTCAAAAGTTATTCGCAAAACAAAGTGTTGCATTTTTTTTTTTGAATACACACCTATCCTCCCTTTGCGTTGTTACAACTCCGAGTGGCAAATGAAGGATTTGAAATTTGTTCCGGCCTTATTTAACAATTCGGGAAACTTCATGTCATTGTTCAACTATATTTTTTCTTAGACGTTCTTCGTTCTATGCATTTCTTTTCAGATTTTCTACAGAATAAAAGTTTTAAAATCTAAAGCAAAATAATTATTTTTTGAAATAATTTTGGCTATTTTTCGGTCTAAGGATTCAATCAACAAAAAGAACAACAAACACTGAAATCCTTAACGTTGGACAAAAACGAAATTGACACTAACAACGAACAGATAATTCCCTTGAGAAAGAGCACCAAAAATGGTCAAAACGTCGGGCATTTAAAAAGTTAAGTTGTTTGTGTGAATCGCTAGGCCAAAAATAGCCACAAAAATTTTTTTTTGATTTTTTTTTAATCATCATTTTTTATTTACATGACTAGCAGCTGAAAATTTTACGAAAAAAAGGAATAACCATTTCAAAATAAAAAAATCTGAATCTATTGTAAAGTATTTTAAAATGGCAGGCTTTGCTTGCTGGGGTCGTAAATATTTGCATGAAAGAATTTTGAAATAAATTTTTTGGCAATGAAAAGAAGTTTTTTGAAATTTTATTTTTTCATCCTACGGCTACACAGCTTTCAAATATGCAGACAAATTTTTTTATAATAATAAAGAAAAATAATTTTGAAAAAAAAAATAAATCTATTACAACTAATAACTTTTATGGGGTACAAGTTAGGCTTGTGCTTTATATACATGAATTGTACTGCAAGAATCAAGCAATATTTTTCATCTTAAATTAAATTTTCGAGAACTTTCAGTACATCTCTGGCAATTTTTGAAAATGCAGCTTTCCCATACAAATTTCCATTCAAAATTCAAATTCGTTGCGCAAGTTCAGGACTGAATGGATCGCTTTAAAAACATTCATTGCTATTTCTGGTAGCAAAAAAAACCAAAAAAAGTTATAGGAGGTTTAAAAAATTTCAGAATTGAAATTTCTATACAAAGCTAGCGCGGTCTAACGACCATTTATTGCATTGCTAGTGAAAATGTTTGAAATATTTTGAAATTAAACTTAGAGATTAAGTTTGCGGTTTAAATCAGATTTATTTTCTACTACTGTAAACTCGTTGACATTAAAAGATTTTAGTATAAAACTATGATGGAAAGAATCTGTAATATATAATATTATGCAAAAAACCAGTAAAATGTGTTTCAAGATTAATTTATGAAAAATAAATTCTAGGTTTTTCAAAAACCAAAATTTTTTTTAATTTTTTTTTATTTTGATTTTTCTGGTTTGATTTCTCAACTGACTTTGATTGAATAAAAAAAATCTGAATCCAGAATCAAAATTATGAATTTGCGATCGCTTGTTATTTGAATCCCTAATTTAATTTCTCACACTGATATTTTAATCTTGATAATCATAACTTTGAGCTGAATCTGATTTTTTATCAATATTCCAAATCTAAATACTGTCTTTTTAATGTGAGTTCTAAATCTTAATTTCGACTTCGAAAACGGATTTGGGATCTAAGTTCTAATTAATAATTCTTACAAATTATTAGCCAAAAAGCGAAATTCGGATCAGAATTCTCAACCAGGAATCTCTTACTTAAAATCTGAATTGTTGAATTGAATTGAAAGCTTTCAATGTGAATTTATTTTTTAGTAATTTAGTGGAAATTCAACTTGTGAATTTGAAGAATAATTGCAAAAGATGAAACTGTTCCAGATTTTTCAACTCTGGATCACCTTCATGAAACTTTCTTTGAAGTTAAAATTTTAAATCTTCAAAATGGTTTGTAATTTTAAGTATTTTCTTTTCATATTCCGAAAGACGAGTTTCGCACATGAAAGTTTGAAAAGCCGAATCGAGATTCGAATAAGGATTTTTCCCTAATGATGATCCAAACTGAAGTTTAGTAACGATAAACTGAATACAGAATCCGAATTTTTAACACGGACTGAGAGTTTTAATGTTGTTTAGCAAAGGTGGAATCACAAAATCCTGAATTATTCTAGCCTAAGCTTTCGAGATATTTTCCTGAAGTATCCGGACCGTGGAATTTCTGGATATTTTTAAAAAAATTTTCGCCAATTTTGGAATTATTAAAAAAAACATGAAGAAAAACACTTGACTTTTGTTTATCGAATTACATGAAACACATCCAATACAATTTTATATCATAATTTATTTTTTAATTATTTTTTTAATTGCAGTAGAATTTTTGACCTGGGATAAGATTTTGGAATTTTTGCTTTAGTTCTGATTGGAGATTGTTTCTCTTTAAAGATTCTACTCGCTCATCTAAATTTTATTTGGAATTTGGAATTTGTCTTTAGAGAAAAAATAGAGTGTCCATTTCCCGACCATTTAAGCGTTCCCGGGAATCGGGAAATCTGACGATCCTTTTCCCGGGAATTCCCGGGATTCCGGGAAAAATTGAAATTTAATATATTAATACTCTACTGCTTACGAAACCTTCCCTTTATGATTTTGTTTTAGGTAGTAGTATTACAAAAACATTTAAAACTTTTTAAATGTCTCAAAAATTCATATCGAGACCCACAAACTAAGGACTTTACCCGACAAACTTAACTGATTCTTGCTGCAAAATTTTGAAATAATTGAGAAAGATTTTTCATTATCGACAGAAATTGGGTAGCTAGACTTCAGGTTATACATCAATTGATTTAAATCTCGTAAATTATCAGATAACCATATTTTTTTTTTCAAAATATGTCATTTCTTTGCCAATGATTTAGCTACTGTCAACATTTGCGAAAGGGATGTTCTAAATGATGAGTGTTTCAAAATAGAACTTTCAGATTCTTTTCGTAGCGTTCCTTTTTTGGAATTGTTTGGTTTTATAGATTCTTTGTCGTTTTTCACTTTTGTTTTCTAAGTTATTCAAAGTACTAACCAGTTTTTAGAAAAAATGTTTGAGTTTAAGCCATATATCAAGGTAGAATTATCATTTTCATTGCTCAATCTGATCCATTTTTTTTTTCAATCAAGATTGTGTCAGGTTTAAGCACTTTTTGTTGACTTCGGGAA
This sequence comes from Uranotaenia lowii, assembly GCF_029784155.1. Taxonomy (NCBI): domain Eukaryota; kingdom Metazoa; phylum Arthropoda; class Insecta; order Diptera; family Culicidae; genus Uranotaenia; species Uranotaenia lowii. The sequence goes on along the minus strand of NC_073692.1, from coordinate 365,586,094 downwards.
TTCTCAAATTTTGTTTTATTCCCGGGAATTCCCGGTCGGGCTATCCTGGGTAGGACACTCTAAGAAGAACATTTAATTGGTATTTTTGAGCCTTCAAACCCCCTTCCTCTACGTTCCTACAGCCATGAGATAGGATAGAATCTCCTGTATCAAAATTTCGAAGATGTCGGTTTTGTTTCATTAAAATCGTTCTTAAATAGTTATTCATGCAAAAAGTTGCAAAAATGTGGATGTTTCCAGCATGAGTCGTAAATTCATCCAACGAGGCTTGCCGAATTTCATAATTACATCAAGTGCTGAAAAAATTTAGTTTTGCAATGAGTTGCTTACATTTTTTTCTTTTTGCAATACCACCAAATATCCTTCTGAATCAAGTTATTCAACCTGAAGAAACGGATTGTAGTTTTTCCTTTCAAACCAAAACAGTGAGGAAAAGTACTACTTTTGGACAATGTTTTTATTCGGTACATAAACCAGGTCTTTTCGATACCAAACTTCGTGATGAAAAACGAACATTTCATTACAGAGTTGCAAAAAAATACAATGTTAAAGATTTAACTTGGATTAAGAATATATTGCAATAAATATAAAATGAGAACACCAAATTGAAATTAATAGAGTACAAAATGCAGAAATTGATATTTATGAAAAAAATAGAATATCATCACGTTTTTAAAAGTGATGGGAAGTATTAAAGAATTATGAGGTACGCGCCGTTGTACTGAAGCGGAAATTGAGGGTTCAATTCCTGCCTATGAGCCGTTGTATCTTTTTCGAGAAATATATCATGTTTACAGCTTATGTTCTTTCTTTCTTTGGTACCACAAGATTCTCTTATACTTTCCATCACCTTTGAAAATGTGATCATTATCAGGTAGAAAGATGTACCAAGACGAACTCAAAACATTAGATTTGATTAGAATATTATCTTTTGGAAAGAAAAATATTACGAACGAAGTGCAAATTTTTAATTTGTCGAAAAAGTTTTGATTGGAGTCACAAATCAAGATAGGCTTATGAAAAACGAGTACCGTAAAACGGGATAACTTTGATCCCCGGGGTAAATTTGACCAACAATAAACTTTTCCACATCATCATCAATAACTCAGTCTACAGTTTGAATTTTTGAAAACTGTTTTCTACGTTTGAAAGCCTATTTATTGAGTATCAAATAGGCAAAATTTGGTTTGTATTTCAATTCAATTTCAAAAAATTCAATTTTTCTGTTTGTAAAAAATTCAATTTCAAAATCTTAAAAAATCTATTTGTCGAAGGCTCGCTAACAAACAACTCTCCTGATGATACCAAAAAGCATTTAAAAGCTAATGGGTTGTTTAATGTGAATGAACAACTTTTTTTTCTTTGTATATGAACACTTATAGTGCTATTGTTAAAGTCATTGATTGATAAATTTTTGATATTTAAAAAATAATGACATTTTCCAAGAGAAGGTCCGTATTTTACAAATAGATAGAAACCCTATCAAATCATTAACTTTGAAGAAAAAATGAAAATGGAAATAGTGGAAGGGCCTAGAGGAATGTGTGACGTTAAAATTTCATTTGTATTTTGAAGCTCGAACTATTTAGCAATTACAATTATTTTTGCCCCTAAATGTAGGCAGCAAAAAAAGTTCTTTTTTGAATAATTGATAACAAAAAAAAATTGTTGAAATATAGACATTTTTAACTGGTAATTCAATTAAAAAAGAATATCAGTTTTTGGATCAAAGAATTGGATTTGAGAGCTTAGATCTAAATTCGCAGTCAGTCAATTAACAATCAAATTACATGAAGTATTAGAATAGATTAGAATAATATATTTGTCCAAAATGTTACATTTGCATGAATCAAATGGTCCTCAACCTTTTATGTTTCATGGAAGAAAGTCCCATAAAACATTTAACATATGCCCTCCATTCATCAATGCTTGTGGGACAACTGGATGAGACCAAGGATCAACCAAAGAATTTGACCTGAACCCGAAGATGCTGTGTATCATCAGACTACATATTTGAAGGTACCTACGTTTGCCAGATCTCCAAGCCAAGAAACGTGGGTGGGTGTGTATTCGGAAAAGCTATTTCCAGAACCGAGAGTGTGGAAAGGAAGTTCAAAAACGACGTTTGATACCTTGAATGGACCATAACATATCCAGAAATACGAACTCCGAACAAAGTCTCCGTCTGCTCAAAACATGGTTCTCTGTTTTAAATATGCATTATGGAGTAGCTAGTCTATCGGGAGCAGAAATAACACGAATCGTCACATCCTACATATATCGAATGGTCGTCGTCGTCGCTGTTGCTGTCTGAAGTAGAGACAAAATCATTCCCAAGGTATGGGCAAGCATTGAGTGTTATGTCACTTGGATGATGTTAGGGTGACAAAATATCAATCTTTCCACCCTTTAAACAGTTTTGAAAAATTAATCTTTAACATTTGAAACCATTTGTTTTATTCATCTGAAATAACAAACCTAGGAAAATAAACAAACTTCTAGAACTGAGTCACCCTAGTGAACATTTATTTCAAACTTAGAACAACCAAGTGATGAATGGCATTTTTTTTTCATTCATACTCAATCCAGTCGGTGTGTGTTCGAGGCGAGTCACAAGTCTTGTTTCGGGAAAATTGGAATACCGTACCAGGAAAATCCAGCAAAAAAAAGACAACAACAGACATAAATAAATTTTTGAAGAGCTTCTTCGATGTCTGAACTGAAGGAAAAACCTGGACCGAAGTGTTGAAATGGAACTAAATGGAAGCTGTGTTCTCGACTATAAGAAAAGTAGAGGGGGATCTACACATGAGCCGTAAGAAATTTTCCTGAACCATATATTTTGGTTATGCCGAAAGCGTTCGATATCGATTGACTAATCGGCTACATGTTGTTGCTCAAGTTTAAATTGAAAATTGAGATGCATCTTTTGTTTCCCAATAACGGAAAATTGACAGCTCGATTGACTCGTACAGTGAATAATTGAAGGCTGATTTGGGTTTCTTTCAAATTGTCAGCAATAATAAGCGAATGAATATAAGGTAAAGACCTTTTCCTCCATTTAAGTAGGTACAATATACAAAAAATCACTATAATTACTCAGAAGAACAGCATTTCTTGTTTAAAAGTTGACCAAAATGTTAAAAAAATGCTTTAATTAAATGCAGTTAAACAGTCGAAATGAATAAAAAAACTCAAGAATGACACAAAAAAAATTACAAAAATGACAAAAATAAAAAAAATAAAAAAAAAGACAAAATTTTAAATTACAAAAATTAAAAAATGACAAAAATGAAAAAACAATGACAAAAATGATAAAAATGACAAAAATGACAAAAATGACAAAAATGACAAAAATAACAAAAATGACAAAAATGAAAACAATGACAAAAATGACAAAAATGACAAAAATGACAAAAATGACAAAAATGACAAAAATGACAAAAATGACAAAAATGACAAAAATGACAAAAATGACAAAAATGACAAAAATGACAAAAATGACAAAAATGACAAAAATGACAAAAATGACAAAAATGACAAAAATGACAAAAATGACAAAAATGACAAAAATAACAAAAATTACAAAAAATTACAAAAATGACAAAAATGACAAAAATGACAAGAATGACAAAAAGACAAAAATGACAAAATGACAAAAATGACAAAAATGACAAAAATGACAAAAATGACAAAAATGACAAAAATGACAAAAATGACAAAAATGACAAAAATGACAAAAATGACAAAAATGACAAAAATGACAAAAATGACAAAAATGACAAAAATGACAAAAATGACAAAAATGACAAAAATGACAAAAATGACAAAAATGACAAAAATGACAAAAATGACAAAAATGACAAAAATGACAAAAATGACAAAAATGACAAAAATGACAAAAATGACAAAAATGACAAATATGACAAAAATGACAAAAATGACAAAAATGACAAAAATGACAAAAATGACAAAAATGACAAAAATGACAAAAATGACAAAAATGACAAAAATGACAAAAATGACAAAAATGACAAAAATGACAAAAATGACAAAAATGACAAAAATGACAAAAATGACAAAAATGACAAAAATGACAAAAATGACAAAAATGACAAAAATGACAAAAATGACAAAAATGACAAAAATGACAAAAATGACAAAAATGACAAAAATGACAAAAATGACAAAAATGACAAAAATGACAAAAATGACAAAAATGACAAAAATGACAAAAATGACAAAAATGACAAAAATAACAAAAATTACAAAAAATTACAAAAATGACAAAAATGACAAAAATGACAAAAATGACAAAAATGACAAAAAGACAAAAATGACAAAATGACAAAAATGACAAAAATGACAAAAATTACAAAAATTCCAAAAATGACAAAAATGACAAAAATGACAAAAATGACAAAAATGACAAAAATGACAAAAATGACAAAAATGACAAAAATGACAAAAATGACAAAAATGACAAAAATGACAAAAATGACAAAAATGACAAAAATGACAAAAATGACAAAAATGACAAAAATGACAAAAATGACAAAAATGACAAAAATGACAAAAATGACAAAAATGACGAAAATGACAAAAATTACAAAAATGACAAAAATGACAAAAATGACAAAAATGACAAAAATGACAAAAATGACAAAAATGACAAAAATGACAAAAATGACAAAAATGACAAAAATGACAAAAATGACAAAAATGACAAAAATGACAAAAATGACAAAAATGACAAAAATGAAAACAATGACAAAAATGATAAAAATGACAAAAATGACAAAAATGACAAAAATGACAAAAATGACAAAAATGACAAAAATGAAAAAATGACAAACATGACAAAAATGACAAAAATGACAAAAATGACAAAAATGACAAAAATGACAAAAATGACAAAAATGACAAAAATGACAAAAATGACAAAAATGACAAAAATGACAAAAATGACAAAAATGACAAAAATGACAAAAATGACAAAAATGACAAAAATGACAAAAATGACAAAAATGACAAAAATGACAAAAATGACAAAAATGACAAAAATGACAAAAATGACAAAATGACAAAAATGACAAAAATGACAAAAATGACAAAAATGACAAAAATGACAAAAATGACAAAAATGACAAAAATGACAAAAATGACAAAAATGACAAAAATGACAAAAATGACAAAAATGACAAAAATGACAAAAATGACAAAAATGACAAAAATGACAAAAATGACAAAAATGACAAAAATGACAAAAATGACAAAAATGACAAAAATGACAAAAATGACAAAAATGACAAAAATGACAAAAATGACAAAAATGACAAAAATGACAAAAATGACAAAAATGACAAAAATGACAAAAATGACAAAAATGACAAAAATGACAAAAATGACAAAAATGACAAAAATGACAAAAATGACAAAAATGACAAAAATGACAAAAATGACAAAAATGACAAAAATGACAAAAATGACAAAAATGACAAAAATGACAAAAATGACAAAAATGACAAAAATGACAAAAATGACAAAAATGACAAAAATGACAAAAATGACAAAAATGACAAAAATGACAAAAATGACAAAAATGACAAAAATGACAAAAATGACAAAAATGACAAAAATGACAAAAATGACAAAAATGACAAAAATGACAAAAATGACAAAAATGACAAAAATGACAAAAATGACAAAAATGACAAAAATGACAAAAATGACAAAAATGACAAAAATGACAAAAATGACAAAAATGACAAAAATGACAAAAATGACAAAAATGACAAAAATGACAAAAATGACAAAAATGACAAAAATGACAAAAATGACAAAAATTACAAAAATGACAAAAATGACAAAAATGACAAAAATGACAAAAATGACAAAAATGACAAAAATGACAAAAATGACAAAAATGACAAAAATGACAAAAATGACAAAAATGACAAAAATGACAAAAATGACAAAAATGACAAAAATGACAAAAATGACAAAAATGACAAAAATGACAAAAATGACAAAAATGACAAAAATGACAAAAATGACAAAAATGACAAAAATGACAAAAATGACAAAAATGACAAAAATGACAAAAATGACAAAAATGACAAAAATGACAAAAATGACAAAAATGACAAAAATGACAAAAATGACAAAAATGACAAAAATGACAAAAATGACAAAAATGACAAAAATGACAAAAATGACAAAAATGACAAAAATGACAAAAATGACAAAAATGACAAAAATGACAAAAATGACAAAATGACAAAAATGACAAAAATGACAAAAATGACAAAAATGACAAAAATAACAAAAATTACAAAAATTACAAAAATTACAAAAATGACAAAAATGACAAAAATGACAAAAATGACAAAAATGACAAAAATGACAAAAATGACAAAAATGACAAAAATGACAAAAATGACAAAAATGACAAAAATGACAAAAATGACAAAAATGACAAAAAGACAAAAATGACAAAATGACAAAAATTACAAAAATTACAAAAATTACAAAAATTCCAAAAATGACAAAAATGACAAAAATGACAAAAATGACAAAAATGCCAAAAATGACAAAAATGACAAAAATGACAAAAATGACAAAAATGACAAAAATGACAAAAATGACAAAAATGACAAAAATGACAAAAATGACAAAAATGACAAAAATGACAAAAATGACAAAAATGACAAAAATGACAAAAATGACAAAAATGACAAAAATGACAAAAATGACAAAAATGACAAAAATGACAAAAATGACAAAAATGACAAAAATGACAAAAATGACAAAAATGACAAAAATGACAAAAATGACAAAAATGACAAAAATGACAAAAATGACAAAAATGACAAAAATGACAAAAATGACAAAAATTACAAAAATGACAAAAATGACAAAAATGACAAAAATGACAAAAATGACAAAAATAACAAAAATTACTAAAATTACAAAAAATTACAAAAATGACAAAAATGACAAAAATGACAAAAATGACAAGAATGACAAAAAGACAAAAATGACAAAATGACAAAAATAACAAAAATTACAAAAATTCCAAAAATGACAAAAATGACAAAAATGACAAAAATGACAAAAATGACAAAAATGACAAAAATGAAAAAATAACAAAAATGACAAAAATGACAAAAATGACAAAAATGACAAAAATTACAAAAATTACAAAAATGACAAAAATGACAAAAATGACAAAAATGACAAAAATGACAAAAATGACAAAAATGACAAAAATGACAAAAATGACAAAAATGACAAAAATGACAAAAATGACAAAAATGACAAAAATGACAAAAATGACAAAAATGACAAAAATGACAAAAATGACAAAAATGACAAAAATGACAAAAATGACAAAAATGACAAAAATGACAAAAATGACAAAAATGACAAAAATGACAAAAATGACAAAAATGACAAAAATGACAAAAATGACAAAAATGACAAAAATGACAAAAATGACAAAAATGACAAAAATGACAAAAATGACAAAAATGACAAAAATGACAAAAATGACAAAAATGACAAAAATGACAAAAATGACAAAAATGACAAAAATGACAAAAATGACAAAAATGACAAAAATGACAAAAATGACAAAAATGAAAAAAATGAAAAAAATGACAAAAATGACAAAAATGACAAAAATGACAAAAATGACAAAAATGACAAAAATGACAAAAATGACAAAAATGACAAAAATGACAAAAATGACAAAAATGACAAAATGACAAAAATGACAAAAATGACAAAAATGACAAAAATGACAAAAATGACAAAAATGACAAAAATGACAAAAATGACAAAAATGACAAAAATGACAAAAATGACAAAAATGACAAAAATGACAAAAATGACAAAAATGACAAAAATGACAAAAATGACAAAAATGACAAAAATGACAAAAATGACAAAAATGACAAAAATGACAAAAATGACAAAAATGACAAAAATGACAAAAATGACAAAAATGACAAAAATGACAAAAATGACAAAAATGACAAAAATGACAAAAATGACAAAAATGACAAAAATGACAAAAATGACAAAAATGACAAAAATGACAAAAATGACAAAAATGACAAAAATGACAAAAATGACAAAAATGACAAAAATGACAAAAATGACAAAAATGACAAAAATGACAAAAATGACAAAAATGACAAAAATGACAAAAATGACAAAAATGACAAAAATGACAAAAATGACAAAAATGACAAAAATGACAAAAATGACAAAAATGACAAAAATGACAAAAATGACAAAAATGACAAAAATGACAAAAATGACAAAAATGACAAAAATGACAAAAATGACAAAAATGACAAAAATGACAAAAATGACAAAAATGACAAAAATGACAAAAATGACAAAAATGACAAAAATGACAAAAATGACAAAAATGACAAAAATGACAAAAATGACAAAAATGACAAAAATGACAAAAATGACAAAAATGACAAAAATGACAAAAATGACAAAAATGACAAAAATGACAAAAATGACAAAAATGACAAAAATGACAAAAATGACAAAAATGACAAAAATGACAAAAATGACAAAAATGACAAAAATGACAAAAATGACAAAAATGACAAAAATGACAAAAATGACAAAAATGACAAAAATGACAAAAATGACAAAAATGACAAAAATGACAAAAATGACAAAAATGACAAAAATGACAAAAATGACAAAAATGACAAAAATGACAAAAATGACAAAAATGACAAAAATGACAAAAATGACAAAAATGACAAAAATGACAAAAATGACAAAAATGACAAAAATGACAAAAATGACAAAAATGACAAAAATGACAAAAATGACAAAAATGACAAAAATGACAAAAATGACAAAAATGACAAAAATGACAAAAATGACAAAAATGACAAAAATGACAAAAATGACAAAAATGACAAAAATGACAAAAATGACAAAAATGACAAAAATGACAAAAATGACAAAAATGACAAAAATGACAAAAATGACAAAAATGACAAAAATGACAAAAATGACAAAAATGACAAAAATGACAAAAATGACAAAAATGACAAAAATGACAAAAATGACAAAAATGACAAAAATGACAAAAATGACAAAAATGACAAAAATGACAAAAATGACAAAAATGACAAAAATGACAAAAATGACAAAAATGACAAAAATGACAAAAATGACAAAAATGACAAAAATGACAAAAATGACAAAAATGACAAAAATGACAAAAATGACAAAAATGACAAAAATGACAAAAATGACAAAAATGACAAAAATGACAAAAATGACAAAAATGACAAAAATGACAAAAATGACAAAAATGACAAAAATGACAAAAATGACAAAAATGACAAAAATGACAAAAATGACAAAAATGACAAAAATGACAAAAATGACAAAAATGACAAAAATGACAAAAATGACAAAAATGACAAAAATGACAAAAATGACAAAAATGACAAAAATGACAAAAATGACAAAAATGACAAAAATGACAAAAATGACAAAAATGACAAAAATGACAAAAATGACAAAAATGACAAAAATGACAAAAATGACAAAAATGACAAAAATGACAAAAATGACAAAAATGACAAAAATGACAAAAATGACAAAAATGACAAAAATGACAAAAATGACAAAAATGACAAAAATGACAAAAATGACAAAAATGACAAAAATGACAAAAATGACAAAAATGACAAAAATGACAAAAATGACAAAAATGACAAAAATGACAAAAATGACAAAAATGACAAAAATGACAAAAATGACAAAAATGACAAAAATGACAAAAATGACAAAAATGACAAAAATGACAAAAATGACAAAAATGACAAAAATGACAAAAATGACAAAAATGACAAAAATGACAAAAATGACAAAAATGACAAAAATGACAAAAATGACAAAAATGACAAAAATGACAAAAATGACAAAAATGACAAAAATGACAAAAATGACAAAAATGACAAAAATGACAAAAATGACAAAAATGACAAAAATGACAAAAATGACAAAAATGACAAAAATGACAAAAATGACAAAAATGACAAAAATGACAAAAATGACAAAAATGACAAAAATGACAAAAATGACAAAAATGACAAAAATGACAAAAATGACAAAAATGACAAAAATGACAAAAATGACAAAAATGACAAAAATGACAAAAATGACAAAAATGACAAAAATGACAAAAATGACAAAAATGACAAAAATGACAAAAATGACAAAAATGACAAAAATGACAAAAATGACAAAAATGACAAAAATGACAAAAATGACAAAAATGACAAAAATGACAAAAATGACAAAAATGACAAAATGACAAAAATGACAAAAATGACAAAAATGACAAAAATGACAAAAATGACAAAAATGACAAAAATGACAAAAATGACAAAAATGACAAAAATGACAAAAATGACAAAAATGACAAAAATGACAAAAATGACAAAAATGACAAAAATGACAAAAATGACAAAAATGACAAAAATGACAAAAATAACAAAAATGACAAAAATGACAAAAATTACAAAAATGACAAAAATGACAAAAATGACAAAAATGACAAAAATGACAAAAATGACAAAAATGACAAAAATGACAAAAATGACAAAAATGACAAGAATGACAAAAAGACAAAAATGACAAAATGACAAAAATTACAAAAATTACAAAAATTCCAAAAATGACAAAAATGACAAAAATGACAAAAATGACAAAAATGACAAAAATGACAAAAATGACAAAAATGACAAAAATTACAAAAATGACAAAAATGACAAAAATGACAAAAATGACAAAAATTACAAAAATGACAAAAATGACAAAAATGACAAAAATGACAAAAATGACAAAAATGACAAAAATGACAAAAATGACAAAAATGACAAAAATGACAAAAATGACAAAAATGACAAAAATGACAAAAATGACAAAAATGACAAAAATGACAAAAATGACAAAAATGACAAAAATGACAAAAATGACAAAAATGACAAAAATGACAAAAATGACAAAAATGACAAAAATGACAAAAATGACAAAAATGACAAAAATGACAAAAATGACAAAAATGACAAAAATGACAAAAATGACAAAAATGACAAAAATGACAAAAATGACAAAAATGACAAAAATGACAAAAATGACAAAAATGACAAAAATGACAAAAATGACAAAAATGACAAAAATGACAAAAATGACAAAAATGACAAAAATGACAAAAATGACAAAAATGACAAAAATGACAAAAATGACAAAAATGACAAAAATGACAAAAATGACAAAAATGACAAAAATGACAAAAATGACAAAAATGACAAAAATGACAAAAATGACAAAAATGACAAAAATGACAAAAATGACAAAAATGACAAAAATGACAAAAATGACAAAAATGACAAAAATGACAAAAATGACAAAAATGACAAAAATGACAAAAATGACAAAAATGACAAAAATGACAAAAATGACAAAAATGACAAAAATGACAAAAATGACAAAAATGACAAAAATGACAAAAATGACAAAAATGACAAAAATGACAAAAATGACAAAAATGACAAAAATGACAAAAATGACAAAAATGACAAAAATGACAAAAATGACAAAAATGACAAAAATGACAAAAATGACAAAAATGACAAAAATGACAAAAATGACAAAAATGACAAAAATGACAAAAATGACAAAAATGACAAAAATGACAAAAATGACAAAAATGACAAAAATGACAAAAATGACAAAAATGACAAAAATGACAAAATGACAAAAATGACAAAAATGACAAAAATGACAAAAATGACAAAAATGACAAAAATGACAAAAATGACAAAAATGACAAAAATGACAAAAATGACAAAAATGACAAAAATGACAAAAATAACAAAAATGACAAAAATGACAAAAATTACAAAAATGACAAAAATGACAAAAATGACAAAAATGACAAAAATGACAAAAATGACAAAAATGACAAAATGACAAAAATGACAAAAATGACAAAAATGACAAAAATGACAAAAATGACAAAAATGACAAAAAGACAAAAATGACAAAATGACAAAAATTACAAAAATTACAAAAATTCCAAAAATGACAAAAATGACAAAAATGACAAAAATGACAAAAATGACAAAAATGACAAAAATTACAAAAATTACAAAAATGACAAAAATGACAAAAATGACAAAAATGACAAAAACGACAAAAACGACAAAAATGACAAAAATGACAAAAATGACAAAAATGACAAAAATGACAAAAATGACAAAAATGACAAAAATGACAAAAATGACAAAAATGACAAAAATGACAAAAATGACAAAAATGACAAAAATGACAAAAATGACAAAAATGACAAAAATGACAAAAATGACAAAAATGACAAAAATGACAAAAATGACAAAAATGACAAAAATGACAAAAATGACAAAAATGACAAAAATGACAAAAATGACAAAAATGACAAAAATGACAAAAATGACAAAAATGACAAAAATGACAAAAATGACAAAAATGACAAAAATGACAAAAATGACAAAAATGACAAAAATTACAAAAATGACAAAAATGACAAAAATTACAAAAATGACAAAATTGACAAAAATGACAAAAATGACAAAAATAACAAAAATTACTAAAATTACAAAAAATTACAAAAATGACAAAAATGACAAAAATGACAAAAATGACAAGAATGACAAAAAGACAAATATGACAAAATGACAAAAATAACAAAAATTACAAAAATTCCAAAAATGACAAAAATGACAAAAATGACAAAAATGACAAAAACGACAAAAATGACAAAAATGACAAAAATGACAAAAATGACAAAAATGACAAAAATGACAAAATGACAAAAATGACAAAAATGACAAAAATGACAAAAATGACAAAAATGAAAAAATAACAAAAATGACAAAAATGACAAAAATGACAAAAATGACAAAAATGACAAAAATTACAAAAATGACAAAAATGACAAAAATGACAAAAATGACAAAAATGACAAAAATGACAAAAATGACAAAAATGACAAAAATGACAAAAATGACAAAAATGACAAAAATGACAAAAATGACAAAAATGACAAAAATGACAAAAATGACAAAAATGACAAAAATGACAAAAATGACAAAAATGACAAAAATGACAAAAATGACAAAAATGACAAAAATGACAAAAATGACAAAAATGACAAAAATGACAAAAATGACAAAAATGACAAAAATGACAAAAATGACAAAAATGACAAAAATGACAAAAATGACAAAAATGACAAAAATGACAAAAATGACAAAAATGACAAAAATGACAAAAATGACAAAAATGACAAAAATGACAAAAATGACAAAAATGACAAAAATTACAAAAATTACAAAAATGACAAAAATGACAAAAATGACAAAAATGACAAAAATGACAAAAATGACAAAAATGACAAAAATGACAAAAATGACAAAAATGACAAAAATGACAAAAATGACAAAAATGACAAAAATGACAAAAATGACAAAAATGACAAAAATGACAAAAATGACAAAAATGACAAAAATGACAAAAATGACAAAAATGACAAAAATGACAAAAATGACAAAAATGACAAAAATGACAAAAATGACAAAAATGACAAAAATGACAAAATGACAAAAATGACAAAAATGACAAAAATGACAAAAATGACAAAAATGACAAAAATTACAAAAATTACAAAAATTACAAAAATTACAAAAATGACAAAAATGACAAAAATGACAAAAATGACAAAAATGACAAAAATGACAAAAATGACAAAAATGACAAAAATGACAAAAATGACAAAAATGACAAAAATGACAAAAATGACAAAAATGACAAAAATGACAAAAATGACAAAAATGACAAAAATGACAAAAATGACAAAAATGACAAAAATGACAAAAATGACAAAAATGACAAAAATGACAAAAATGACAAAATGACAAAAATGACAAAAATGACAAAAATGACAAAAATGACAAAAATGACAAAAATGACAAAAATGACAAAAATGACAAAAATGACAAAAATGACAAAAATGACAAAAATGACAAAAATGACAAAAATGACAAAAATGACAAAAATGACAAAAATGACAAAAATGACAAAAATGACAAAAATGACAAAAATGACAAAAATGACAAAAATGACAAAAATGACAAAAATGACAAAAATGACAAAAATGACAAAAATGACAAAAATGACAAAAATGACAAAAATGACAAAAATGACAAAAATGACAAAAATGACAAAAATGACAAAAATGACAAAAATGACAAAAATGACAAAAATGACAAAAATAACAAAAATGACAAAAATGACAAAAATGACAAAAATGACAAAAATGACAAAAATGACAAAAATGACAAAAATGACAAAAATGACAAAAATGACAAAAATGACAAAAATGACAAAAATGACAAAAATGACAAAAATGACAAAAATGACAAAAATGACAAAAATAACAAAAATGACAAAAATGACAAAAATGAAAAAAATGACAAAAATGACAAAAATGACAAAAATGACAAAAATGACAAAAATGACAAAATGACAAAATGACAAAAATGACAAAAATGACAAAAATGACAAAAATGACAAAAAAGACACAAATGACAAAAAATGACAAAATTTATAAAATTTTTAAAATTTACAAAATTTAAAAAATTTACAAAATTTACAAAATTTACAAAATTTACAAAATTTACAAAATTTACAAAATTTACAAAATTTACAAAATTTACAAAATTTACAAAATTTACAAAATTTACAAAATTTACAAAATTTACAAAATTTACAAAATTTACAAAATTTACAAAATTTACAAAATTTACAAAATTTACAAAATTTACAAAATTTACAAAATTTACAAAATTTACAAAATTTACAAAATTTACAAATTTTACAAAATTTACAAAATTTACAAAATTTACAAAATTTACAAAATTTACAAAATTTACAAAATTTACAAAATTTACAAAATTTACAAAATTTACAAAATTTACAAAATTTACAAAATTTACAAAATTTACAAAATTTACAAAATTTACAAAATTTACAAAATTTACAAAATTTACAAAATTTACAAAATTTACAAAATTTACAAAATTTACAAAATTTACAAAATTTACAAAATTTACAAAATTTACAAAATTTACAAAATTTACAAAATTTACAAAATTTACAAAATTTACAAAATTTACAAAATTTACAAAATTTACAAAATTTACAAAATTTACAAAATTTACAAAATTTACAAAATTTACAAAATTTACAAAATTTACAAAATTTACAAAATTTACAAAATTTACAAAATTTACAACATTTACAAAATTTACAAAATTTACAAAATTTACAAAATTTACAAAATTTACAAAATTTACAAAATTTACAAAATTTACAAAATTTACAAAATTTACAAAATTTACAAAATTTACAAAATTTACAAAATTTACAAAATTTACAAAATTTACAAAATTTACAAAATTTACAAAATTTACAAAATTTACAAAATTTACAAAATTTACAAAATTTACAAAATTTACAAAATTTACAAAATTTACAAAATTTACAAAATTTACAAAATTTACAAAATTTACAAAATTTACAAAATTTACAAAATTTACAAAATTTACAAAATTTACAAAATTTACAAAATTTACAAAATTTACAAAATTTACAAAATTTACAAAATTTACAAAATTTACAAAATTTACAAAATTTACAAAATTTACAAAATTTACAAAATTTACAAAATTTACAAAATTTACAAAATTTACAAAATTTACAAAATTTACAAAATTTACAAAATTTACAAAATTTACAAAATTTACAAAATTTACAAAATTTACAAAATTTACAAAATTTACAAAATTTACAAAATTTACAAAATTTACAAAATTTACAAAATTTAAAAAATTTACAAAATTTACAAAATTTACAAAATTTACAAAATTTACAAAATTTACAAAATTTACAAAATTTACAAAATTTACAAAATTTACAAAATTTACAAAATTTACAAAATTTACAAAATTTACAAAATTTACAAAATTTACAAAATTTACAAAATTTCCAAAATTTACAAAATTTACAAAATTTACAAAATTTACAAAATTTACAAAATTTAAAAAACTTACAAAATTTACAAAAATTACAAAGTTCACAAAGTTCACAAAATTTACAAAATTTACAAAATTAACAAAATTTACAAAATTTACAAAATTTACAAAATTTACAAAATTTACAAAATTTACAAAATTTACAAAATTTACAAAATTTACAAAATTTACAAAATTTACAAAATTTACAAAATTTACAAAATTTACAAAATTTACAAAATTTACAAAATTTACAAAATTTACAAAATTTACAAAATTTACAAAATTTACAAAATTTACAAAATTTACAAAATTTACAAAATTTACAAAGTTTACAAAATTTACAAAATTTACAAAATTTACAAAATTTTCAAAATTTACAAAATTTACAAAATGTACAAAATTTACAAAATTTACAAAATTTACAAAATTTACAAAATTTACAAAATTTACAAAATTTACAAAATTTACAAAATTTACAAAATTTACAAAATTTACAAAATTTACAAAATTTACAAAATTTACAAAATTTACAAAATTTACAAAATTTACAAAATTTACAAAATTTACAAAATTTACAAAATTTACAAAATTTACAAAATTTGCAAAATTTACAAAATTTACAAAATTTACAAAATTTACAAAATTTACAAAATTTACAAAATTTACAAAATTTACAAAATTTACAAAGTTTACAAAATTTACAAAATTTACAAAATTTGCAAAATTTACAAAATTTACAAAATTTACAAAATTTACAAAATTTACAAAATTTACAAAATTTACAAAATTTACAAAATTTACAAAATTTACAAAATTTACAAAATTTACAAAATTTACAAAATTTACAAAATTTACAAAATTTACAAAATTTACAAAATTTACAAAATTTACAAAATTTACAAAATTTACAAAATTTACAAAATTTACAAAATTTACAAAATTTACAAAATTTACAAATTTTACAAAATTTATAAAATTTACGAAATTTACAAAATTTACAAAATTTACAAAATTTACAAAATTTACAAAATTTACAAAATTTACAAAATTTACAAAATTTAAAAATTTACAAAATTTACAAAATTACAAAATTTACAAAATTTACAAAATTTACAAAATTTACAAAATTTACAAAATTTACAAAATTTACAAAATTTACAAAATTTACAAAATTTACAAAATTTACAAAATTTACAAAATTTACAAAATTTACAAAATTTATGCATTTGTGCATGTTTTATGCATTTTAATATTTTTTTCAATATTTTTTTCTTGTTTAAATTTTTCCTCCACAGGTGCATTTCATTCTTTCTCAAAAAAATTTCCTTAATAAATTTTTTGACTTTTTATTTCAAATGGTTTTGAAAAACAAACTACACATTATTCTGTTTTAAATTTCCGTACCAATGAATACTTACACAAGATTCAAATAAAATGAAAAAGCGCTTTTCTGTTTTTTTTCATGTCACGATCAAATATTCACTTATTTTTTATTAAGGAAATAATGTTCCAATCATTAATTTCAGACGAACAACTGTTTTGTTAAGTTCAATTTATATTTTCGTTGATAAAGTTGTACTCAACCATGTTCAATAACCCTTTTCATTGTCGGAATTGATTGAAGATTCGTGACTTATTCAGTTAGAGTTGTTACAAATAACAATCAAGCGGATTGCCCAGAGACATAATCCATGTCTGCGGGTTGGTAATAAAATTAAATATTTTCATTCAAGAACGCCTCCAAACCTTTTTCGAAGGGTCCAGCTCCCTATGGCGAGCGGCGAGTTTTTATTATCATTGTTATTGCTATTATGGGCATCGACTTGAACGGTCGTCGTTGTTTGGTGTTATTACGGTTCTCTGATCAGTCCAACGAGAGTATTTTGTTGGCTGTTGGAGAGTGTTTATTATGTTGATGTTCCTCGTCCATATTCAAAACCTTCTTTTCGGGGATCCGTATGGACTTTTGACAGATGTCAGCAGAAAAAAGGTCGAGGACGGTGAACTTCCACTACTGACAGCAATCAAGAGCAAGCACTAGGGTGGGTCTCCAAAAATATGTTTTTAATTCTAGCTTTAACCATCTTCTTTCCTTGCAGTCATTATAAAAACTAGAATCTGAAAATTGAAATAACAATTTTTGACATAGTTATACATAAGTAACCACCCCATGGGAATTGTCGTTGTCGTTTTGAGAACCATCTTCAATCCTTTAGTGGTTTGATTGAGATGATGGGTTTCTAGAATTGAATGCAAACCAAAACAAACATTCACAAAAGCCGGTCCTCGCTCGGGTAACCTTGGGAGAATCGAAAGCCGCAGCATATCTTCAGAAATGGATGCATCCATCTCTCTGCGGCCAGTCGGTATGACTGAATGACAACGAGCATAACAAATGGAAGAAAAATGGAGAAAAAAACATTGAAGCCCGTCGTGAATCTTACACAGCATTTCAAAAGATTTAGGATGTCAATCGGAAAATCATTGAGCCTAAGATTCCTCTATTTTGTTGAGTTTTTGCAACAAACATATTTCTGATGAATTTAACTAGCAACTAGCAAAATTTTCGTTACCTATCTAACATTTTCTTAACCTCATCATTAAATTGAATTTTATTTAATTAATATTCAAAACATAATGTTTTCGAAATTGTATGAGAAATTATTCAATAAGATTGTCTCACTTTTCGTATCTTTTGATATTTTTGTGGGATTTGAGTGAAAATTGAATAATTTACAGATATTTACATTTTGAACGTTATCTCCGACGCTCTTTGAACTTAGTCTAATGTCATCTGTGTCTGTCTGTCATCCCGAATTCTCACAAAACCAAACTCCTTTCAATAATGAAGTAAACATAAACCGCACATTGAAACTCATGAACGCTTTGTGTTTATTTATTTTCTAAAAACAGGAAATCGATTACCTTTCCTCGTAGCCTCAATTTTATGTATATCAAGCCGTCATTTCTAACATAAAAATAAAGAAGATCTTTACCCAGATTCTCAAAAAAGGTCATCGAAGGCCCTGGCAACTGGAGGCCATTAACCCTTTTTTATTTCTTCATTTCCATGTCTTTCTTCTCCCCTTGACGATGCACTGTTTAGAATGGGCAACCACCTACAATTTAAGCATCATCTCTATTTGCGGTCGAGAGGATCGTTTTTCGTACACTGCCGGTCATGAATTTTTCAACAAAAGAACCTACCAAGTTTTGATTCGTTTTTTTTTTTAAAGAGTTGAGAGTTGGTACAAATATTCTAATTACTTTTTACAAGTTTTCATGCTTTATTCATGACATATTGGAAACCATCAATTAAGGTTTTCAATGTACTGTGAATAAAAAAAAGTTTCCGTGCATCACTACATTTGTTACACCAAAACGTTCACACCGTTCGTAAAAATTATTCAAATTAAGACTCTAAGTCCTCTTTTTTCTCGAGGAGTTTTTTGGCTTGCAATCTTGTTTTATGCAAAAACGACGTTTTCATTTGCGTTTTCAACGTTTCGATCCTTTTCGGATCTTTTTCAAGGACTAAAAAAGTGTTAATTAAGTTAGTTTTGCTGATCATAATTTATGCTTTCTTACCAAAAAGATGCCGTTTTCTTGTGAGTATCGACTCGGCTGATCGTGTATAGCAGTCTTTTGATTGCGTACAGATATTTGCGAAAAAAATCCGTTTGTCTAGTGTTTTGAGATTAATTTTCCCCAGCATCGAACTTTCAGCACAGTCTTCACTATTCACTTAACTTGTTTTGATAAAAAATCAGTTGTTGTGTATGTGTGTTGATAATGTAGTCTTTTGTGTGCATTTATTATTACCTGGTAGTTCGCTAATTTTTTAAATAATTGGAAAATGTTTGCGTATGAAGAGAGGATGTTTTCTATGTCTTTCCTAAAGTTAACTGTGTTTTTAGTTGTTTCAATGTGGCAGCTTTGTAGCCAAGACAACATATTCTATATGTGAAATATAAGATTTAAAGTTATTTTGATAACTTTTGCAGCAGTTTTCTGTGATTTTTTGGGATGTTTCATATGAGAAATAGCCTTTCCAATTTGCTTTTTTTCACTCTGTTTTTGTTTGCCAGAGCCGGACAACAGCTTTCTTAAACTGTGCTCTGTTTACGAGAGACGTAATAATCTAATAGTGTTCTTAGAAACCACCTTCTCAACCAGAAGGCCAATTCAGCTGCAGTAGTCTTAAAAATTCAAATCAAATTGAAAAATTGGAAGCATCAGCCTTAAAACCTGCGCTTCCTATGCCAATTCTGTTTTTTTTACCACCAGAAGGCCAAATCAAAACAAACCACCAGCAACAGCAGCCTTAAAACTCTGTGCTTTCTAATTCTATTTCCTTTTATTATTTTTTCATCGGAAGGTCAAATTGAAGAAGGCAATCAGCAGCAGCAGCCTTAAAAATCTTCGCTTTCAAAGCCAATTCCGTCTTTTCCACAGGAAGGCCAAACCAAAGTGAACAATCAGCAGAAGCTGCCTGAAAATCTGCGCTTCCAAAGCTATTCCGTCTTTTCCACCGAAAGGCAAAATCAGAACAAACAATCAGCAGCAGCAGCCAGAGATGCCAATGTGCCTGACTTTTCAGGGTGTGCCTTATTTTTCGAGGCTTAGCCTGACAACCTAATAAGCCATTGAATTTCCCTGATTTTTTAAAATATGCATGATTTTGCCGGATTTTTGCAAATGTGATGAAAAATGTGTATCAAGGAACTTGGAACTGATCGACTGTTTGTAATAATTTAATTTGTCATTTAATAGATGTATCATTTTGATTTTGAACATGGAACGATTGTTGTTTTTTTTGTATTTAGTTAGGCACTAAGTTGGACCAATAAATGTTGTTTTTTTACCTAAGGTTGTTATGGATCGGCTTTGTTGTAGAAAATCTGACTGACGAGTGTTATGAGTACTTTTTCCATAATTTTTCTGTTACTTTAATGTAGCCAGATAACGCCTGATTTTTATCTCACCATTTCCCTGATTTTTGAAAAGAATATTGGCAACCCTGGCAGCAGCCTTTTTAATCTGCACTTTCGAAGACAATTTCGTCTATTTCCACCTATCAAACAGTCAGCCGCACCAGTCCCAAAAATCTGCGCTTCCGTCTTTATCCACCAGAAGGTCAGCAATCAGCAGCAGCAGCAGCTTTAGAAATCTGCGCTTCTTTAGCCATTTCCTTCTTTTCACACCGGAAAGCCAAACCAAAACAAACAATCAGCAGCAGCAGCCTTTAAAATCTGTGCTCCCTGTGCCAATCCTTCTATCTACCGGAGGCCGAATCAGAAACATATTTTTCGTAGCAGCAGCCTTGACTATCTGCGCTCTGTGTTCTTATTTAAAGGTCATTGTCGTGATTTCACGATTCTTATGTATCTCAATTCAGGGATTTGCTCAGACACGTCTTTCACTCACAAAAATAAATCAATGACTGACTTTGTTTTGTTTGTTTTGCCTAGTGTTGCCAAAATAACAAACGTTTCCATAGACATTTATTTTTTTATTTATCTTCAGTGTTGCCGAATACAACTTTTATTTTATTTTATTTTTTATTAAATTGGATTAATTTCTGCATATCCTTCATCTAATCCCTACTGGAAGGTAATGAGTAAATCTCCAAAATGATTTATTTTTCTGTTAAATTGTCACTTTAGATTTATTCATGAACATTTTATTGATCATGTTTTTACTTAGCTTCAGGAAAAAAATTTACTTGTTTGCCTGCTTTAAGGCGTTATAAAACATTAGTAGCACAATTTAAAGACTCTGTGAGCTGTAAGTTAAAACTGATTTTGTGTTCACATATCTTTGCAAATAACATTGAGAAAATATACATCTCTATTTTTGGCAGACATCAGTTGTTGTAAATTTGTTACTTTTTGAAGACTGGTTAATATTTTTCTTTTCTTCATTATCCTATTTTTTTAATTTTGAGCGATTCTTGAAAAAGAAAAAAAAATATACTCACAGCAACTTAGCAAGAAAATTGCCTAATGCGTTAAATTGTATAAAAATTACGTTAACTAAAATTTCAGTGGAAACTAACTTTTAATCTAACAATAAGAGAAAATTTTACATGTAAATAAAAATTGTATGAAAGTTTGGTTTCTCTTTGATAAAATTTAAAAAAAAATCAGGATTCAGGGTGCAACAAAGTAAATCATCAGATTATCTAAATTATTGAATAATTTACAAATTTTTGAAACAGGACTTTTGTTGAACATGTTGAAAGTAATTCAAAACGAAGTTGTGATTGTGAAAGTTTGTAATATGGCGACAAAATTTACTTCACATAATCCATATTTCATCGCTAATACCCAGAAAAAAACGTACTTTGATTATTTGTCTTCCGATTATGTACCAACAGCATTTTTGTTGTTGTTTTATTTAAGTTTTCTTGCATCTCAGAAAATGTAAATAGTCTTCAAGGGACATTTCTGCTAAAGTTATCGTTGTACCTAGACACATTTTATTGTATGATAAAAAAATTGAATAAATTTTTAGTTCTTTTGAAGAACTAGAGTAATTATTGGTTTGATTTTTTCTTTAAAAACCTATTTCGCGTATGATGTTTGAAGAGATCATCATTGTAGCAGTGGGAAAAATTACACTTTCACATGTCAAATCAAGGAACTATCCATTTCAAAGTTTTTTGTGTAATCACCTTTTTTTTAGACTCTTGATAAAAAACATGGAAAGCTCTTGATTGAAATGTTAAGCAAACTCTTTTTAATAAAGTTAATTAATGTGTAGTCTAAAAGAGTTTTTTTCTTTTAATAAAATAGAATATACCTTGAACAATTCATCTTTCATTAGCCAATCAAAAAGCTAAAATATCATCTTTCAGACAATTTGTTGCTTTCATAGGTATTTAAAATTTGGTTTTTACAAAATCTGAAGTGAAACCCATAATATTAGTGGAATAATGCTGTAAGTTGCATAACAGATTTGATTTGATGAAGGTTGATGGCTAGAGTTGATGTGTGAATATTTACTTTCAATTAAAATCTTTACTAGCTTGTTATAACTGTTTCAAAAAATATTGTCAGTACACAGATGAAGTTTTTCTCTCTTGGTACCCATGGTATGTCTCAGTTTTACATTGAGGTTTTTCTATAGTTTCACTTAGAAATATGCAAAAGGAATGCGCTTTTATTTTGTTAACATTAAAAAAACATTCCTTGTTTCAATAATTAGTTGATATTTCCAGTAGGAACTTTTTTGGACTGTTAAATTTGGCACTCCCTCATTTAGATGTTTTTTTTTATTGTTTTAAACATTTTTTTTTGCCATTTACAAAGTGTGAACTCAAGTCTTTGTCATCATTTTCAAATGCTGAACTAGAAACCGATGAATTAAAGCGAACGAAAAAAGACTCATCAACAAGACAAAGTCCATCTGGGTATGCTAATTTGTGAAATCTCCCTAGGCCTCATTCGACCATCATCAGCACCCAGCATTTTATTAACATTCAACTCACTCGGGCTACATACATATGTTATAATGTTGTGGGGAATGATTTTTTGACAAACCGACTACCATAACTCATGATGGTGGCTTTCGCCTCAAACTGAGCAGGTCGCTTTGTGAGATGATAGTTTCGTTATTTTTGTTTTAATTTTTTTTTTTTTTTTTGAGAACCGTTCATTACCCCCAAAAGTTTTCGGTAACAGCAGCAGCCCGCAGCCATTCCTCAATTAATATTTATCTTTTCGCGAATCTCCCCTTTTCCTCTTCAGTCGAAGAAGTGTTCGCGAAAGATCAGTTTCCCTGCTGGTGTTTTTTTCGCCTTTGTTTTTCATTAAAAGACCTTCCCCAAATCAGTTGGACGCTACCACCCAGAAGGGATTTTTGAGTAATTTTTAAGCGAAGATTGCTTAACTTGAACCTGGGTCGTAAATTAACTGCCCTCAGTCCCATTTATTCCAAGCAAGGGGGGCTAATGGCGAGAATATTCACTACCGTATGGTCTCATCAGCATAAAAATGTGTCCGTTATCTACCCCCTGAAGATCATCATGGCAGCGTCAAGCAGCATGGACATTTCTTTTTGGTGTCTCAAGTTAAGTGGTAAAGAACGTTTTACGACTAGTGATGGTTTATTGTTGAGTAACTGTCAAGATAAAAAAAATGAGAATTTTTTCGATGATAATTTCAAAGGACGCCTTAAATCAGTCAACAATCCTTACAGCTCCCCATAATTTACCTTCGATATGCATCTTCGCCATGCCAAAGCAATGTAAACACAGATAGACGATGATAGAGCCTTGAACCTACTAAATAGAGAAGATCTTACGGCAATCAGATAAAAACTTGCCAGACTGTCCATCCAATGGTCGTAGAATCGCTGAAATCGTGGCGTGGACATCTCCTCAGCAACTTTCTCAGCCCATGCAACAAGATTCTTTACGATCACGCAGGGGAAACCCTTTACGACTTGTTTCAGTCTCAGGGATGGACTTTTTTTCAACTTCATTCCACTTTTGCGACATGAATTAAACCAGCCAAAGTGTTTGACTCACCTCGAGATACAGTTAACCGATGGAAGATGGGGACAATTTCTTGAGAAAGTGTCACGAAGTAAGTGGGTGGGGGTGTTTCCAGTCAGCTAGAGATTATCCAGACACCGGTACTTAGTTCCCATTAGCAGGGAACAACCGTACTTTCAGTTGGATACCTCCGATGACGACGGGCAGGGCGAGCGTTAGGACATTTGTCACCACTTGCCAGCTATCTTGGGGACACGAATTCGGCACAGTGGGAGAAAATAAAGTTCGAAACGTTTGAATCAATTATTTTTGTTTTCTTTCAATTATTAACATTCACGGTTTTAACATAATTTTTTTTTAATGATCCAGTTGGCAGATAAGCATTAAAAAACCTATTGGTAACAAAATCAATGAACGTGTCGCCATCAGCTCGAAAGTAAAGTATTCTTTCAACTAGACTGAGGCCAAAGCCAAAGTTTGAATCAGTCAAGTTATTCTTTGTTTGGGTAGGACCCTACTTTGTAATTGAGTTACTATATCTTGCAATCTTGTTAAAGAAATACACGGCATGGCCGTAGGAACGGGGGGTTGGAGTTGTTTGGGGATTAACCTCTCCCCCCCATGAAGATCCCAAAAAGCAAGCGAGGTATTACTCTATCTCAAGTTCAAATTCTGCTACATTACTTTTCCGAAATTTTCTCACTTGTTCATAGATATACAATTTCAAATTAAATTAAACCAATTTTTGGAGATCTGATTCCATAATTCCCATAACTAAAATTGTATTCCTTTTTTCGTATTCCGGAGTCTGTATTGTATCCAGTTCAGGATAGTTGATTTTCAGTTCAGAAATTAGAAATAAAAAGATGTCTTGAAATCCTGGTTCAAATTCGGTTCTGCACTTGTATCAAATTGGAATAAAGTTTTTCGAGATCATAAGCTTTTTCAATATTTTGATAGCTGTTTTCCGAATATGAAAAATGAAAAATTTTGATTTATAGAGTATGGTGGGGTAAAAGTACGACCTTAGTGCTATCTTATTTTTAGAAAATTTTGCAGTTGTTATTCCTAAAAAACAAGAACAGCATTGAATTTCTTAGAATTTTATCCCTCTTCTAAAAAATTATGAAGAAAATCGATCCGCGCATTTGATAGCAGTAGTGAAAATGCCTAACTGCTATCAAAACGTACTCTTACCCCACCTCTGGGGCAAAAGTCCGAATGATGTGGGGTAAAAAAAACGACCATTCAAAACTTCACAATTCTACATAAAGTCAAGAGGAAAATTATTTTATATCAATCTTTGCTTATAGCAGTAACTTCTGTGTTCGCTTTTGATACAAATCCTATACATGGGCGAACAACCTGCGCGAATTTGGAGTATTTCACTAGTTGTCCATTTTCAATAGGTTTACGAAATCAATTTTTCATCGTAATTGAGCAATTTTTCTCGCGAGCAAGTCTTTGTAGAAACATAAATATGCGCTGATGTTCCAAGTGAATTTTAGAAAGAACAGCAAACTTTCCATTCAGATTTACTTCATTAGACCCTGTATATCATTCGTACTTTTGCCCCATTTGCAGTCCGTACTTTTGCCCCTTCAAGGTTTCTTGTGATTCACAGTTTATTGTGCAAAACAGAAACGTATTAATTATATTCTTTCTTCGGCATCTGCTAGTGGATGAAAACAACTAAACAGACACATTAAGACTTTTATTGAAAGCCAGAATTTCGATTGCTCAAACGTGTTTGCCGTTATTTTAAATATTACATCATTTGGACAAAAAAGTTGCTTTACCTCATTTTTCGGAGTATTTTCAACTGTTCCGAATAAAAATTATGTCTGGATGAAGGCAGTCCAAACACTACCAATCCACACCAGAGTTTTGAATTTTACTGTTCTCGGTTTGTGATAATCTCAAAACGTACTTTTACCCGACTCGTACTTTTACCCCACCTTACTCTATTCAAATTCGAAGTCTTATTTCTTACACAAAATTCAAACATTTCAAGTTTTGAAATCGCAATGCAAAATAAATAACTCAGATTCTGATCATTTAAAATTCATATTTTAATTCAGATAAACAGTACAAATTGAAAATAAATAATTTCAATAATGGATTTAGATTAAAGCTGAACTAAAGAATTTAAATAATAGATTCATGAATGAGGGCTCTTAAACTTGGCTCATAAAAATCTGATCTGGAAGAAGTTTCGGGAATCGTTTTTTTTTGTACATTTCAGAGATTGCATGGAAATTTGGATATAGATTCAAAGCGCAATATTGGAATTCAGGTTCAGAACTCAGATTCAGAATGCAGATTGAAAATTCAGAAAAAGATTTAGCTTGTAAATTAATTTCACAATTAACATAAATTGTTGAGAAATTCAAAAGATCGTGAACTAAAGATATCTTGTCAATCCAATTTCCGGATTTCTAATTAAATTATCAAATAATCAAAATTATTTTGTTTATATAATTTAGCTAAAAATCACAAATAAAAAGGAGAATTAAAGTTTTTTGTTTTATGTAAAGAACCCCAATATTATTTTAAAAAACCATCTACAGGTTATTATTGAATTCATTCTTTATGAAAAATAATTGCTGTTAAAGAAACGTGTACCTGATCTTTACATAAAAAATCTGCACATATCATATATTTTCTTGGTGTATTGTTTAACATTATTAACACATTACCAAAATTCGGCATATTATATTTCAGAAACCAATAGACAAAATTTTTCTAATTCAATATAGATATTCGAGTAACTGGAAGTATTGCGTTAAACTTAGTAGCATGAGTTTTCATTATTAGATTCATAACATTTGAATTACGCTTTTTAATGGAGCATTTACTAGCGGAAAGCGAACAAAATGTGATATTTCGTATTTGGTCCGTAATGTGTTAATATTGCAGTTTTTCAAGCGAAATTTCAAACTAACATCATTAATTCGGTTCAAGTTTGCACCAAGCAAATTTGATCCGAATATCTGATGATTTTTATCTCTTACTATTTTTTGCAAATAGTTGTTGCAAATAGGAAGATTGGGCTGTTTGATTTGAGTATAGACTAATTTGATTTAAGAAATGGAAGGCTCTTCTTAAAAAGCTTACATATGCTCAAATCAACTAAGTTTGATCTACTAGACTCTTAAACAAATTCAAAGACTTACCATCAATGAAAGCAAATTCAGCTCCCCTTTAGGTTTAGGGCCAATTTATTAAAGTTTCAATTTAACACGAAAACTTTTAAGGTAAATGTTCTAAAAAATGAATAATCATATAGTTACGAACATAATTTGTTATATTTTTTTTTTTGGATTTGTGCATTGTTTGGCAAAAAATCATTGGTGAAAATCAATCATCAAACCGCTCCCCCCCCATGAGTGGGTTCTTCCTACGGCCCTGATACAGGGTATAATAAATTATCATTAAATTTGATTCAGAAAAGAAAGTACAGTAAACTGGGATAACAGTGATTACTTTTTTTTCTTTTTCGTTACACCTGAAAATTAAAAAATAATTACTGAGGAAGAGGTTTTAAAATATGATAAATAGTTTCAGAATATTTAAACGACAAAAGTGACAACAGTTAAATGTTTATCACAAAACTAAATTTTCATGTGTCGGGGTAACTTTAATCAGCACTTTTAACGAATCCCAAAATCTTCAAAATCATTATTTTGGTACCATATATCAAAAAAAAAAAAACATAAATACAATGAACAATGATGATGCATACATTTGGGAGCAAAAATTATAAATCTTGTTGAATATTTTTAGCTACAAAATACAAATTATACTTGACCTTCATACAATCCCCTATGTTCACTTCCTACCTCCATTTTATTTTACCCTTCAAAGTTGACCATTTGATAGGTTTCCTAGACATTTGTCCTATACGGGATAACTCTTAGAAAGATGTTCCAATTTAAAAAAAAATATCACTGATTTACTTTAAAAATAGCACAAAATATATACATATACAAAGGAAAAAAGATTTAATTTTACATTTGACATCCCGTTTGATTCTAAATGAATTGAATTCGTCAGAAGAGGCGTTTGTTTTGGAGCCTCCAAAAAATAATATATTTTAATTTTTTTTTCAATAATGCTGCTAATTTTTCTGTTAGCAAGGCTGAACACTGGTCTCTCTGATTCTAGAGTGTTTATCACCGAAGAGATAGAGTTTCTGTGAAATCTTGGACAAAACATGTCGAAGCAGGTGCAAAGCAATTTGAAATGTCTTATTTGACATTGAAATAGAATAAAACAATACTATCACACGTATCCACACGGACAGGCAATTCAGGACGATTTTTGAAAAAAAAATCTAAAAAGGTCAAATCAGAACAAAATCTGATGACTTTAAAAACACAAAAGAAAAAAAAATTACAGAAAATTTCCAGGTAATATTGCTTTATCGAATCCTACATTGAAAAAAAAAGATTCAAACTAAAAATTTAAAGTTGATTAAAAAAAACATGGTAGTCTCAAAATTCGATGATTTTTTTTGTGGTGGGGAATAATGTGGTCTACAACTTTTCTCAACACCGCAAAGTGAGGAATCTTTTATGTTTTTTTTATGAAAACCGAAAAACATATCTTTGTGCAATGATAAAACTTTAAAAGAAGCAGATCAATATAGTAATCCATTGAATCTGGGCATCAAAAGGATCTCAAGGATCAGTCCTGGAAACGTCAAGTAAATGATCAATGCCGCCAAATTTAAAATTCGATAAAAAGGTTTATAACTATATAGACGCACAAACAAAGCTAAAACTTTTCAATACTTTCGTATACCCTTATATGGTGATTTTCTGTATTCCAATGTTTCTGAAAGATCTTAAAACAGAATACGAAAAGCCCTCAACTCCTGTGTACAAAATATTTTCAAATTATCGCGATTTTCTCGAGTGTCACATCTACAAAAACTTCTCATCGGTTTTACATTTGAAAGTTTTTATGAATATCGCTCTTATGCAGTTATCCATAGAATCTTGAAAACTAGTAAACCTAATTATTTGAAAACTTTTCACACGCCACTAAGAAACTCACGAACCAGGAATATATTGATCCCTTCGCTAAGCTTGTGATATTATGGTAGAACATTTTTTGTCAGAGGAATTGTTAATTGGAAAAATTCACCCAATAATTTTAAAATAATAATAATGAATGATGAATCAGAGTTTAAAAAGAGGTTGTTTGAAGAATTCATGGAGTAAATCGAAATAAGAAAAAAAATGATACAAGAACAAACTGATGGAACCATTAGTTATCAAGAAGAAGAAATTTAAGTGAAATGTGTTCCCCAGGTTGTAACAAATTAAAAATTGAAATCTTCCGTTGCAAGAATAAAAAACTATAATAATAATCATAATATTTAAAAATAAGAATCAACATAAAACATATGATCGCAATAATTTTAGATGGGAGAGGGGCTTCGTTTGATCAAACTTTATGGAGCGTTTAACTTAGTCTCAATAAAAACGACCAGATGCTTTGAGTTCACATAAACATTTTATTTCCAATGATACAATTTAATGAACAATACAATAATTTTTGAAAATCTATGCATACATTTACTTTATTTTGTTCCCTTATCATATAAATTGAAAATTTTAGGGTTATCTTCAGAATTAAAATACCTTTAGCAGCAATTTGTTGTTTATTTATGGGTCTAAACGAATGTGAATTTTCCCTGAAGAAATTTCTTAAAACTAGCGTTAGAAATCATATCAAAGTTGCACTAAAATTTAATTTATATATTTTTTCAAAATCTTAAAAAAAAATACTAACCACAAAGAATGTAAACTCTAGCCTTAATTCTTAGATAAAATTTACTTGGGAATGTATGAAATTATTGTTATTCCCAGGATTTCAGCAAATTTGATCAACATGTTATGTTAAAAACATTTTCTCACCAAATGCAGGAAAAGAGAGTAGAGCTTCGAGGGCAAATTTTAACCGACCGAAAGACATTTTGGAAATACGAACAGAAACCGAAATTTTTATCAGTGAATTTGAACGACAAATTAAAAAAAAATAGATATCTCTCGTTTTTAAGTTATTGGAGTGATATACTAGGCTCCAGAAAACTTTTGAATGGAAGTAATGAGTTGATTCAGCCGGTTTGAATAAAAAGATTTTATATGAGAACGAGTTCAATGTTTTTTTATGCATCGTAGAAAGATTTTGAAAAATTTTCGTTTTTAGGCAAAAATGTTATGCAAATGAAGTCCATGAACGAATATTTAAAGTTTTCCAAAAGGATAACAAACCCTCTATTTAATAACGTATTTTAAAATTTTCGGCAGATTTTTTTCGGTTTGCATCATATAAAAACTAAGTTGAATTCCTTTTTGAAGATGTGAAATAAATAGTTGTTGTTATTTCGATATAACTTTTTTTACCTAGCTAATAGGCTTGTAATTATCTATAGAGTTTTGCGTATAATGGCGTATGATTTTTGACACCCTAGTTCACTATTCACTAACAGGTGGCGCTGATCAAATTGGTTCTTTTTGGTAAAATTTTGTATGGAAAAAAATCTACTTGCATTTTTTAATTTTTTTCGGTGAGAGTGGCACACTTTTTGAAGAGTTCCAAAGATATCCATTAATGTCCCGCATCATTTGCGCTCGGCGTTGATGCCGAATGAGGTGGTGAAAATGGTTGAAATCGCGAAAAACTTTTCGAATTTTTCCCGGTTTGTTTACTTTTCGGACGGTGGCAAAGTTGCCAGTTACAGTATGTTAATTTATTTTTGTAAAAATTTTGCCACAATTAATAATTCCTTAAACTATTATTTCTTTAATTCTAAATATTATTATAACTGAATAGAAACTAACAAAAGCTGGGAGCTGGAAAACCGAATTTTATCTATATCTAGCATCTATATTGAAAAAATGACAAAATTTTACAACCGAACTGTGTTAAACTTATTAAATTTTCATATAGAGATACGTCGAATTCTAATTTACTAGAAATACTTTCGAAAACAAAGTTTTTCTAATATTGTAAACAAAAATATCTCAGAAAGATTAAATATTAATCAATTCAAATTACCCGTAAAATCGTAATAAAAATGGTTATCCAAACTTACTTTTAAGACTTATTTAATCACCATCGCAAACATGATAGTAGTGATATTTAGTTTTTGTTGGAAAGTTATAGAAATTTTGTCTCTACTTTTGTAGCTATTGGCTAAGTATAGTTTTGTTGTTCCTACGATAAACCTTCTTAAATGTTTGTGAAATCTTATAGAGCTTTTGGATATATTCAGGACAGTGACAAAATCTAAAATGTCACATGATTAACCTTTCCAGAACGTATCCAGGCCGAACCAACCTGGACATATTGACGAAAAATCTTTGCAAAATCCGCTCATTGGAACTAAAAATTTTCAAATTCAAAAACGGGCTAATCAGTCCAAATCCCAATATTTATATAGATTTTCAGGAATTGCGGAATTTAAACATGAAAAATTATATTTTCTTGAGACACCTGCGTGATCTTATTTATAATTTTAAGAAATGGTTAAAAGTTCAATTTGATTAAGCAAAAATTGTTTTTTGACGAGAAAATCATATATCGTTAGCTTTATAGGAGCTCGCCAAAATTGTGAATGTATTTTGGGTAAAAATCGATCTTTTTTCTTTCGAATATATACCACCCCCCGAACCTCGCTTTCCTAATTTTTTTCTTTGAAAATCCGCGTAAAACCAACCTATCCGGTATCATTACACTAGATACCATTTCTTTAGAGGAATTATCGCAAAGTAATGTAAATCGAATTGTTGCCCAAAATTTTTAAGGAATAATGAAATTTTCATCAAATTGGCATCCCTGATAATGTTTTGAATTTTCGTCGCCACGTGGTCGAAAATTGTTGTTTACATAAACACACGCTCCAATTTTCTCACTCATTTTGATTTATTAACTAGTTCTACATTTTACTCACATAATATGTTATTGTAGGAATCATTCATGTAATTAGTAATTTATTAACGCAGTCTGTCGGTTACGATTAACTATTAGTTCAGGTTAAGGAAATCAAAAATATAGTTGGATAGATTTTGAACGGTTTGAATCCTGAAGTTCAAATGAGTGTTTTATCAGTTCAAATAATACAATCATTCAATCAATCATTCAATAGTTGATTTTGAATACTGTTTATAACTTACACAGCAAACATCATTTTTGTTTCCTACGACTCAAAACAAATTTTCAAGTATTCTGAATTCTAATATTTTGGCGCTTGAAAATGCTCAAAATCATTAGTTTCTAGTCAATTAATCATTAGTAACTGATTAACCAACACACCTTTATGAAAAAATACTAATTTTGAATCAATTTGTTATCCTCTGATCAATTAAGGTTTCTTTATTTTTCCTAGATGCGTTGTGTGGCATTTAGGTCTACAATATTTTTTCAAGCATTTCTATTTTGCTTCAAAAGTTAAACTTCTATAAAAAAAAAACGAGAGATCATAGAAGAATGGACCAAAGACGCCTCCATATAAGTCATAACTATGTGCATCTCAGAAAAAGTAAATTTGGTAGACCTGTGTTATCAATACCTCTGTAAAATATATGAGGAAAATTTGTGTTTTTCTTGTTGATAATTATAGTTCATCTAGTTGGATAAAGTTTGCACAGTAAAATGCAAACACAAAGTTTGTATACGTAGATAATAAAACTTTTTTATTATTTAATTTAATTTCATAAGTTCATGCGATGGATGTTAAACACCAAATAACCATTGAAAAACGTTCAGAAAGGTTGTATATTAATGCTTGATAGAGAATTACCTCAGCGTGCATATTTAACGAAAATAAACAAATCTTCGTTAAGTTTTTTTTAACGACATCTAGTGGCTATATGCTGAGTTATTTTTTTCTTTAAAATAACGGTTGGTCAATGCAAACTTCCCGAATAGAAAAACATAGTGAAAAGACCATGAGTTTCATTCTCACGCAACCATGAATTTTATGGTTGAAACTATGCGAATCATGGTACATAAAAAATTGAATAGACTGTCAAATTCATAATTTTGGACAGTGAAATTTATGGTTTTAGCAAAATTTACCATGAAAAAAGGGGGTTGTAAAAGGGCCCATGTAAAAGAATGCTGAATTCGGAAAAGGAACTTTGGATATCTCGGATGATGAGCCCCCGGAAAAGACAACAGTGTAGTGACGAAAACCAGCTTTGAATCTTTTATACAAGAAAGTTTAATGAATAAAAAATGTTATCATTGAAAACAAAATCACAATTTCCCTGCTTATTTCCAAACGCCGGAAACTATATTCGAAGAAAATCAAAATTTGAAGCCTATTTTCAGGCGTTTTCTTAGCGCATATAATATCCATATGTGTGAATTTATAATTTCCATGTGTCGCATATAAACCTGAAATATTTCCTGAAGCTATGTGTGACACATAAATTTTAATTGGGAGACAAATTGCAAAATCTATATATGCCGACACATACCCCTTATATGTGGATTTTTTACAGTGTACATATCAATGAATAAATAATAAAATTACTTAAAGCCATCATTTTCTGTTCAGAGCAGTGATTGAAATCCTCACCCATTTTCTCATCAGAGGCATTCAAAATACACACTTTGAGGCCTCGCATAGCTATACAGGAGACGATACATATACATTCATTCAAACCTCCCCGTATGAGGAGGATCTGCTCTGAGAGACACTATTCGTTTGCTGCCCCGAACGAACTCTCTCAACGTTCGGTTGCTACACGATGCATGAAGAAGACGAGGCACACATACTCATTTACGTTCTTGAATTTGAATAACTCCAGCCGATAGCTGTCGTTGAGGAGAACATCTTCAATCTCGCCGCAAAGGTTGAGGCAACAACAAAAACAACCGAACTTATTGCGTTGCACGGCCCGCAACGTATAGTGCAAAGAGGGGGGAGGAAAAAGAAACGAAAAAACTAGCTGCCTGCGTGCGGTTGCTGTGCAATAATAGCAATATCAGAAAAACCTCACGCATTCGATCCAGGCACAAACGAAGAGACTCTGGTTCGCTCTGCCTTTTGAATTTGCTTCCCTCAAGCTTGTAACAGGAGATGAGAGAGAGCCATTCGTTTGGTTTTTTGGATTCGCTGCCTCGAATGTATACTGCTTCTTGAAGGCGGGCCATATTGAGAGCGTATGCATCATCGGTTTTGTCGTTTTCGCTGCCTCAAAGCAACCTTTGCTTCCGAGTAAAGCAGTGAGCGAGAGAAGGTTGATCAATTCATGCCCAGCAAAATTCAATCACTGGTTCAGAGTCCGATTAGCTTGATTTTGATTTTGTCCAGGTTCACTGATTCCGACCGCGAAAATTTAAATTTAAGTTAACTTCCTCCGAGAAAAGTGACGTTTGTAGAGCGCCAAAATTTTCATTACACGAAAAAAAAGGAAATGTGAAAAAAGCAAAAATTTACCAATTTTCGCTTGGTTCGGATTATCATTTAACCATTAAGAACACTGTTACAATGAAAATCACAAGAATTTCACTGTGATACCGTACGATGTTCGTTTTCCTGAAATATTTGCAACTTTTAAATATTTTGAATTAACGATATTATTCACGGTAACTTTAAAAATCATGGTATTTTCAAAATTAAAACCGGTTGATAAATATTTAGAAGTCACTATGAAGTTTATTGTTAAATTCAAAATCGTTGTTACGATATATTATAACCATGGTCTTTGCTATTCGGGTCAAGCGGGGGAACAAATTGACATCGATATTCTGATTCGCTGCATTTAGAATGTTACCTCAAAGCGATTTTAATGTGTGTCATTTGAGTCTGAGGGATTTAAATGGCATGTAAATGGGAAAGGTTTGAACAGGTCCGCGTTCGCCAATTTTCGCGTTTACTTTGTCATCGTCCTGATTATAGCGCAGGCGAGTGCGCTATTTTAGGCGAGATCTGAGTAAACCATAGCTAGCGAGAAAAGTTATCTACTTTTTACACCGATTATTCCACACATAATTAGCGAATATATAGCTGTCAAACTGGAATGAGATTTTTAATAACCATACAAATTCTAAATTATCAGAAATAGAGGATTAAGAAAAACGTGAGTGAAATCAAAATCATTGCGTTTGTTTTGTCTCCAACAGTCGTCGAGCCAAAGTTCGAACTATCCCCATCGTCGTCTCAAGTCATGAGAAAATCATGATAGGTATGCAGCGCACGTAACCATGACTCAAACTAACACTACTAGAATTTGATTAGATGCTGTCATATTTTACCAAAGTTTCATTGTATTAAATATATTTTACCTAAAAAACTAAGTGGAAGAAAGTTGGCAAGTTGGAGAAATGGCTGCAACTGCAAAACAATTCACAAAATCCAACCATGCAACGGACAATTTCCCAATTATTTGAATTTTTGAATAATTCAATTTATCTTTTGACATCTGCGTTCTGATCCTCACACAGAACAATCTATGCTGAATATTCTGATCGAGAAGCTTGAAACTTAATGTTGGGGGACATCCCCAAAAGATATCAAATTCATTATGTTAATAATAAATGGTTACATTTGTAACCCAAAAATTATTCTGCAACGATCAGTTATTAAAAACTTATATTTCCATTCCATTCTGAATATTCGTAAACTGCATAATGTGTAAAGTTTTATAAATTTAAGTGTGTGTTTTAGATTAAGAAAAAAGTCAGCGTGTATCGATTTGAGTATACTGGAGTGAGTGTGCACTGAGAGTGGCGACTCCAAGCGGTCGCTAGTTTAGGGCGCTTCCCGACAAGCCTCATTGACTAATGTAATTTTATACAAGTTCGGCCCGCTGAGAAGATTTTGTGTCAAAATTGGCCCATTGGTTCAAATGGTTGCTCACCCCTGCCATAGGCTAATTTGTTTTTAATCTTAAGAATATTTTTTGTTAATACATCACTTAAAAATATCCACACGTTTTAGAGAAATTTTGATTTTGGTAAAGGGTTAATAAGAAGACGAATTAGAAAAAAATCCTATAAGTGAATAAGATTATGGACAAAAAACTTAAAATATTGTTTTCGCGGACTGCATGAAATGCATTGTCTTCACAATGCAGTACCTTTTTCATTCGCTCAGATAGAAGAAAACAAGAATATTTCTGTGACTGTATTTCTACCATATCTCGTGAATCAAAAGATCTAAGGTCGTAAGGATTTAAAAAAACATCAGAATGCTGGACTATTGAGCCAAATAGTTTGTCATTTTTTTTAAGATTCGTGACTTGAATGGCACGAATTCGAACTTAAAATTTGTTGGATGAAAGACCTATTTTTTGCTATCATTGAGTTTTTGCAAACAAAAACATCGAAAAATCTTAATTGAAATTATGGAAAAAAAAGTTCCTGTAAAATCCGAAACATTGGCAACCCTTTCAGGCATTATTTCTGGTAAGGATGAATTTTTCTTCTCCACAAAAGATAGAAACAAAGAAATTGTAAAAATAGTTTAAGGAGGATATCGCACGTTTATTATGCCAAGTAATGAAAATATCGAGTAGCATTTGTGTATGCAATGTCAGAGAAAACTATCGAGATGCGGTTTTGTATAGCATTGATTTTTTTTTTATTAAACATGAATTATTTTTTGTAGCTTCAAAGGATTTTGTTGGTTTTGACAAGAATTAACTAAACGATGCGAAAATCGAAATTTGTTCAATCACTAACGTGCAATTATTATTTTTTAAATTGGTTATATGTTCTTTTTTGAGTTTGACTACCTTGTTTTTCGACTCTTTACGACTTTTTCCGACTCCTTGACAACTGATTTTTGAGTATTCTTGATATTTCTTATCTTGCAATTGGGGTACTGTAGAGTTTATTTCGATGCAACTTGAACGATCTTTTC